>NW_023458557.1:91565409-91758349 GCF_013731165.1 Rhagoletis pomonella | reverse complement strand
TATCTCTATCTCTATCTCTATCTCTATCTCTATCTCTATCTCTATCTTTACCTTTTTATCTTTGTGTGCAGATATGAAGTCAAAAGTCCCCTTCAATTTGACAGCGCTTACATCATTCACAGCCTTTTCGTTTGCTGTTTGAAACAATAATTCTGACTACCCACAAATGCCTCCACATACGCACCCACATATGAGCGCATCATATTCACAGCAATTGGGGTCAACCGCGATTTTATAATTGTAAATTTTGCACTTGCTACTTTTCAAAAAATCCGCAAAAACATATGTGTAATAAAATCAAAACAGCCAGACTTAAAAATATCGCATATATTCAAAACAAATAAAAACAAAAACTGTGTTGACATCCCTTTACCGAACTAATTCAAGCCAATCCAATAAACTTTTTATTTTTGCTTCTGCCCACCATTTCCGTCAATTCGTTGATATTATTCATGTCACATGAATATTACAGGCACGCCGCTCCATTGCTTTCCTCAACGCTCGGCTTACTTACGCCGATTCATCCATATTTTTTACACATTTTGCGCCAACGCTCTTCTCCCCTTTTCCCCCTTGCCGATCTCTCCATCTCTCTGGCTGTTTGTCGGTCGGTTTGCCTGCAGCTCAAAAACGTTCAGCAAGCGACCATGGCCTGCAATATTGCTGGTATTTGCATTGAAATGCAACAACTGTAAATAGAATTTTAAGTACCCGTCAAGTGGCGCATTCACACCACGCTCCCTCCCAGTGCGCGGCAAAATCCCCGATTCGAGGGACTATGTGTGCGTAGATAACAATTTGACTGATGATTTTGACGCGGTTGCATGTTTTTTTTTTGCATTTTTTTTGCCCAATCTTGGTTTCGATGTTTCTGATGAGCTTATATTAGGGATTCTTCCGGCTGCTTTGCTTTCGAAAACGATTTTTATTCGAGAGGTGTTTTGAGTCGTCACTTATTATTTTCATTGATTTGGGTTTCTAGCTTTGGCAACAAAGCAATGTAAAAGTACTTCTGTGAGTTTTGCATTCTTTGAATTTTTGTGCATAGAAAATGTTAAATTTTACAAAAAAAAAAAAAATTGTTGGAAAATGCGATTTAAATTCAAAGTGCTGTTTCTACTGGTGGAGCTGCTGGAACTGCAATTCGTTTCAGGGGGAAGTGCTTAAATATACGATTACATATGTTTTTGTATACAAATATATACTTACATTACATTACTTACAGTAACAACAAAAAATTGACAAACTGCATATATTCGGGTTAGTAACAAAACAAAAGACAGTAGTCAAATTTATACGCATTTAATAATACCTTAGCGTGCACATATCTGCTAAAGTAACTTAAGGTTTGTCGATGCAAAAAAAAAACTAAGTCAGCAAATGCATTTTGTGTTTGAAAGAAATTCATACAAGTATACTAGGTGCTGAAATAAAAGAAATGCCAACCACTTTTGTCTATATGTTTTTTTATCTATTTAATATTCTAAATTTTTTATGAAAGCCCATCTCATTTTACATATAATTAACTGCATATAAATGCGCATTTCAAAATTGTACAAAAATTATAAAAATGTAAAAAATATTCACCAAATTTCCGAACTATTTATTCAGATTTTTAGAAAAATTTTAGGTATGCAATTTTATAGCCCACTACATAAATTATAGTACGATAAAGTGTAAGTTTCAAGCAGCTACAAAACACGGTTATTGTTGGGAATATTTTTTTGTAAGGTAATGGCAAAAACGACCTGTATTTCGTCCGCAAGTCTACGGAAGAGTGATGGGAGTTTCACTGGGAGTGAGGAAGAGAAGATCCAACTTCTCATAGATACTCACTTCCCAGGATTTACATCTTATTCCGAAATAGATCGGACTGAGCATAGTAGTGAAATAAGCAGAGAAAACTGGTTAGTGGCTAAGGATATATGCTCTGAGTCCCTACTCAGGTGGGCGGTGAACACCTTCAAACCACTGAAGTCACCGGGAGCGGATGAAATATTCCCTGGCATGCTTCAGCAGGGCTTAGAATGCGTGATTGGACGGCTATTAAAAATAGTTAGAAGCAGCATAACAATGGGGTATACATATACCAGATGCGTGGAGAAGAGTAAACAATACCCTCTTAGCATGGATTAATTGCATGTTCCGCACCAGAAGGGTAGAAATACAAACCTGTACGAATAATACGGTTGTCGCCGGAACAACAAGAGGCTGTCCGCAGGGTGGATTGTTATCTCCGCTGCAATGGAACATAGTCGTCGACGGACTGCTCCAAGAGCTAACCGATACTGGGCTAACTTGCCAGTGGTACGCCGACGATATTGTAATAATATGCAGGGGGAAATTCGAAAACACCCTGTGTGATAGAATCCAGCTAGGGCTGAACGTAACTAAAAAATGATGCGCTAAAGTGGGGCTGAATTTAGTACCATTCTCAAGGAAATGCAAACTTGATAGTCTAAAAGCTATAAGGCTAGATGGAACCAACATTATGTACTAAGAAGAGGTTAAATTCCTAGGAGTAATACTAGACCAAAAACTACTCTGGAAAGCACACGTAGAAGAAACTGCGAAGAAAGCTGTAAGATCATTTATGACGTTTAGGTCCATGGCAGGAAAGAGTTGATGCTGCACACCAAAGATACTAAGAAGGATCTACACGAGAATAGTGCGACCCATGATAGCTTATGGAGCCATCGTTTGGGCCAATAGAATTTCACAACTTGGAACAATCAGAGTGCTCTCCAAGATACAAAGGCTGGCATGCGTATGCATAACGGGAGCTATGAGAATCTGTCCAACCGCATCCTTGGAGGTTCTCTTAGAGCTTACCCCTCTTCATATTCACATATAGACTCAGGCGAAAAGAGCTTTACTACGGATGACTGGTACCAATATCGGGACAGCAGGGTGTCTTGATCGATGGATATTCTTACGAATAAGTTCCCTGAAATTGCAATACCGAGGGATACCATGCATCCGAGGTTCAGCTTTACAAAGAGGTTTAAAACTGATCTGAGTAATAAGAAGAGCCGGGCAGGCATATCCGAGACATATCGGATAAACCAAAACACGATTACCTGGTACACTGATGGCTCTTTGACCGACGAGGGTAGCGGGGTAGGGGTAGTTGGACCGACGTTAAAATACTCGAAACCCATGGGAAAACATATGTCTATTTTCCAGGCTGAAACATACGCTATAGAAAGATGCGCGGACTTTAATATCAAGCGAAACTACCGAAATCAGAACATTGCGATCTTGACTGACAGCCAAGCGGCTATCAAGGCCCTCAGATCTCACCAGGTAACATCTAAACTGATGATGGAGTGCGTCGACAAGCTGAATACTCTTGGTCTGACCAATCAGGTTTGGGTGCTCTGGATTCCGGGACATGTTGGTATTAAAGGAAACGAGATTGCCGATAAACTAGCGAAGAAAGGTGCATCAACCCCTTTCTCCTGCCCAGAGCCCTTCTGCGGCTTGGGGAAAGGGCGCTCTCTGAACTTGTTCGGCTAGAGGAAGAGACTCAGAGAAATCGCTACTGGGATAATCTACCAGTCCAAAGCACTTTTAGAAACATATAACCTAAAACGTTTCAAGGAATGTATGAGCGTATCAAAGAATAGCTTGAAAATTGTTACAGGAATTTTAACAGGACACTGCAGGCTGAACTATCACCTGACTATACTGGGAATTTACTCGCATGAGCGATGCAGATTTTGCAGGACGGAAAACGAGACTGCACAGCATATCTTAGAAGAATGTCCTGCACTGATGCATAAACGCAAAAGGCACCTGGGTTAGCATCTGATAACCAAAGGCGAAGTGAAATCCGTAGAATTAGGTTCCATACTCAAGTTTCTCTTGGATACAGGATTAATAGACACACTATAATCCATGAAGGGGGCACAATAGATCTTAAGGTCGCAGTGCTCTATCCCCCTTTCGCTTTATCCCACTATATTTTAATCGGCTATAAAACTGCGTACCTAAAATGTTTCTACTTAAGACAAAAAATTATTTAGCATACAAACAGATGCTCGATAAAATATCAAAACTCTTGATTAACTGGTAATAATTGTCAATAATTCTCTGTATTTTATTTTTCAGATGCTGAGAGGGGTCTGTACGACAGTATAGGTATGTAAGTTAATAATTTACAAATTTTTAATGTTTTCGAAATAAAGCGTGTTAAATATATCTATGGCTGAGTGGAAGATCGACCTAACTCGCCAGCCAGTTCGAAATCATAAAAAAAAATTTTCAACAACGCATAGGGCGTTCCCTATCTCAGAACTCGGTTCAAGAACGCCCCATCTCAGCTGCAGATTCAAAAACGCCGTATCTCACACATTTTTCAATGTATTTTCGTTTCAGATAGGGCGTTCTACAACCAAATTCTGCGGTAGGGTATTTTTCAATAAAATCCTGAAATAGAGGGTTCTTCAATCAAATTCTGAAGGAGGGCGTTCTTGAAAAGTTGTCTGAGATAGGGCGTTTTCGAACTGGCTGCCAAGATAGATCGGTTTTCCACTCAGCCATCGATATTTACTTAAATTAGCTGTCTGTTTCAGGTATTCAAAAATCCACGAAGTGAACTTCTGTCTCAAGGAGGCCCTATATGCTAAATAATTTCCTTCACAACCGTCTAGAAGCCCCATTATGTAAGGCTTCAGCTAAGCCTTAAGCCAAGACGTTAAGTAAATTTTCATAAGTGAGGCGCTTCGTTCCTCTGCCAGATATGTATAGTAGTTTCGCCTAACTGAGCTCAATGGCAGACCAGTATAGGGTGCTGAGCCTATGAATCACTGTGTAGCTCCTTTTCTAGCGAGAATATCTGCTACTTCATTGCTCACGACCCCATTGTACCCCGGTAGCCATACGAAGTATACCCGGTTCCTGGAGGCGATAAGTATTAAAAGCTGAAGGCGGTCCCACACCAGCTTTGAGGTGACCCCACGAACTAAATATGTCAAAAAAAAAGCGTCGCCCTGCTGTTCGAGTATATGTAGATGCGTTTTTTGGTTGCCCCACTTCCTACATACTGTCTCAGACATAGTTAAATTGCGTGAACCTCGGCCTGAAGAACAGAATTACCTTGCCTTCACCTTGCTGGTGAAAAGGAGCCGGCTGTATGCCGTAAACTCCTGCTCTGACGCCGCGGTCAGCCTTGGAGCGGTCAATATACAAGATGTGGCTGTCCTTCCGTCCATCTTCTTGGTCTACAACTCTGAGGATGGAAGGGTGTATAAGCTTCTGGTCCTCTACACTGCCCCTGAGATGAAACTTGCTGTAAACAGTAGGGCCTCTTTCTTGATTACAAGGTGTAGCACGCGGGCCAGTCGTTGTAGCTTGCTGAGCTTAGCCTGCGTGGACTTCACTTCTGCCTTCTTCCACCAGACGGGTGCAGCATCATCCGTCATCATATACCTTGCCAGTTTAGGTCTGATGCCCCTATTCTGTCCCATAAGTTTCCGGCAGGTCCAGATAGGTGCCGATTCCATGACAGCTTGCCATCAAGGATAACTCCTAGATACTTGACCTCTTTTTAGAAGTGTATCTATAATGAAGGAATAGTTTTAGTAATTTGTCCCTTTTCCTTTTCCTGGACGAAATGACTGTGCTAGGGTTCTTGGGGTTTACGTTCAACCCATTGTTATTGCACCAATTGGTGACTATATTCAGAGAATTCTGTAGGAGGTTGGAGATGGACCATAGAATTCTCAGTTTTCCTTGTTAGACTCTGAAGCGTGGATAGCAGATCTTCCTGCAAGATAGGCATATTGGTGTCTATCCAAACGATTCCCGGTAAGGAAACTATCCCTGATATGCCTGCCTACGATTATTACCATTGTTTTTGGTAGAAAGGACGTAAGGCTAATGGACGGGTGTGACTTCGGTTGGTCCGCTAGTTTTCCCCTCAAAGTTGGGATGTAGCGGTCCGTTACTTCCTGCCATTGTGGAGGGTAACAAGCGGGGAAGTGCCACTTAAAGATGGGCAGGGAAAATGCCTGGTGCTTTGAGAGGCGCTGAGGCAGACGTAGCCCATCTTAAATATTCTATCCTCGTCGAACAGTCATTTGGCGATTCTCCAATCCTCTGCGCAGGGGCGTTTTATCCCAGTCTGCGTGTGACTGATTCTGGACGTGCTCAGTGGCAAGCAGTCAATAAAGTGCGCCTCGGCTCGGCAAGTCAAGGGATTCCATGCAACTGCTCGTGAAGATTCTGTCGGGTCTTTTCAGGAGCCCTAACTCAATAGTGTGGATTTTTGCAAGGACTCTGTGAATTCTTTCTCTTCCTGCCAGGTCTTTGACCTCTGTACACAAAAGTGCCCGTTTATCTGTTTAAATGTAGGATAAATATTTGTGTCTAACAGTATTCTCAGTTAATTGATCCCCACTCAACCCACGCTCATTTTCACCAATAATACGGTAAAAAAATGAGCTGCTTATTTAAGACAGCCCCGGTTCATCGGTTCCGCGCGAATTTAAACCAAAAATTTTGCATTTGTTCACGCCCAACCAAACGAGTTATACTGTACTTGCCCCCCTTTTTTTTATAGCTAATTTGAAATACGTAGTCTACTGTTCATTCTATCTAATAAAATATTTAAAATTCCTAGCACATAGCAGTTGTTGTTTTTCTCATTTTATTTTTCTAACCAAAAATATGTGCTAAGTAGTACAGCGAAAAAAGTGTGGAATTTCAAATATGAAGCAATTACATAAATGCATATGGAAATTTGAATTAAATTGTCAGCTGTATGAATGAATGTCGCTAAATTTATGGAATCAGCTTTTAAAAGTATTAATAAAAAGCAACAACAAAAGTAATTAAAAATTCATACATTCTACACATATGACTGTATTTATGTACATTAGGCTGCATCACCCATAAAAGTTCCGGTTTTTCCAGCGGGATTACAAAATTTATTATATTTGAAGACGTCCGCCGCTGAATTCAACTTGAAATGGCGCTCCTTTATTCTACCTTTCTCTTTCATATTTTGAATGAGTTTATTTGCAGGGAAAGAGAGACAGAAAATACCTTTCCAATGATACCCCACAGGTTCAAACCGGAGTAGTTTTGGTCCAGTTTTTCAGGGTTTTCTTATACCAATCTTAAAAAAAAATAAAAAAAAAACTGTATCAAAAATCTCGTTATTACGATTACCTTGATTTTTTTTAAATATTTTTATGCACATTTTTTAGACTTAAACTGTATCAAAAATCTCATTATTACGATTACGTTGAAATTTTTTAAAAATATTTTTAAGCACATTTTTAAGGCTTAAACTGTTCTATCATCTGAGGGGATTTTTTTTTTTAATTCTTTAAGAAACTATTTTTATTCATAAAAAACTCCATTTTTGGAGGTATTTTCAAATCAATATTTTCGCGCAAGTCTTAAAATATATGTAATAGATTTTATAATTCCAATGGAAACACAGTACCGATTTTTTGTTTTTATGGGGAGTGATGCAGTCTAATGTACATTGATGTGTACATATGTATGTATGTGTATGCATGTGTTTTAGGCACCACGCTGCCGTGCATGTTTGCTAAACTGATTGATTAATTGCAAAATTTTATTGCATAGATAAGTATGTAAATATGTATATGAATGAGTGAATGTATGAATAAGTCAGCAGCATATGCGACTGAATTATTTCAAGCTGGGATGTGGTAGCTGTCAGTCTTATGTGGCCACGTCAAACAACTTTGAATGGTGATGCAATTTATTTTTGCAATAGTAATTTTTACAATTAGGGGATTCACAAGACGTGTTAACCGTCGTAAAATCTTAAGCTTAACACTTCTTTATGTAAAATAGCGGTTAAAATGGTTGGGGGGTTGGCTAATTATATATTCTTTATCAGTTTAAAAGAATTTCGGTTTAGTTAGAAATCCCCTAAAACCATTTTAATTAAAAAATATGTTAACCTTAAGATTTTACGACGGTTAACACGTCTTGTGAATCCCCTAAATGTAAAAATGGCGCACGAAGTTAATACACAATAGGTATCGTAAAATTGTGCGAAATTATAGTAATTATTACAAAAGATTAGAATATGTAGCGATTCATCTTTGCTAAATTGTTCTCATGACGAAAGCCTATTTCCTCTTTAAAGTCCCAAAGTTGCTTCTAAGCGCGCTTGCATGGAATTTTAGATAACTGAGCATCTGTACCGTTTACGCATGCGTAGAAATTGATATTTAGTCCGGCTGTTGGCAGCGATCCAATGCATAAATAAGTTGCCTTTGTAAAGCGATGCAAATGAATGAAGAGAGTTCAGAACTCATTTTAGTGTAGAGTACCTAAGAGTCCATACTAGGAAGGCCAGCAGAACTACCAAAGGGAAACGTTACATTGAACGCAGCCGTATCGGACTTTCTAAAGGTCAGACAGATCACTGTTTGCTTTAGATAGAGAGAGAGCGAGAGACTATGAGGAAATCAAAGGCAACACATCTCTACATTGGTGTTTCGATGCATTACTTTTCCGATAACCAATGAGACTTCCGAGTGAGAATCTTTACCACAGGAAAGTTCAAGATTTCTATCTTGTCTTTTTTTATTTAAAACCAAGAAGACTCAAGGCAATGACACTGAAGAGGGCACAATGCCGAAACCAGTTTGTACCCTAACTAAATATTGACAAGGGATGATGGGAGTTTATAGCAGCAGTACCAACAACCAATGAAATGAAATGAAAAGAAAAGAAGAGTTTGAGAAACGCAATAATAAAACTCAGAGTCCAACCACAGAACATGGAAATTTATAGAGTTACTAACGGTTAAACGGTGACCAAATGAAGAATTAAATTTATCTCTTATTTGATTCGTCAACTTAATAAAAAATAAGTTTATTATTTGATTCCTGATTTTTCCACCAAATAATACTTTTTTTTTGCAACGCAAATATGATTTTCAAGTATTTTCCAACTTCCAGTACCACGACCGGCCGCTGTGGTGTAGTGGTAAGCAGTGCGCGCTTCCACTCCGCTGCACCTGGGGTCAAAGCAACATCGAAAAAAGGATTTTTTTTTGTAACAGCGGTCGTTCTCGGCAGGCAATGGCAAACCTTCGAGTGTATTTCTGCCATGAAAAACAGCTTCTCATAAAAATACAATCGCCGTTCGGAGTCGGCGTAAAACTGTAGGTCCCTCCGTTTCGTGTGACAACATCAAGGCGCACGCCACAAATCGGAGCAGAAGCTCGGCCAAACACTAACATATGTGTAAGCGTCAATCTATTATTATATTATTAGTACCACGAAAAATGGATACCAAATTCAGACATCGTAGCATATAGGCAACTCCTCTTAGTGCTGTATGAAGTCGACAAATAGATGGTGAGTACCGATCCTTTGGTAGCAGTTCTACTCCATGATTTGACGTAAAGTGAATACCTGGTCTATGGTGAATTTACAAGGTCTAAAGACACACTGATAAGACCCAATCAGTTCGTTGTCTTTCACACAATACGCTCGATAAGACCTTGCGAAGGCTGATGCCGCGGTAATTAGGCACGAATGGCGGGGTCGCCTTTCTTGTGGATTGCGCAGAGCACACCTAAATTCCAGTCGTGCATTCATCTGACCATATTCTGCATAAGAGTCGATGCGTGGTGCATGCACCTTATCAGCTCCTCACCGCTATACTTGCATAGAACGGCTGGCAGGGCGTCAGTTCCAGCAGCTTTGTTGTTTGTCAGCCGCATAATCGCTGTTTGTACCTCGTCATAGTCAGGCGGTGGGACACCAACTCCATCTTTATCGACTGGTCGCTCGCGTTCGTCATCTCCACAGTTTTCAGTGCTGTTATCATTCAATAGGGTGGAAAAGTGTTTCCTCCCTAAGTTAAGTACGCCCTGGACATTGGTCAATAGGTCGACATGGTTGTTCTTACAGGAGTTGAAACCTTCCGTAAATCCCTAACTCTCCGGTAAAATTTTCGTGCTTTTTCCTGTCGGTCAGCATTTCAAGCTCTTCGTAATCACGTATTTCGGCTTCTCTTTTCCTATTGCGGCAAATACGTCTGGCTTACCTCTTCAGTTCCCTATAACGGTCCCACATAGCACGCGTTCCGCTCTATTGCAGCGCGGCCCTGTAGGCGGCATCTTATTTCTCTGCAGCTTCGTGACACTCCTCATTGTTCTAGTTGATCTTTCTGGTTCGCTGAAATACGACGGCGGCGGTACTTAATGAGCGGGAAATGAGATTCCACTGCTCGCATATGTCGGTTGGTTGAAGAGTTATCTCTGAAAGCAGGTGTGAAAGTCTGATTTGATTGCAGCTTTTCGACGTTAAGCTTTCCTTGCATATTTGGGCGCAGATTTTTTGCTGCCCAGAGGCGGGTGCATATCCTGGCTGCAACAAGACAGTGGTCCGAGTCGATGTTTGGTTCTCGGAGTGTACGTACGTCTAAAACACTGGAAGCGTGCCTTCTGTCTATCACAACATGGTCGATTTGTTTTACTAGGTTTTCGATCCGGAGACGGCTAGGTAGCTTGATGGATTTTTTATGTTGGAACCTTGTACTGCATATTACCATGTTTCGTGTTTATCAGCCTCAGTCCGTTGTCGGACGTTTCGTCGTAGAGGCTGAATTTTCGGACTGTTGTTAAAAAGAGTCCTTCCTTGCCCACCCTGGAATTGAAGTCGCCAAGCACGATTGTGATATTGTGACGGGGAAGCGCTCATAGAAGCTATTTTTAGACGCCTTGTTCTCACTTCCTCCGGGCGTGGGCGCAAATGAGCGAGATGTTGAAGAATCTTGCTTTGATGCGGCGTAAAGTCTTTCTCGCACCACAAATGCAACAACAAATTGCGTTCTTTTACGTGACAGTGGTAGCGGACGTCGGAAAAATATAAGATACAATTTACGTGTGCTCTTCCAAAAATTTCATTCGGCAGGTTCTGCAATGGTAGTAGTTAAAAAATCTCGTGGTATGGGCAAGCTTTATACTGACCAATTGTCGCCACAGATATTAGTCGAAAGACCGTCAATGTGCGATAGATTGATTATCTCTTTGTTAATACTTACGCTTCGAAAATACGGCTGAGATCTGAATTTGACTAAAATTAGAAGCTTATTGCAGACGATTATCCCTCGAACTGCGGGAAGATGGGCTTAGCTGTCATCGTTTTGAATATTTCCTCAAAAGAATCTCGATGGATTCTCTGAAAATCGAGTACTCAGTAACGCCTCCAAAAAATTCCTTGCTTGTCGCAGCTTTTGCGCAACTCATACATCCCAAGAGCTCGCTGCGTTATTTATTTGTGTCACTTCGCCTGTTGCAACAAGTGTATCAAGTCCAACGAAATGACACAAATCAGCGGTCAGAAAATAGGTCACCGATTGGCAAGTGACATGTGGCATGTGGCAAGTTGCAGAGTTGCAATGTATTTACTTACATCCAGCAAACGCAGACGCCGCATGCAACGCTGTGTTACACTGAGAATTTACTTAGGTTATTGAGTTTGCGGTTTAATTCTAAGTTGTTGGCAAACAAGTTTTCGGCCATTGAGCCACTTTTGCAATTAAATTTATTCTGTGCGCGCGCGCGTGCACACACACACACACACACACACCACACAAAAACACAGCAATCGACACTGAATCGACAACAGCGCAGCAACAATTGCCAAGTAGAAAATAGGTTAACATAAAGCTATCAGTTGGTTGCTACTTTTTCCACATGCCAATGGATTGTAGTATTGTCTGACAATTGGCACAAATGGCAAGCAACCTGACTGTTGGCTACTGTTTATGCACCAATTTCTGCAAACCGTAAAACGAAAAGTTGGCTTCGTAAATAGTCTATTGAGTTGTCAGTGGTTTAATACAGTTTTTTGTTATATCTTTAATTTTTGTTGTTGTTATTTTTCCAACATTTAACTGGCTGCAACTCAATTTTATCGTGCACTTTTTTATGCAAAATTTTATTAGATGCATGTAAGTATAACTTTTATGTTGATTGCTGTAACATTTATTATTATAGCGCTCATGGAAAATGGCGTTAAGTTTTAGCTCGTTCACTTGGTATGGCTTTATTTAACTCAATAGTAACGCAACATTTTGCCTGAGCACGCGCGTAACTCCATAAATGTGCGCCCGGTCAGTTTGAGGGCAGGGGGCAGCGCGTCAATCATTGATTGCGCAATAATAAAGTGATTATTTTGGATTGTTGAAGCGTATAGCTTTGCATTATAATTATGTATGTATGTACATACCTACTTTCGTTGGCAGGTGTTAGAAAACAAGACAATTGCATTGAAAAGACAATTATGAAATTTAGACAATTAATGATTTGAACAATGAAGTCAGAGATAAATCAGGTGTAGCTGCCGAGCAGCGCCAGAAACTTTGTTGAGATATCAGGGCTCGAATCGTACCATCAGTTTACGTACACGCTCAATAGCATTATTACATACGAAAGCGAACGGATCGTAATTTATTTTAAGTTCACAATAGTTTTCATATTGCACTATGTTTTGGATCGTATTTTTAAGTCACAGTAGTTGTGGAACTGTCAAAATATTAAGCTTTTCAAGCCAATTAACAATAGACTTATTGCTGATTCTTGAAACGGTTCCGATTGACCACAGAGCCCTTCGAATTCGTGATTTCTCAAAAAGCTAACATGCAACTAGTTGAAAACTAATGTAGGAGTAATGCAGACGTAAACAAATTTCTATTTAAATATCCGCATAAAAATTTTACTTTGAATACACTTTCTTTCTGCACTTAACAAATACTTTTTCGAATTGAGGACAAATAAAAGGAAGATCGAAGTTTCATGTTCAGCCTCATTGCGTAAGTCGTAAATTAGGCTAAATTAGGCTACTGAAATAAGTAAGCGACGAAAATCGTCGAAAACTATACAGTGCTGCCAAGTTTTTCCGTTTTAATACACTAGTCGAGTGGAAATTTTGGGCAATGATGTGAAATTTTCGATACGATTCGACTCTCGAAAAACGACTTGCGTTCGACACGACTCTCGCAATGAGGGTGATTATAATTTTGAAGTTATATCTGACGGAGTTCGAATGTGGCACCACCTACAGCAGAATGTGTAAACAAATATGAAATTTAATAAAGTAAAGTAAATAAATAAAGAAGTAAAATATTTTCTCAAAGAAAATATACAGATATTAGTGACCTTTAGTTACTTCCTAATCAACTTTAAGTTAACTTATATTTAGATACATTTCCCGCAGGGCGGTAACAACGCACACATACATACATATATAAGTACATGCCCTGCAGTGAAATCCCAAACTAGTCGGGGAAAAATACAAGTTTACCCAAAGTAGTGGTTTTGGTCCATAATTGGACTAGTATTTTTCTGTCCATTTTTAACTAGTATGAGACTGGTATATTGCGGTTCATACTAGTTGTGAGGTAGTTTCATAGTTCATTTGACTACAGTGTGTTTATCCGTACAGATCACGTGCTGTGGTGTCTGGCTGTAGCTAAGTGCGCAAAGATGCTTGCCACAATTTGTTGATATCTAGATAGAGTCAGGGTTCGAATCCCATTCCAGGCAACGTGCAAATTAAATGTTTTTTTATCTTTATTTTTATTTTTTTTCTTCTTGATTATTCACTTCACAGATGCTTTTTCAGAACGAACGCATAGTTGAATTGAATATTTACGAAAATACGGTACATTTTCTGTCGTTTATAGTAATATCAACTACGTTTCTGATTGAGTAATAGTTTTTTTCCCTCATTGTACGTAACTCATTGGAACTGACTGGATCCAGGGAGCCTTTGCACTCACTGGGTGTTAGTTAACTTCCCAATCAAAATGTCGTCCATATCAGGAGTTCAGCTTGAGATCCACATTCCTTTAGCCCAACTGGTTCTGGATCACGAATCAGCCAATATTTGCCCCTCGTATGTCCATTGTGTGAATACTAGGAGGGCCAGACAAATTACCCAAGCCTGAGGCATTTTCCAACGAAAGACAGAAAAACCAAATTAAAAAAACTTGAGTTTGTCGGAACCACACTATACATATATACATATATACATATATATGTATATGAAACTAGTTCGATTCATATTGAAGACATTTTTCTTAAGCTTGATAATTTACACAATCTAGGGATGTGCGATTAATCAATTAATCGAACTATTAAATAATAATTTGTTTTGCTTAATCAGAATGATTAATTTTCCGATTTATTACATATTGATTCATTAGAATCTAATTAATTTGATTAATCAGCAAACTGATTAACCAGAAATCTGTGTAATTGCTGTTCTAATATAATAAAACACTCTAATAAAAATATGTTCTTTCCGTTCACGTTTTCTGTTTTTAACCGACTTCACAAAAAGGAGAAGGTTATCAAAATTTTTTTTTTATGTACATATGTTACCGCATAACTTTGGACCACGTTAACCGATTTCTATAATTCTTTTACACAGGTGGTCCCATAATAATTTGGTTTAAATCCGATCATTGGATCATGAAGAAATGAACGATAATCTTAAATTTTTATATGAGAACTAGATCGCCCTCACCCGCTTCGCTGAGTGTATGAAATTTTTACGTGATAAATTGAGTATTATTTATTTCAAGAAAACTCAATTAAAAAACAGGAGGTTTAAAATTTGTTTAACCATCTTCAAAATATTTTCAAACTACAATTTTCCTAAACTTCTCACTTGTCATACTTTTTCAATTAACTTATCCCCTGAACTCAATTTGAGATTTTAAACAGATGGAAACCTCTTACATGTAGTTTTGAAATTAAGCCCTTTCAAGACCATTTCAATTGACACCCATATTTTAATAATTTATTTAAATTATTGAATAGTTTGAATTTATATTTTTAAACACTTGGCAACCTTTTAAACCTCTTTCGTCTGACACTCATATTGTGATTAATATTCAAAACCATTTAGATTCATACCAATATTCCACAACAATATATATTTTGAAAGCCGTTTTTTATGTGTTCGCAAAGCTCGAGAACGGCCGAACCGATTTTTATGAAATTTCGGACACCTGCTTCAGGCGTCCCAAGGATGGATATAGGCTAAAAAAATTTTGATATATGAAGCGGCGTGGCACTTCCCATACAAACCGATTTTCTCATACTGCATTTCTCTGGAAGCGTTCATGGTAGAATACTTGGTACTTGGTACTGTGACATATAAAATCAATCTTATACTCATGGAGATAAATGGGCTATTTGAAAAGGGGACATGGCGCCGCAAAAAAGTTTGTATATGATTCTTCTGTCTGTGTGTTGGTAAGTGAAATCCTTCTAAATTCCCGGACCGATGTTAACGAAGTTTATTGTGTACTTTTGAGTGGCTCTCTGGAGAGTGTAGTTTCAAAATTTCACCCGCCAGTTGGCGTTGGAGAGAAGTTATTACTAAAAATCTTATTTATGATCCACTTTGGCTAATATTCAAAATATATATTGGTAACGGTAAAGGCAATACTATTGCCAAAAAGGGCTGCCAGATGGCGCTGGAGTCATTACAAATAATCGCCAAGTTAGAAAAGGTGCCGTGAATGTCAGATTAAATCGCCATTGAGTATATCGAACTCTTATGTGTTACGTTTGGCCCAATGGACGTGATTTGCCAGTATTATTATGCGTTAAAGCTTCATTCTGAGACAACAGGGTTGAGTTGTACATTGGTAAATTTCAAGTCATCACCGATAAATCAACCTCCAGAACCATTTAAAATAATGAATTTAGTTTTTAAAAATGTGGCCACCCTTGTGAAAGACTTAAATATTATTCAAAATTTTCAAACTAAAGGTTTTTTAACAATATTTCGTTAGACAACCATATTTTAATTCTTCAGATAGGTTGCGTATAACCAATTTAAATTTGACTTTTCAAACAGGTGGCAACCCTTTTCAAAATATATTCAGCCCTCATCCATGAGCGAATAATGATTTTATATCTCTCCGTACCAAATTCCAGTAATCTATCAAAAATATTTCCTGAGAAATGCAGTATGAAAAAATCCGTTTCAATGGGAGATGCCACGCCCCCTTGTCTAATCGACATTAAATGTATCCTATATTTTAAGTTGGGCTAAATGACAGCAGTATACAAAATTTCAAGATGATCGGTTGAGTAGTTTAGGCGTGAAAGCGAAGCGAACAAACAAACTCACTTTCGGATTTATAATATTAGTAAGGATTGAAGTCGGTTTTATTTTTCGCTTAAAAATTATAATCTAATAAAATTTTATTCAAATACATAAATTATTCACAGCATGCTTTATACTTTTCTCTACTCAGGGTAAGGCAAGGTTAAGATATATCTTAAGGGTCATTATTCCTCCGAAGGGCCATCATTTTAATTTTTCAGAACTTTTCGCGGGATCGTCATTTTGTGTTTCAGAACTTTCCGCGAGATCATCATGTTGCTTTTCCGAATTATCCTCGGCGTCATCATTTTGTATTTCTGCATCATCATCATCCTCAGCATCATCATTTAGGTTTCCCCATTCCTCTTCAGGATCATCATTTAGGTTTTCCAACTCGACATCCTCGTCGGCGTCGTCGGCTAGATCGGTTACTTCATAAACATCTACCGTTTCATTTGATGAGATTAGAGTGCGTGTGAATTCGCCACCCAACTCAGCTGTGAAGCGCAAAATGTTATTTTTTGATATTGAAGAATTTTTAGTTGCTTTCAACTTACCTTGGCATACGGCGAACATCAATCCAAAAAGGCAAATTGCTACGAAGGATTTCATTTTTTATTTAATAGTTTTTCTTTGTTTGGTAAAATGTGTTTAACACTTTTATGTTACTGATTTCAACTGATGAAGTTTGCTTGGCTGGTGCAAGCTTATATACAGCTATCATTCCGTATTATTGTATACTTAGGCACTTCTTGAACAAGGGCAGACGTTTACGTAATATGCATATGGTATTAGGGTGGGTCATAACTACCTAGCAATGCAATTCTAACAATACCGGAATCGATAAAAAGAGAAAAAAAATAGTAGCAGACAGTAAAATTTTAAATGTATAAACATTTGTTATCGGCATTGTTCTCGTTATCGATAATATCATACGCATCGATATTTACCTTAATTCGCTTTTCTCTTTTGTTAATATTGCTGGATGTTACAAATATTTTTAACCTCATCGATATTTTTATACATATTTACCGCTTTTACAATTGTTATCGATATAATTTTTTATCGATATCTCATCGTTTTAATTCATATTTTCCTTAGACTTCGTAATGCACTTCTATTCCTCTCATTTTCGTTCAAACCAAATTTGACAAGGAATGACGGAAAATCGTTTCAGAATACATCACACCTCTATTGCTATTAATTTTTTCACACAAAATTCAGCGCATCATCACATAAATACCGGCTCTAAGTGACTCTGTGCTACTTTCATTATCTACTCCTATTAGCACATATACTAAATTAACACCTATACTAAATTTAAATTCACCCATTCATCGATACTAAAAAATTTCATTTCAAAAAACATTCCACAAAAATTAAACCACCCTAATATGCATTCATATTTGGAGCAAGGAAATTAAGCAGGTCTTCGAATTAGCACAAAATACAAAACACTTGTGCACGCAAAACTGCTCGCCAAAAAGTCGAATAGATCGCACAATAGATGCATTTATTTACTTTTTTCGCATGAACCTTGAGAAGCTAGTGTCAAGCTTTCACCTTTTATCTCAATTAAAACAAATAGCATAATTTTACTTTTATATAATAAAAAGGAATTATTATAGTTGGAAATTTCTGGTAGCGAAATTAGAGTGAGAGTGAAATACTATGAATGAACCTTGAATGAGAACAGGCCTTGGATATGATGATTGAAAAATAAAGATTGAGGGCCGCGAGTGCTTGATATGGATAATTAGAAGTTTGATCGCCAAAAATCCTCCGGCTGAACTCTCCACGAGGGTGCGGACTGGTAATGGGCACTACATTTTAGATTCTGTACGATGTCAGAATCGTGTCCAGCGAAGATCAGAAATCGGTGGCATTAGCTCCTCAATAGTTTAGTTATATGGAAATAGGTTTTGATCGTGGCCTATAGAGGTAAGAGATAACTTTTTGAAAAAAAGGTCTGGGTTGGCAGAAGGTGTAATACGACCCGCGCTGATTATCAGCCTAGCTGGGGACTCATATCAATAACTAGCCCAGTCTCGAGCGGAGTGCTCCGGATACCTGGTGACCTCCATTGTCCGACACTCGTGGAACCAAAATATGACTTCAAATTTAAAATTAAAAAAAAAAAACCAACAACAAAGAAGGTCGGCCCCTCGAAGCAGGCCTATTACGACAAAAACGTGGCCTGACGGAAGTCGTTAGAATTTGCTCAGACTAATAAGTATGGTGCTATGGAATCAGCGGCGGCTGGACCACACTTTCATACTTCACGTTCTGGGTAGTTATGGCTAAGAATTTGACTTGTTCCGCCTCTAAACCCAGCTTCGAAAAGCTCTTTAAGACGAGCATCCCGCCAAGAAGAGAATGGCAAATGCCAAGATCATGGAGAAGGATGAATTTAATTTTTACACGGATGGATCCAAGCCAGACAATAGGGTTGGCTGCGGAGTTTTATTTAAGGTAGTAGGACTGGAACTACCCGTCCCAATTCCGCACCACTGCAGTGTTTATCAGGCAAAATTTTTAGCTATAAAGCAGGTGGCTATGTACCTTAGTACGCATGCCGTAACGAATGTATTTCGGCACTAAATGATATTAGCTCCGTATTCAAGGTCAGCCTCATATGGGTTCGGGGACATAGAGGGCACCAATCCCCCAATCTCCCCCTATGTGAAAACAGAGGCACTATTGGGATACCCATGGCAATCTGCAAGGGCACTTGTGGAACAAGCAGGCTACTTTGGCCACAAATAGATAAGAAAAAGACGAAAGAGTTGGATAGAGAGGCTATTGCAAGGGTCATGGCTTGTGTTACTGGTCATTGGCTATTTGGCAGGCACTCTTCGAGACTAGGAATATCCTCCCACGAATATAGTAGAAGTTGCAGGGATGAGGAAGAAACCGTAGAGCACTTCTTCTGTAGCTGCCCAGTTCTGGCCAGGAGGAGAGCAGGCTTTTTAGGTAGGCCCTTCTTTAGCTCTTCTACGGAATTATCAAGCGTAGGGATAAAGCCAATCCTACGCTTTATAAAAGCTTCGAAATGATTCTCTGAAGATTAGTCACAGAGGCTCTCGTGCTCTGCAGTGGTACAACAATGGACTTTCAAAAGGTGAGTTGTTTATTTGAACCGACTGCCACATCAACCTAAGCTAACCTATTAGAACCAATACAGATTTATTGTTTCAATTACGCAGGCTGGTACAGGGTGTGGAATTCGAATTCGCTTTTCCCTGGAAATGGATTGAATAAATTTTGCTTGATTTTATTTCTAACATGTTTTTTTTTTTTATCGCGTTAAAGCCACTAAATTTACAGGTGTTTGTGGTTATGCAAAGAAATCTCTGCATTTATTTTTCAAACAAATCCTCTACATAAAACTGTTGTTGCATATATTTATATATTTCTGTCATTATTCAATTATTATGATTTTATTTTTTTTTTTTGAACTCTGCTGTTGTGCTGTTATCTGATGCTATCGCTGCGGTTAGTTGAGCCTATTATTCGTATCTTCATTTTAGTACATATTTCTGTTAAATATTTCAGCGCCAGCCCACATCTACCTCCCAACTCTGCTTTCCCTTTTGTCCATCATTCGCAGCTACATATCAATTTAAGACAATTGCCGCAGCGCAATACAGCCGACGCTCATGTTGCTTTCAATTAAAATAATTTAGAAAATTAATAAAAAGAAAACTCATCGACATTAATAGATACAAAAAAAGAGTAAAAACAATATGACACCAGCGATTATGTGTGCCAATAAATAAAAATATACACATGCATACATAAGTGGATAGCAAAAATTGTTGTGGCGCATCAGTTGGTTGGCTGTGTCACTGGCTGGTTGGAGTTAAGTGTGGCACAGCAACGCCGCCGCCACCGCAATTCACATTAATTTTTGCCTAATGATATATCTTTTATTATTTCCTACTATCCATTACGGCTGTCTGCACTTTCTTTTCATTTCATTTAATTAGTTGTTGCGCATTAAAGAGGTAAAGCTTTATTGTTTTCTTCACGCTTCGTACTTACTTGTACTTAAGTAGCTAGCTGGTGTTGTAGCACAGGCTTTGCTTAGTGTCACGGCGGCTCAGGCTAGTTAGCTAGTCGCTGGCAGGGGCTGACTGGCTTCATTACGCTCACATTCCATCAATTAATTCACTTTTTCCACTGGCTTCTGATTTTTATTGAGTTGCATTCTTATCTTTTACATTTATCTGTAAGTAATTTGAAACTTTTTCTTTCTATAAATGATTAAAGGCACGTGAAGAGGTTTTTTGTAAAAGTGATTTACTTCGGAGAGTAGTTACTCAATACCATTTTAATTACCTTCAGCAGAGTAATCAAATATATGTACATACTTTGCTTTATTGATTTTTGAAGTCGCTTTCTTTATATAATTTTTGCCTTTTTTCTTTGCATTTAATTATGAGTTAAGATCGAAATGCAATTAACGAATCAACTTTTGAAATGGGTAACAACCCTCTTCAAAAGTACTTTTGAAAAAAGCTCTCTTCAACTTTTTCTGTTTGACTTGCGTATTTTAATGTTTCAAATCACCACTTCTTAAATTGAATAGCAACTTTTAAACGGGTGGCAACCTCCTTCATAAGTATTTTATAAATAAAACGTACTTAAAACTTTTTCGTTTGTCACTTATTTTAAAATATTTGAGATCATTTGTCAATTAAACCTATTTAAATTTACTTAACAGTTGGCAATTCTCTTTTAACCCTCTTTTATTTGATATTGACATTAAATTATTTCATCTAACTTCTCAATTGAATTTATTCTGTATTTCCTAACAGTTGGTAACCTACTTGAAACATGTAAATACAAAAATGGCGCCTTCTTAAGAATTTTTTTTTTTTGATTGGCATCTACGTTTATAAAAATTTTAATTTAATTTAAGTGGCAACCCTTCTTAACGTATTTTAGAAATAAGTCCTATGTAAAAAAAAAATATTTTATTGAGCATTTTAATTAAATTTATATATTTCCAATTTCTAAACAGATGGCAGCCCTCTTAAAAAATATTTTCGAAATTTATGGCCTTATTCATAAAAAATGAAGTAGGTTTAACGAGCTTTATAAAATGACGTTTTCATAAAATTTTCAGTTTATAAACCCTTTTTAAAGCTACTTTTTGTTTAAAGAATAAGGCCATACGTTTTTTTTTACATTTTGCTCGCTTGATTTTGAACTTCTAAATATGTGGCAGCCCCTCTCATAACATATCAGGAATAAATCCTTCTCAAAGTCTCTCGTTTGACAGGCATGCTAAAATATTTTATTTAACCTTTTAATTAAATTGATTTTGAATATCTAAACAGATGGAAGCCCTCTACAAAAATATTTGCGAAATAAAGCTATTTTAAATCAACACCCATTTTAAAATATTTCGTTTAACTTGTTAGCCAAATTGATTTTGAACCTAACAGGTGGCAACCCACGTTAAAAATATTTCCAAAAAAATTATTTCTTAACATTTTCTTGCTTGATACATATATGTATATGAACTTTTTAAACAGGTAGCTTCCCTGTTCAAAAATATTTTCGAAATCGTTCCGTTGGCCGTCCACGTTTTTTTAATATTTTATTTTATTTATTAATTAAATTAATTTAGCTACAGACGCTACAGTGCACAGTGGTTGCTGCCATAGGCCAAAGTTAAAAAAATGTATGTAAAAAATTTTGAACCAAAATAGGCTTTGCATTCAGCTTTTTGTCCAAACTTCATGTTGTCATATATTTTTTGGTTTCATTCTAGCGGTGATTTTTGAAAAAAAAAAACAACAAAAGTGTCATCAATTTTTCATTTTATTTGTACAGCGTCAGCACGCTGAAAATTGAATTGGATTTAACGTAATTAAAATATTGTGAAAAGCCGAGTGAATTAAAATTGTATGCAATGGATATTGTACATAAAGCTATTGACTTTATTTCTACAATTAAATTTTTAGATAATTCGTGTTGTGCTTTATGCAAGTCGTTGTTTTAGAAAAGTAGGATTTTGCGTGTTTCTTGGTTCGTCATTCAAGTATTTAGGTAATATTTTAAGTGTGTTTCCCCTATCGGCCCTCAATATTTTTATTTACATATTGTTTGTTTACGGTTGCCAGACGTACTGATTTTATCAGTACAGTACTGATTTTTCAATTCTTGTACTGATTTTATTAATTTCTTCAATCAGTACGCTAATGTCCTGATTTTTCAAAATTTTTACCGATTTGTACTGAATTTTCTATTCAAACAAAATACTTTAGTATTTTCTTAAGGTTTTTACATAACGTTGGAACTTCCTTAAACTGTACTGTAAAAAATAATAAGAATATAATTTAATTATACATAGTTAGCATGTTTTAGATAATGTTTGATATGCCCCGGGGAATTAATACAACAAAAAGATCAATCGTTTTATAGGCATATCGCCGGGTCGTTACGTACCAGTTGCGATAATATGATGGAGCTTAAATTATTTAAAAAGAAGGCTTACATTTTTCTCGAGTGTTTTTAATTATCTCGAAAATAACATTCAGTGTAATAACAATAAATTTCGATATTCGAATGGCTTACAACTCCTTTTTCTCAATTTACTGACTCACTAAAAGAGTTTTGCATACAAGACTCTTTATAGCGAATTCTTACTCTTTCACAGTTTTTGCGTAGTTGAAAAATTATTTAAGTGGTACTTTTTTACAGTATGAGTGGATCTTAAGAATATAGTTTGCTTCCTGGCGCAAAGAGAGAAACCGGCTTCTAATTAAAATTTTTGAAAGTGAACTTCAAATTAAAACTAATTTTAAAATGAAATGTATAGAATTCTTTGACTATTTAAACACTGAAAATGCGAATGATCTCATTATTGCTATTCAAAAATGTCATAAATATAAAATAATTTATTGGCTCCTGTGCACGATGATATGTACACTCATGTTAAAATGAATAACATTTTTACGCCGTATGGCGTTTTTATTTAAAATATTTTTTTTTTTGTAAAAAAAGGTATTTTTTCCTTTTGAATGTTTTTTCTCAGATTTATACATACGAAGTATACAAATTGCATATCAGAAGAAAGCGGGTTTAATCACGCTTGTAACGATATTAATTTTTTTTTAAATCAGTTCAAACTTGTTTGAAATATAAGATTTTTAATTTTTCGAAGACCCGACCTTTGACCCCTTATAACACCTGTAACATAGAAAAAGTTATAAGTCGTTTAAATAAGAGAAAAGGCGTACCACGACTATGTTTTTACTTTTTTTAGTAGTTTACATACAGTAAATTTTAAATAATTTTTTACCAAAGGTCTAATTTCGAACTTCGAACCGAGAAATTACATACCTATGACTCAACCTCTTAAAAAAAAAAATTGGTTTGGTCCAATACCCAGAAAAAAAGTTGATTTTGCCGTACTGTGTTATTGCTATTCAAAAAGTCACAAATATAAAAATAATTTATTGGCTCCTGTGTATAATGACGTGTACACTCATGTTAAAATGAATAACACTTTAATTTTTTATGAACTATTTTTTTTATTTATATACCAAAATATTGTTAAAAACAAGAACTAGGGCGTTTTAAATTATTTTCTGTTACTTACATTCATAATTTTGCTTTGAATAAAAATGTACTGAAAAGTACTGATTTTTTTAGCATGGAAAAGTCTAATGTACTGATTTCGCGCATAAAAAATCTGGCAACCTTATGTTTGTTAATATTTTAAGATTATAGAAGTGTTCAGTGTAGATGCATCGACGTGCAGAGACTCGCGTAGTATTCCATTTCTACAGTTTTTTTTTTCATGTTTAGTTTTTGATTTATCTAATTTTCTAATTCAAAATGTTAATAGGCCCAAGTTAACACTGCGAATTTTCTCGATTGCATGTTTTTGCATTGTTTTGGCAAAGATCCAAACGCCAAAAATCAGCAGTTTTGAAAAATCATTATAATTGGCTCGAAAAGAAAGAAATCATTTCATTAAAATACAGTTTTCATGAATTCAAATCGTGGCGTCCGAAAATAGATTTTGTTGAGTCTTCAAAAAGACTAAGCGTCGGCGAAAATATCGAGATACAATTTTTACCCCAAGGTCTGTTAAGAGTAAAAACTGTAATATGTAAAAGTAGGCGGGGTTGGACACACCCACATACAGTCATTTGAAAAATAATAGGGACACGATATTGTGACCAGTTTCGGCTATTTTTCGTTTATTTGTTTAATGTTTATTTTTTTTTTACAAAAATACAACTCACTATCTAACAAAAACCATATAAATCCAAATTTCAAACTTTGTAAAAAATAGAAAAATTCAACAAAATTGAAAAACAACACCAAACTTTTTAAATAAAAACTTCTAGAAAAAATGTATGTATACAGTTTTATAACCCACTGAATTCTAGCTCAAGAAAGTGCAAGTTTCAAGTGGCTCAGAAATCGCGTTGATTTTTGATAATTTTTTTCCTGCGGTGTTACGCATTTTCTTCCATTCAAAGTATGTTTGACAATTTTATTTTGTATGGAAGCAAATAATAACACCATCCGCAAAAAAACTTATCAACAATCAACACGAATTTTTAGCCACTTCAAACTTGCAATGTATTAAGTTAGAATTTAATGGGCTATAAAACTGCACACCTAGTTTTTTTTCTAAAAGTTCTTATTAAAAGGTTTGTGTTGTTTTTTCTATTTTTTTTTTACAAAGTTTGAAATTTGGGCTTATGTGGTTTTTGTTAGATAGTGAGTTGTATTAAAAAAAAAAAAACACATTAAACAAACAAAAAAAAAAATATCCGAAACTGGTCACAACGTCGTGTCCCTATTATTTTTCACATGACTGTATATGGGCGTGTCCAACCCCGCCCACTTTTACAAAATACTATTTTTACTCCTAACAGACCTTAGGGTAAAAATTTTATCCCGATATGTCCATTAAAAGTATTTTTGGCCGCTCTACCCATATAAATGCAACCACTGTGCAGTGGTTCTATAAAAGTAATTAGAAACTTACAATTTTGGGATTTAGTGAGAAATTTATTTTGCTCCAGCAACTAGACGCACCTAGTTAATTTTCTCTTGTGGAGTTATATCTTCTAGTAAAGAGAACAGGTTTAACCTCTCTCGAATCGACATCGAGATCATACCGTTTCAACGTTGACACGTTACACAATCTTCCTATGTGTAAATGTTCTCTAAACTCCTGAAGGAGAATCGTCCACTGAAAGTATTTGTTATCGCCTCTGGTATTATGTTATTGAACCCCTTTTGTATGTCTTGAAGGGCTACAATACTCCTGACGTTGAATAAATGTTCGATAAATTTGACCAAGCTATGTAACATTAGTCCCGTGGTGTTTTATTTTCGGTAAAGTTTATTCATCCTTGAGAATGAGCTTCATGGAAAGTGGGCCCATATTGTTCCCTATCTAGAAAGATATCTTTGCTTCGCATACACTTTCTTCTACAATTCCAGTAATAAAATAAATATGTAAGCAGTAAACTAAAATTTAAAGGACTCTTATGTTGGATCCCAATGCCCGTATGACAGAGGAGTAAGAGCGATCCAAGCGATATTTAACTCCGCCTCGAGGTGTCTGAAAGCGGCGGCTTAATCTTAATCGGAAGATAATGGAGAGTTGGTGAGATGTGAACAACAGGAGCGGTCAGTAGTATACCTCAGAAAGGGAGTTTACCCGCAGGCAGTAATAGCTTTGATCTGGGCCAAAAGATGCCGGTTCCTGTGCATCCGGCTCTTGTGCATCCGGCTGCTTTCGTGCCGTCTGTGTACCAAATTTGGTGCGCGCCACTGGGAGCATTTCTTAATACTTGTATCGTACTCAGTGGCAATCGGTTAGCTGAGCCCTGGAAGTTTCCATATTTTTGTGATGGCACCAAATTCTCTTTTCCAGAATCGCAAATGCACTCAAACAAGCTGTTTTAGTTGTGCGAAGGAACGTCTCACAATCGCTAGGTTGACCGGGGCCCCTATTTCTTAACCCTTTCACCACTAATGTCCACTGCAGTGTACTTGACTTTTCAAGAGCGGTTATTTTAAATTTAAAGTTTCTATTATTACTTTGGTGAAAACAGACCGACCGAGCGGTATATTGCGGGTTTAAAAGTCCAATTTCCCAGTAATGTAAAGCTGAATTAGAAACAAAAAATTTATGATATCAATTTCGTGACGAAAATTATACGCATTTTTTAACTGCCTTTGAAACGTAGGGAAAATCTTTTTTATTCATACGAATCGTTGCAAAAGTTCGTCACGAAATCGATATCATAAATTTTTTTGGTTCTAGTTCAACTTTCGTCACTCAAAAATTTTACCGCAAAGAGGTGTTTTATTTGATATCAATTATTTTGGGGTAGCAAATTTAAAATCGATGAAAATACAAACAATAATCTAAATGTTTTATTTTTCTCAAATAAATTGCTAAAAATATTATCTAAATCTAAATTATGTATTCAAATCGATTTGTCCATTGAAACATATAATTTTTCGAATACGAAATAAAGCGAAAATGGAATGATCATATCCTTTGTTTTCGAAAAAATTAAAAAATAAAAAAAAAAATTATGAGAAATGATAAAAACTTATCAACTTGGTACCAACTTTGGATACAATTAACAACTGTATTCGTCTGAATGGCGCGTAGTTAAATTTTTGTTAAGATTTCTACCGGGTGCTTTTTTTAAGAAGTTTTACTTCTATCGCGTGTACGATGTTGCACTCGTGCTATTAAACTAATGCTTTTTTCTCAAGTTATTTTTCTCAGTGGCAATTTATACATATGTATGTAAGTAGTAGCGGCACATTGGGTGAACTAAATAAACTCTAAAATACACACATATTGTGGTTTCCAAGACATGTACGAAGTGATTAGCACAGCTGCATCCTTCAACTTGTCAACTCGCGAGAAATTCCCGATTTGCAGGGAATTTCGATTTAAGTGGCAATCGGGGAATTAGCAATTTTTTTCGGGGAACTGGGTGTGTTATTTTTATATCTTAAAGTAACCAAACTAGATGGACAAGTTAATTTTTAACCATTTTACCCTTTTTGGAGCGACATTTTTTCAATTTGAATAGCAATATCTCCACAACAAGAGTTTTCCCAGATATAAGCTATATACCAGATGAAAGCTAAGGCTTTGCGCTAGACTTGTGGATACTTAGAATAAAATCGACTTAACAAGTTTTTGAGAAAATGCCCGAAATCTCTATTTTCAGCAGCCCAATTTTTAGTTTTCAGGCGGTCAAGTTATGACATATTTATATTTTATAAACACAAAAGATAGCGTTAGAAGACCCTTCTACTGATATCCACATCAACGACATGGACTGAGTAGTGCGGCCTCAGTGGTTGTTAAAAAAATTGCCTTTTTTTCGAATTTCAGGCAACAGCCACGCCCACAAAGGCATACGAATCAAAACATCCTGGAACAAAACCTTCTTAGTTTTTCTTGTACTTTAATTCCTGAAAGTTTAGAAAAAATTAAATGAAGATAGGTACAGACGCCATCTCGTAATGGAGACACGAACCAAAACACATTTACCTCTATATCTTTCCAACTAGTGGCCGGAACTTAATCTATAAGGTATCGTTTGAAAGGTATTGGCCTATAGAATAACACTAAATATGTTGGGTGTGCCCACATGCCCCCTTAAACCGGCAAAAGCAAAAAAAAACGTTTTTTTGTTTCGCAACACTTTAGCCTAATTTTTAAGAATCCGGTTAATCGGTGATGAAGCTTGAATACATTTTCTGGATACACTCTGCAATACCTTTCCAATGTTTGAGATAGACATGTTGATTGGACGTCTATCCAGCATGCCATTTCAGCATGCTACTGTGGCTTCTTTCGTCACTCGCGCGCACTGCCGTGCGCTGTGATAATTACATTACTACTGCGTAGAAATAAATTTGTGTTACGCGCTGCCGCTGGCTTAATAATCTTAGTTTACATTCATCTAGTTTGGTATCAGAGGGCTGAAACCCCAAAATTTCCCGGCAGGGCGTTTGCGTACCAATAGTGAATTTGTGGCTCTAGATATAGTCATATCGATATGATTCTTCAATCAGAGTGTGTGGCGTCGAATGTGATGCCAACATATACATAAATAGGCCACTTCTGAGACAGTGCTGCCTTCGATGCCATCAATTACTTAGTTCTTAATATTTCGGATAGAATTATATCGTCCCCGTATCCTTGGAACGCCAGTTTAACTAGTTAGTTTTAGATTAGTTTAGTTTAATTTCTTTATTTACACCCACACACATTTTTCTGAACCTACTTCAAATCCAGATAAGTGACCTATATCGCTCTCAGATTTAATCCGAAAGTATTTTCATATTCAGTGACCCCTAGTAAAGTTTCCTGCTTAACATGTTTGTAGAAGATTTTAACCCACTATCTGCTATTTAAATATAATGTGCTTCTTCCAAATAAGGGTTAAAAGACACATTGTGGTTCTTAAGTTAAGGGGTTAAAATGTTCTACGAAAAAATTGCTCGCAAATTTTTTTTATTTGTAGGTCACTGAAGACACGATTTATGTTGGACGACAAATACTACTTACATATATTATAATTGTAAAAGTGTGTGTAAGAGTATGTTTGTGGCTCTATGAAGCTAAAATGACTGGACGTTTTTCAATGAAATTTGGCACGCATATAGGTTATAGTCTAAATTGACATATAGGGTATTCTCTGCAGAGAGTTGCCACCTTTTTCCATAGGTTTAAGCAATTAAAAAGTTGAATAAAATACATCAATGTGGGTTGTTCCTGTTTCGAAATTCAAAACCAATTTAATTAACAAGTTAAACGAAGTATTTTTATATATGTATCAAACGAGAGAGAGCTTTATTCCGAAACTATTTTTAAGATGGTTGTTGCCACCTGTTTCGAAACTAAAAGCAAATTTTAATGCTTAACAATTTAAATTAAATATTTAATTATGGGCCACAAACAATAGTTGTTAAGATAAAACATTTTTGTAAAATATTGCCACCTCTTTAGAAATCCAAAATCAATTTATTTATTATCGTTGAGACCCCTAAATAAAACCTTAAAATTGTTCCACAGTGTTATAAACATTTTTTGTCAGGGTAAAAAAAGTTAAAAGGTTACTAATTTTTAAACGACTTCAAAAAAGTAGGATAATTTTGTTTAGTTCCGATCCTTCGACGATGAAGAAATTAACGGCAGTCTTAAATTTTTATATACTCATTTGAAGTCGGTTTGTTCGTTTTTTGTTGCTTAAAAATTACTTCTTTGCATGAGTTTATAAGATGCACAATGTGTTAAGTATGTGTGTATTATTTATTTATTTACCCTAAATACCTGACCTTTTTAGTGAAGTTTTGTAACTTTGTAGTAGGTTCTTCAAGTTTATAAAGACAATAGCCTTCTAATTTATTCTCAATCTACACATAAACAAACGCGACTGACACTGTCTGTACTTGATTGCCTGTACCTCATTCTTCGTAACTGATATATGTATATATACGTATACATATGAACATTAGGGTGGGTCAATTAGTAGGTCAATTAAAAAAGTTGATTCATATCCTTGCGATTCTGGTACTATGGAGCATAACAAACATTTTCGGCCAAGGAACCATACCTCTAAAATCATTTTCGAGCCTGCCAAAATTTTTTGGTAGATATTTTCAAAAATACCAAATAAACGACCTCTTAGATGCATTTCAGAGACAAAAAAATATTATTGAAAATGTGTATACGGGGGTTTTTTTGGGTCAGAGAATCCATTTTTCGCATTAATTTTTAATTTTGATCGCCACCAGAGTGCGTTTTTGAACAATTTTTTGGATTTTTCACTTTTTTTGGGGGAAATTGACGAACTTATTGCTCAAATAGTCAAATCTTTGACTTTCTAATAATTTAAAATAATGGAAAAATATTTATTTCTTTATTTTAGAGGTATGGTTCCTTGGGCGAAAATGTTTGTTATGGTCCATAGTACCAGAATCGCAAGGATATGAATCAACTTTTTTAATTGACCCACCCTAATGTACATATACATGTATGTATGTATAGTAACACTAAAAGCTTGCTTAATCATTCATGAATTCTGGAACATCGTCATGAACAGCAAACTTAAGTAGCCATACATTAAGAAGCAACTTTTAAAGTCACTATTTAGATGCATAAGCATAAACAAGTCACGATATGCGCCTTAAAAGACTAACTACTTTTTCTAAAACAAAAATGAAAAAAGCAAGAACAATAACAAGAAAATCCTGAATTACTTTTCCTTCTGCAAAGGAGCGCTCGCATCCCAACACCAGCAGTGAGGCTATGGTGCAGCCAGCCAGCCATCCAACCAGCACCACCTGTCGTACTGCAAATACTGCAGGCACTGCGAGCTGCTTACACTCAAAATATGCACATACATACATACAAACAAGTAAATATTTACTTTTATTGAGTGGGTTGACGGTAGCCTTGGAAACAAATTTATACTGCTACTTGATTTATGTGCAAACAAGGAGTTTAATAATACTTGCAATAAATAAATAAATAAATAATGCAAAATATTTCATATGCAAAAATTTAATGCACTTGTTTTTTAATATTTTTTACATAAAATGTGCAAATGAAACTTTTAAAAATTCAATAAAGTTGTTTGAAAAAATGCAAGCGAAAAAGGCTAAGGTTAATAACGGGTGATTTTTTAAGAGCTTGATACCTTTTTTTTTTAAAAAAACGCATAAAATTTGCAAAATCTCATCGGTTCTTTATTTGAAACGTTAGATTGGTCCATGACATTTACTTTTTGAAGATAATTTCATTTAAATGTTGACCGCGGCTGCGTCTTAGGTGGTCCATTCGGAAAGTCCAATTTTGGGCAACTTTTTCGAGCATTTCGGCCGGAATAGCCCGAATTTCTTCGGAAATGTTGTCTTCCAAAGCTGGAATAGTTGCTGGCTTATTTCTGTAGACTTTAGACTTGACGTAGCCCCACAAAAAATAGTCTAAAGGCGTCAAATCGCATGATCTTGGTGGCCAACTTACCGGTCCATTTCTTGAGATGAATTGTTCTCCGAAGTTTTCCCTCAAAATGGCCATAGAATCGCGAGCTGTGTGGCATGTAGCGCCATCTTGTTGAAACCACATGTCAACCAAGTTCAGTTCTTCCATTTTTGGCAACAAAAAGTTTGTTAGCATCGAACGATAGCGATCGCCATTCACCGTAACGTTGCGTCCAACAGCATCTTTGAAAAAATACGGTCCAATGATTCCACCAGCGTACAAACCACACCAAACAGTGCATTTTTCGGGATGCATGGGCAGTTCTTGAACGGCTTCTGGTTGCTCTTCACTCCAAATGCGGCAATTTTGCTTATTTACGAAGCCATTCAACCAGAAATGAGCCTCATCGCTGAACAAAATTTGTCGATAAAAAAGCGGATTTTCTGCCAACTTTTCTAGGTAATAAAATTCAATGATTTGCAAGCGTTGCTCGTTAGTAAGTCTATTCATGATGAAATGTCAAAGCATACTGAGCATCTTTCTCTTTGACACCATGTCCGAAATCCCACGTGATCTGTCAAATACTAATGCATGAAAATCCTAACCTCAAAAAAATCACCCGTTAAAAGCCAAAAAAAATGCATAGCAAATATTTCGAAAAAAAAATATCAAAAAAAAAAAACAAAGAGAAAGGCAAAGTGAAACAATCGCGACAGGATGTTGTTGTCGTTGCATATGCCATATGTAACTAACTTAACACGTTGCATGCCGCAGAGTTACCGGGCGCGCGTACTAGGGAGTGAGTGCTCGCAGCATCATCCACTTGGTCGTATGGCTTTTAGCGCGCGCCCAAGCGCAGTCCATTCCGTAATCGCGCAACTTTGCACTCGGCTGGAATAGGAAAAAAACGGCAACCGTGCAGCAGCGCAACAATAGCAACAATAATGATGAATGGCCATGTTATTTATGCTGTGTTTTTCTTGTTGTTCTGCTGTGTTGCGGTGTGTCGGCTGGTTGTTGTTGCCAGCAGTGTTGCCTTGTTTGCTCAGCAAATAAACAAAAGCAAAACAAAAAAGAATTAAAAATTTTTTAGAGAACAATTTTCCATTGCCTATGAAGAATCACGATTTTCACTTCTATGTATCTTGGTGGCAGATGGAGCCAATGCTATTAACACTTTTCTATGCTTTTCTTTCGCTCGCACTTTTTCATCTCTGACGTACCATGTATGATGGATTGGTGGCTGGGCTTTGTTGCTGGCCAAAGAAGCATTGTTGTTCATCGGTTTGGAGCTTTGTTTTTTGCTAGAGTAGGGTTATGAATAGTGGCATCCAGAGACTCTAAAAATATAGATCCCGGGAATAGTGAGAGTATGTGCTCCTCTCGTGGCCACAGGTGCCCTATGCTTCTATTTCTACTGCATGCAACGGCCGCACACTCCATAAGAAGGTGTATAGCAGTCTCCTTGGCCGCATCGCAAAAGCCACACAGGTTGCTGGACCAGATTCCTAGTTTATGTAGGTGCCCTCTAAACCTGCAATGGCCCGTCAAAAACCCTGTCATTATTCTTATTTTCTTTACTGAGCATTTCGTTTACGGTGTTGGGTCCCACTGCAATGAAGGGCTCAGGTCCTATCGGGGTCAAGGCAGTGGACATTCTGGCCATATGATCAGCTTCCTCATTACCTGCGACCCCCATCTGCCCTGGTACCCACAACAGTTTAATCTCATTAACCTCTGCCAGAGCATTAAGCCTCTCTACACACTCCAAAATCAAGGAGGATTTGATCTCGAATGATGAGAGAGCCATAAGTGCCGCCTGACTATCGCTTAGTATAAGTATCCTTTCGTTCCTATAATTTCTGCAAATGTTAATCTCAGTACACATACTAATGGCTTGAAAGACGGTAGAGAAGGTTCCCAGGGCAGCGACAGCTTATGCATGGGGCCGCACACGCCCGCTCCAATCCCTTCAGGTGTTTTGGAGCCATCAGTGTGCCACTGTAGTGCGCTCGCTTGTATATGACTCTCCATAATAGTGGCACACCAGGTTGCCTTGTTGTAGGTGTTGGACTTGAAGTTTATTTTGAAGTCTACCTTCCTGTTAATGTCGTGACTGGGAAACAAAGCTAGGGGGAGCTGTGTGCCTATCTCGTCCCTGCTCCTAGCTGATAATACCTTGCCTTTGCCGAATCCCTCTCTCACAAAATTAAGGAGAGTTCGCTTTGCAGCCTGTTCTACTGAAATATGCAGTGGCTCGAGGAGAAAGATAATGTTCAATATCATTGCGCTCCGACGGAAATCATTCCATAGAGTGCATATTTGTCGTATTATGTCGCCCAAAAGTGTGCAGTACTTTCTTTTTGTTCTTGATTGACTTAAGCGAGTCTGGCCGAATACAATTAAGCACGCCAGTCGAATCCAAGCCTTTCGCTACCTGTTATTTCCACAGCAGAAGAGGCCTTCTTCTTCCTGTGTTACCAACATCGTAATTCGCGTTGTATGCTTTCAGAGCTGGAGCGTTTGTTTTCATCTTCATTCGTACGATGTGCCCGAGCCAGCGGAGCTGCTGTATTTTAATCCGCTGCACTATGTCTGTATCGTTGTTGACCTCATGCAGCTCATCTTTTCATCATCGTGGGTATTCATCGTGGCCAACGCGCAAATGCCCCTAAATCTTCCGCATAAATTTTCTCTTGAGATGTGCTCATTCACTCTTATTAGCTATTCCAACGTCGGGTTAAAAAATGACACCAAAGGGAGTCGACCTGTGTCAAAGGCTCGGACAGGTCCTTTAAAATTCTGAAGGAGCTGGTGGTATTGCTCAGCGTCATTTTCCGTAGCCATATTAGTTTCGCGGGGTTACCCAACACAGACAACGCGGCATAAACAAAACTCATTTTCGTGCTGTCGAAATAAACGCTGATGTCGTCAACTAGTTGTTGCCTGCCTATCATATTGTCGCGTGTCTATCCCAATGCTTGGCGTATTTGTAGTCCCTCGCGCATCTAAATTGATACTCGAAAACTTCATTTGGTTGCTAACTCAGCCATATCTAACCTCGGTCTGGACTGTTAACTGTTGGCTACTCGAGCGCTTCACTCGACTTTAGCAGAGGGACAATCCTCTTCGATGAACGCATGAAATAAATTCGTGAACGATCATGTTTTTTTTTTATCCTACTGGCTGTCTTAAGTGAAATGTTGGTGTTTCGCCCGATGTTGGTGCCTTATTGTCAGTGCTTTCGGCAAGCTTTGTAAACTCAGCAATCTCGGAGCAGTCGCTAACTTCCGCTTGTTGTTACCAACTCTCTAGGAAGGGAAATACTAGATCGTGGACCACTGCTTTCACTTTAAACTGAATCTCAATACGGATTTGTCAAGTTGTTTAGCTTTTTCCGTTTAATATGGACATAAAATAAATAAATAAAGATGTTGGTGGGGAAGTACACGGTCTTTATAATGGTCCGATTCATGTACAGGTCGATATAAAATGGACATCCGAACAGAAATTCCATCCGCCAGAAAATTTCCTTCTGTGCCAAATTTAAGTTTTGGGAATATTATTGTTTATTTTCAACTGCGGTAGTCGCTATCAAGAAGCTAGTCTTCTGGCTGCTTTCTACTGTAATGCCGTTTAAAGCCACTAGGCGCCTTGGTTTCATTGATGATGCAGTCGATATTGTCCACCACTCAGCGATTGCGCTCTCTTCTAAGAGGGGCTTCTCTTGGTAAGAGTCCATGTCACGAAAAGTCGTGAACTTTCCAAGACCAGTATTGAAACGACATTGGCTTAAAAGCTTAGTTATGCTGGATTTCCACTAGGCATTAAATGGCAAAAATGACAAATGACAAAGTCGGGCATTAAAAAATAATCGTGTCATAACATTAAAAAATAGTCATTAAGTATATTTCCACATGGCATTTTTTTAAAATGGCATACATTTTTTGTCATTTCAATGCCTAGTGGGAATTCGGCATTAATCTATATTTTTCCCTAAGACAATTTAATAATTGAAAAAGGAACAGTCCAGCGCCTTCGTCTTGGTCTGCAGGCTGTATCGGAGATACACCCGCTAAATTTAAACGTAGAATACGAGGTATGGTTAAGAGCATATCCAAGTCAAAAACGAAAGCACAAACTAAGAAAAAAATATCGATAACGAAAGCGATAATAAAATCGATAACAAAATCGATAAAAATATCGATAACAAAATCGTTAACTAAATCGATTACAAAATCGATAAAAAATCGATTACAAAATCTATCGAAAAATCGATTACAAAATCGATAACAAAATCGATTCCAAAGTCAATAACAAAATTGATAACAAAATCTATCAAAAAATCCATTACAAAATCGGTAATAAATTCGATAAAAAAATCGATAAAACTATCGATAACAAAAGCGATGGCAATATCGATAGCAAAATCGGTAAAAAAACCGATAAAAATACCGACAACAAAAGCGATAACAATATCTATAGAAAAATCGATAAAAATATTGATGACAAAAGCGACAAAAATATCGATAACAAAAGCGATAACAATATCGATAGCAAAATTGTTAAAACAATCAAGAAAAATATCGATAACAAAACCGATAAATAATCAATAATAAAATCAATAACAGAATCGATTACAAAATCGATAACAAAATCGATAAAAATATCGATCATTATATCGATAAGTTCCGAAAATATCGATAGCAAAATCAATAACAACATCGATACAAATTTCGATAACAAAATCGGTGAAAATATCGGTAACAAAACCGATAAAAATATCGATGGCAAAATCGATTAAAATATCGGCAACAAAATCTATAAAAATATCGATAACAAAATCGATAGCAAAATCGATAACAAAATCGATAAAAATATCGATAACAAAACCAAACAGATCCACATTAACTGAAACTTTCATATGTACGTATATATGCATTTACATATGTACATACGCTGCGATCAAAAGCCGCATTACATACGCATACATACTTTTTGTCTCCTTCCCACACTTCCAACATATGCACGTGTTTGCAAAATGATGACGAGGTGATTTTGTATGGAAAATCATTTATGCCCATATATTTATATATATATAGATATCAACCAATACTTCCCATATACCAAACGAAAGGAAAACTCTTGAATTTTTGATTAAAGAAAACAAAAACAAAATCATTCGAGCGGTTTTCGAGCATTTTGGTAATGAAAAAAATTTGCAAATTTTTTCAACAATTTTTTGCCTTAAAATGCTCAATATTTGTTAAATTTATATGAAATTTGTACCCGATAATATTTCTACTGCTCCAAAGAACCTATATCCCGAAAATGAAAGTTATATATGCCAACAATAAGTTGCTAGAGCACTTTAAAGGCTCAAAATTGACCCCAAAATAAGGCAATGTTTACCGTTGTTTTTACGACAGAAACCGAATTGGTTATTTACAAAGATGAATCTGTCGACAGGTTTGGAATTTTATCTTTGAAACGCCACACTTTTCTTTGAAATCGCTTTATTAGTTCTCGTGCAATAAGCGTTTTTGTGAAGCTCTAAAAATTACAACTACAACATTTGAACATAGCCCCCATACCTTAAGGTAAGACGTATTCTACGTCAAAATTAAGTGCTTTGCTGGGCATCTTGTAACTGATGACGTCTTTAGCATTTGTCATCGAATTCAAAGTTCAGTGAACCTATTAACATCTTGCACGAAAATTGCACAACTATTTTGCTACGCCTACGTTTCTCGCCAATACTTTTCTGCACATTTTTACGCGCGACAGAAAAGTGCATTTGGCAACAAAGTGTTGGCTGACATTTGTGCATTCCATCAAATTTGGCACGCACGCAATGCTGCAACACTCGAAAATTTACTACATTCACATAAAACAGTTATGCATAGCTCTCAGTACAGACAAAGGTGAAACCAACCATAAAGTAAAGATGATTTACTTGCCAAGAAAAGCTGCAAAATTTAAATTGCGCACACCTGTTGCTGGCGGAGGCGTGAAAGAATGCAAGCGAAGTTTATACATACAAATTTATGCACATAGAAAGATGCAATGATTCATGGATTTAAATTTTGTAATTAAATATTTTTGGGAATACAAAAAATGTGTCAAGCATTTGTTATGCAATGTTATGCTGGCTTATGTTATATTATGTTACGTGACGTAATGATATGTTGTTAATATATGTAGATATCATAACAACATAATATAACATACTGTAACGTAATGTAACACAGCATAATACATATAACATAATGTATCAAAAGCTTGACACATTTATTCTCATTACAAAAATAGCTTCATATGTATGTATGATATGTTATGCTATGTTATGGTATGCTATGTTATGTTATGCTATATTATGTTATAGCATATATGATGTTATGCTATATTATGTTATGCTATGCTATGTTATGTTATGTCGTCATGTTTTATTATTTTGTGTTTTTTGTGGTATATTGTTATTTTTTGTTATATTGTTAGTTTTTATGTTAATTGTTATGTTATTTTATATTTTTTGTTAAATTATGTTGTCATTTTATGTCATGTTATGTTAAGCTATGCTATGTTATGTTATATTATGTTGTGCTGTTATTTTAATTTTACATACATATGTTTTAAATTTTCTGTTTTCTAAAAGTCACGCCATGCGTTTGTGTGCATAGATTTTTTTTTTTTTATTTTGATACTGAAAATTACATAAATACACGTCTTTATTCATTTTGTAAACTTATTTTAATTGCTCCCAAGCGCATAAAAAGCTATAAATCAATTAATGGCTAAACTTCGGTAGCAAGCAAACGATGACGGCCACAACGCTGTGCTGTAAAATAGTACGATAAATCTTCGGCGAATATTTTTTTTACTTTTCTTTTTTCCTAAAGTCTCTGCGGACCCGTTTTCAGCCGTTTGTCTGCCTTGGAAGTTGTTGTTGTATTTGCTATTATCGTAATTTCACTAGACTTTTTTATTGTCGCTTTTGATTTTTTAATAGATTTTGAATTTTTGTATTGGTCAAAGTTAGTAAGAGTGAATATTACATACATACATATTAACATGCATGTACATATCTACTATTTTTGTACATTAGGGTGGTCCAAAAATACATAGGAAAACCAACTTTTCTGATTTTTCCTCGATTTATTGAAACCGCCTCTGACTCACCGTCTACACTTCGTAGCATTTCAGTCTTGGTATTATATTTTCCATGCTGTTATTGCTCGTTCGACTAATTTCATGACTTGGAAGCCGGTATTCTGTTGTCTCACAATCGCCTGTCTTTTACTTTAAGGTTCCAAAAATAAGGGAAAAGCTCTGCTGATTGGTGAGTACCTCTCGTTGCAAAACTGGCTATGGATACGTCCACCATTTCTGAGAAGGAGCCTTACAAAATGCAGCAGATGTCGCTCCAGTCGCTATTGTACCTTATTGAAGGCTATCTCTATATCGAAAAAAGTTTCTAGTGTAAATTTAAAATGTTTAACTTTTGATTCTTGATCTTAGTCTTTCTGGTTAGGTGGAAATATCGGGAATTAAGGTTAAGCTATCCTATTCATATCAGGGAATAGTCAGTGTATTTTAGTAGCATACAGTAAAGTTTTAAACTGCCCAGGATGAGCACTCATTTAGCTGGAAGCAATTCTTCTTTCTCAATACTAAAATTCAAATGACTGCGATCATCTTCTTCTACTTGCTTGACACTGTAGCTGCCTAAGCGATTTTGGTCGAGTTCCGCAAAGCGCGCCAGTCGTTTCTTTTCTATGCCAAGTGTCACCAATTGGAAATGCCAAGGGAACCCAAGTCATTTTCCCCTTGGTCTTTCCATCGCAGAGGAGGCCTCTCTCATTCTCTGCTATGTAACAGCAGCGGAATACTTTCAGGGGCGGAGCGTTGGAGTCCATTCGAATGACATGGCCAAACCAGCGGAGCCGCTGTATTTTAAGTGACTGCACTATGTCCATGGCGTTGTAAAGTTCGGCGCCATACATATACTAGCAGGGGAATGTTGAATGACTTATAGAGTATAGAGAATAGATTTCGTATGCCGCTCTTGTAAAAAATTGTTCCTGAGGGGTTCAGTTCTGTTTCTCTAGTAATTACACGCCCTTTCTGAAACCCAATTCGGTATCAAATAGCTGGGAGAGGTTCTTCGCAATTCTGACGGAGCTGGTGGTTTTGTTCAATGTCATTTTGTACAGCTGTATTAGTTTCGCGGGGATGCCAAATTCCTATAGCGACGTATAAAGGCAACTCCTGTTCGTGCTATCGATTATCGATAACAGCTTTGAATTCGACAAATATATAGTGCGTGCCGATCCTATTCTTTCACACAATACGCTTAATAAGAACTTGTACTCGGCGACAAAGTCTCTCTACTACCACAAATCTAATACCGAATTAGCGCTCCTTTACATGGCAGCTGTAGTAGACGTCGTAAAGCGCCACACGTTTTTGCCTTTCCCGTCCATTGCATTTCTTGGATGGCGGTTATGTCAGCCTGTGTCTCCACAAGGACATACCTCAGCTGGGCAGAGATGTTTTCCCCATTAAGGGTACGGACATTTCATGTACGCGATGTATCAGATAGTAATTATCTACAAGTGGATCTTACCTCATTCACTCAGTGGTGTACATTTAACCGTCTCAACCTCAATATAAATAAATGCTGTGTTGTCACCTTCTCTAGAAAGTATAACAACATCGTATTTAGTTATAGTCTTGATAACTGCACTATACCAGGAAGCACGGAAATGGAAGATTTGGGCGTTATTTTCGACTCAAAGCTGACATTTGCCAAACATATAGACTTCATTGTATTAAAATCGTTTGCGATGATTGGCTTCATAAGAAGAAAAACTACAGATTTCAAAGATCCATATACATTGAAATCACTTTATATTTCCCTGGTGAGGAGCCGCCTTGAGTATTGCTCATTAATATGGAGCCCATACTATGAATTATACTCAAATAAAATCGAAAGAGTTCAAAAATTTTTTACAAAAATCGCCTTGCGGAAATTACGTTGGGAAGGCGATTTTCCTTTATATATTACTAGACATGAATTGCTGGGTATGCAGTCCTTGCACGACAGAAGAAACTATTTCTCCATAATCTTTATTTATAATGTTGTAAATGGAAACATCAATTGTGAGCATTTATCCAATTTGGGTAATATATATAATCCTCCGCAAAATCTAAGGAATAATCGTAAACTGATAGGCAGAGTGCATCCACTAATTACGCCATTAACGGACCGATTGCTAGGTGCGTTAGACTGTGCAACACATATGCTAGTGTTATTGATTTAAATCTTAGTCTAAGTATGTATAGTATTTTTAATTAAATAATTAGAATATTATAATTAGTCTGTAAGAAATCAGAATTCTGTAGACTGAACTAAATAAATAAATAAATATTGGTCCTTTAATCGTTTTCTGTGGTCGCCATCAAAGGAAGTGAGCTTTGTTGTCCTTTTCATTAGTAGGCTTTTTTTACGTGGCAAGTCCCAAGCCCAGCGCCCAACACATTGCTAAGATTTCATGGTTTTTCAATCAGGTACACGATTATATAGCGAACAGCTTGCTCGCAGACAGACTTCAGTGATCCCTTAAACCGCATAAGTCGGAGTGGCCCCACCGCAGCTCCCTCGCTTACTGCCGTAAATCAAGGCTCCCCTCGGATTGGTTACCGTATTCCGCACATGGGTTGCTCACTTTGCGCAGAGTGCGCGAACGAAGACGCAAAGGTCGGGATGGAGCCAGAAAAATGACTATAACCCATTGCACTTTTTGAGATCTTTCGGAGAAGGATATGCCTTTGGAAGCTACTTATCTGAGTGTAATTAAAAAGACGTTTCAGAAAAGCCATCCAAAAGTGCAAATAAACTTACATGGCCACCGATCACAACTTTCAATTGATCCCACCAATTTTAGCTGCCTTCTATGTTGTCACTTTTTTCATTTCCACTATCTAGTCATGTCCGCTTTGCTAGTCTGCCGGTCGCGCGACTTTGCCATTCGTCATCTACATACATGCGAGTATGTGCAGCAGAGTGGTGGCGAAGGGTTGCGACGCGACGGCATTCATGCAAGCATTTCATATGCCCATATATGTATTATCAGCAGTGTTGCCAGAACTTTTTGGGCCGACCGGCTAGATTGGAAAAAAAAGCGGCTAAAAACGGCTAAAATGTTTTAGTGAAATTTCACATAGACTCTGGCAAAAAACGGCTAAAATGTTTTAGTGAAAATTCACATGCTTTATTTAAATAAATCGCAAGAAACGAAAGACTAGTTAACACCATTAATTTATATCGAGTGTATATTCCTCATCATCAAATGAATCACTATTGTATATATCAACTGAATTCATTGGCCCCTGGTCATAGTCAAAATAAAGTCGACTTTAAAGTTAGTTGCAGCTTTTTTGACAGATATCCCATTGAAAATTATGTCAAAAAGCTGCAACTAACTTTAAAGTCGACTTTATTTTGACTATGACTACGGGCCATTAATTTTAAGAGATCGTCATCTACAGTAAAATTATGGCAACATTTTTCTTCACGTTTTAAACCGTATCTTATATATAAAATAGCGTTTAACGTTTTAACGCACATTGGATTTCTTTGCTTAGTTTTTATTATATTCATTGAACTAAATATTCGCTCTACTTCTGCATTACTTATAGGCAAAACAGGAAAACTAAAAACTAGGTTGGAAAGGTCAGCAAAAGGGTTTTCTCCTAGGGCATTTCGAAATTACTACTTACTTATTACTAAATAAACTTCGGCCCAAAATTTTACAGTTGAGTCTAAATTACTCCAGGTATGTAACGTTAACCGTTGCCATTGCATCTCTATGGATGTTATTTCTAGAGGTGTCAAACTATCGATAGTCACACCATCGATAGTTTTGATAGTTTTCAGAAAAACTCAATATTCACGATAGTCTCGAAAAAAACAAAACTATCGATAGCACTATCGATAGCGCTAAATCAGTTAGGTTGCTTTGTTTTTACAGAATCATAGTGAAATAAATATTATCTTATAAAAGTTATAATCATTCAAAATTAAGTAACTGCTTAGCCAAAATACTTATCTTTTTAGAAAGTTCAAAAACAAACACAAGTTATACAAACAAAACGGGATTTACGATTAACATATGTATGTATAATTTCAAAAAAATTGGGAGAGATGATCGATAGTCCTACTAAACTATCGATATTTTTGATAGTATAAGAAAAAACTATCAATGAGTATTGATAGTCTAAAAAAATTGAAACTATCGATACTATCGATAGTGCCATCGATAGTTTGACAACGCTAGTTATTTCGTCGGCATTATATTTGTGTTTTTGTTGCTGTAGTTGAACAAATACTTTTGGTTTAATTACTCTTAATGCATTTCCAACCGAAAAAAGTCAATTTTTTTTAGTGTGGCAATATTTGTAGGAAGGCGTTGGCGTAATTCCTTTATTAAAGTGATAACAAAATAGCGACCATTTTCTCGAATTATTTTCTCGGCTTCGTGGTCAAAAGCGTTTGTGCTTACTTTTGTTTTTAAATACTCTTCAAAACTGTGATAAAACTGAGGAAATGGAGCAAGGTATGGTTCCAACGGGGAGCATATAGGATCAAATGTGTCCGCGCTAATAACCACTAGGGAGCATAGATGCGAAAGTAAAACATTGAGTTCATTAAAAATCTTCATTGCGTCTGCATTATTGCTTTCGAACAACTTGTTTACTTTTTGCACCTGAAAATTAGGCAAATAGTAAAATCGGCTAAAAACGGCTAACTTTTTTTTACAAACCGGCTAACAAATCGGCTGCCGGCTATATCGAATTTTCTCCGGCTAGTTGTTATCAAAACCGGCTAAATCTAGCCGGAAAACGGCTAAAATGGCAACGCTGATTATCAGCTATGTTGCACATTTTCTCAAACTCCGACACTACTTATGCTCCCCCTTTCTCGTAGCGCCTATCCAATAGCTGTTGTTTGTTTACTTTGTTGCTTCATTTTTCTTCCTGCCATACATTGTTTTTGCTGCTTGATTTTCTGTTGTTTGTTGCATGGTCTATAAATTTCGCATTCATTCTGCTTGTCGTTCGCTTGACTCGCCTCAGCCGGCGCGCCGTTCCGTCATGCCATGTGATGTGCGTCCCCCCGCCCCCCCACAACTATCAAAGCACGGATAGCCAAGTAAATACATACACACTCACAATTACATATGGCTTTTTCCACTACTACTCAATTCGTTGTTATCTCGCGCCCATCGCTTCGAAGCGTTGACTTTGTAGTACAAATGGTATCTATATAGTTTTAGAATTGCTTGGTAGGCTAGGTGGCCTTCTCCACGTCCTCTTCCCATTCCACATCCTACTTCACCTACTACTTTGTAGCCCTATCTCAACAGAGAACATTCAACAATGTTCTCTGATCTCAGTGCGACGTTGCTGCTGCTGCTGCCTCCACTGCCACTGCAATGCAATCATTTTCATTTGGCCCCAGTCGACAAACGCCATTTGCTCGGTCTATCGCGGTTCTATAAATAAAAACGTCTCTTTGCCATGCATTTCCAATGTCTTCGAGGTCTTTGCTTTATTACCTGCTCAAGCTTTTGCCTCCTCTTCTAGCTGTACATATTCACCCATACATATTTAGTTTATATGTAGCTGGTTCACATGTCGTTATCGTTACCATTCTTCCTCACTTCTCAGTAGTTATTGCAACTAAACAAATGTCTTTCTCATACCCGCACCAATACATAAAGATTGTAGTTTTTCATTGTTTTTCTTATTATTTTGTTGTAAATTTTTTTGCAATTCATTTTATTATAGTTGGTAGTCTTTCATATGTTAGTTTGCCATACTCCATCTTCATCGCTTCCATTTGCTGGCTGCCTTTACTTCATTACAGCCTTTGCATTTCTTGTTGCCTGTCCTTATCCACAAACGGCAATTCTTTTGTGTAAAACCATTGATTCTGACTGCACTCGCTTACTCATTGAGACACAAGTTGTCGTCGATAGATAAGTTTACAATTTATTCGCAATTCAATTAAAAGATAGTCAAGTTATTCTGTGGCAGTTGTAAGCTTGCCTTAATCACACTGAAGTTGTTCCGTTTGAGTGAAGATACTTTCATTGTTGCTATTGTGAATGTTTGGGCTTGTTAATTTCCCTAGTTTGCATGCTAACAGATTGATTGGACGAACTTTTACGAAAAATTAAAAAAAAAAATATAGCAAAAGTTTTTCGCTTTTCCTCTTCTAAGTGGCATTGCAAGACAATTCAATGATTTTGGATGAGTTCAACGTCTTCGGAAATGCGCTGTTTTAAGTAATACAAATTGAGCTCTCGAACTCAGCCTCTGACCACGTTATGAAACTAAAGGCCAGACGTATCACAAATCGACTTTTGATTGATAATGAAATGTCGCGACTGCGATCAAAATGCCATCGAGGAAGTATAATAAGAAATAAGCTTAAACAACCTATACAAAAATGCAAAAGTGATCATACATACTCTCTCAGTTCAGAAACCAATGAGTTACCCGGTAATTCCAAAAATGCTATCAGTACACAGTACAGTTCCAGTACAGTTTCAGTAGATGAGGTACGGGTAGCTCGTCTTAAAATCGGTTCGAACAAGACTCCGGTTTTTATATTCATCCGCCATATTGGATCCGCCATGCCATGAAATTTCCAAATCTGACTTCGGATTTTTAAATAGTTAACCCCAAAACCGTCCACAGATAGATTTGTTAGAGTGTGTGCACTGCGAACTTAGGTCCCCCCTCCCCATAGACGGTTTTATAAAAATTTAATTTTTTTTTTATTCATCCGCCATTTTGAATATTCCAAATCTGACTTCGGATTCGTAATCAGCTACCCCATAAATTTCCCCTAGATAGTTTCAAAAAATTTAATTTTTTTTTTTAAGTCATCCGCCATATTGGATCCGCTATTTTGAATTTTTGTAAGATTTGTAATTAGCTACCCCAAAAACCCCCCCTATACGAAGAGTGCACCACAAAATCTCCTAAGGCAAAATCCCTAAAATCAAAATCCTTAAAATAAAAATCCCCAAACCTAAAATCCCAATTTTCTATGTAAAATACATTTAATTAGGTTTAAAATCGTCGCAATTCGAATCGCTTTCTAATCGTTATCTGAACTTAATGTTTGTTGTGTTGCTTTTTCGTAAAATTGCAGACCTTTTATTCAAACAAAATTGAAGAAAAAGCAGTTGCTTAGTTTTTATTCATACGGCCCCATGGCTTCATATTTTCGCCGCTTTTGATAAGCTGCTGGCCGATAGTGCCATGGCTTAAGTCGCTGTGATCATTTATAACGCTGCGGAGTTAAAGTTTCGTTGTCTTAAAGCGAGTTATGAAACTTCAAAATTGAAACAAGTACGAAAGTCTGAGTTCGGGCGGAGCCGAACATTAAATACCCGGTGCAAGTATTAAATATATGTTTTTTCACCTTTCCGAAATCGTAAATTAGCGTCTTTAAATTTCGAAATATTGCAGTTTCAAGCATTTCTGAAATTTACCGTTATATGAAAAGCGGCCGTAATTTAAGTCCGATTTCAATAATTTTCAACGTTTTGCTTTTATGTGGCAAGCACAATAACCATACCGAGTTTGGTACAAATTGGTAGAACGATTACCGATATACATATACATATGTGATCATGAGTGGGCGGTGCCACGCCCATTTTCAAAAATTTTATTATAAACGTATTTCTTGGTAAAGAATTGTTCCAAGCATAAATTTTGAATAAATTAGCTTTAATATTTACTGATTTATCGAAGATTTTGTATTTCTCTAAATTACCGTTATATAGGATGTGGGCCATTTAGTACGCTGTACCAAGGCCCAACAACTGTGCCAAGTTTGGAAGAAATGTGTGCAGCGGTTACCAAGATATACACATGTACCGATAAGTGGGCGTGGCTACGCCCATTTTCCAAAAATTTATAATATTCTTATTTTTCGTCTGAAAATTGTTGTAAATATCAATTTTGAGTAAATTATCTTCAGTAGTTACTAAAATATCGCAGTTTTCGTATTTCTTGAAATTACCGTTATATGGGAAGTGGGCGTGGTTACTGTCCGATTTCGCCCATTTTCAATACCAACCTACCTTGGATTAACGGAAACCTACATACCAAATTTCATTGAGATATCTCAATTTTTACTCAAGTTATCGTGTGCACAGACGGACAGACGGACGGACGGACAGACAGACATGGCTTAATCGACTTCTCTATTCATTCTGAGCATTTATGTATACATTTGTCTATATCTATCTCGATTCGTTTTGGCTGTAACAAACAACCGTTATGTGAACAAAATTAATATACCCTTGTGCACAAGTGCGCTCGGGTATAAAAAAAAAAAATCCGTTGTTATTTATATAGAGTATAGAAATTCGCGATATCTAAATCTTCATATTAAGCATGATATTAAGGCTTTCGACAGGCGTATATTTTCACAATTCCAAGAATATTTCAGTAGGGATTTTCAAAAAAGAAATAGTCGATTTTTTGAACCAGTCTAATGTACACACTTTCTTATGTAGGTAAAAAAAAAACAAATTCAAACAAATATATGATTATTTTCACAATGTTCGACATTACTCCGAAGTTACACTACATTTATTCTAGTGTCACTCCGAAACACTCCACTTTTTATAAATTTTCACTCCAATCAAAAACTTTGAAACGACACCACCACTGTATGTACTATTTCCTAAAATGCATTTCTAAAAGCCTAATATTAATATTGTATTCTTTCTCATTTCAGATCTTATTTGCAATGGTGAGTAATACAAAACGAATTTTCGGTTTATGAACTGATATGACATTGTAGTATCAATTTTTAAAATTTTAGTAGGTGGTAAATAGAAGAGATGACAGAAAATAAGATATACATAAATATGTCCCGTATACGTTGGAAAACATGGTCTACACATCTTACTGCTACTTAATTAATAATCCATACCATCACGAGCAAAAAAAAAAATCAACCCGTGTTCTTAGCCACTTGAAATTTGCAACTAGAACTTAATAGGCTATAAAACTGCATTGTTAGAATTCATCTAAAAGTTCGGAATAAAAACTTTGTTGTTGTAGCTACAATTTTGTTGAAGTTTTCTAATTTTTCTACAAAGTTTGAAGTTTAGATTTATTTTCTTGAATAATGACTGTAGTTCCTGACCTTTAAAACTGAATCAAAGCACCATTTCCACCAATAGAAACGCTTCCCTAAACTTGGATGCGCACCACAAATCTTGAACCCTGGTCAGTTTTGGAGCTATCAGTAAAGATTCTCGGCGTTGAGATTATCTATCTACTTAGGTAGGAAACTCAGAAAATTTTTACATTTTTAAAAGTATTTTTTTAGAATTCAAGTACTTACCTTGATAACGACTAAAAAGCCAATTTCAGGCCATTCAACCTATTTTAATAGCAAAAAATTGCAAATCGTAATCAATTATATCAATTCGCACATCGATTTTAATACGTAGATGCTCTCCTTTGCATCGATTAGCTAAGGAAAAATATTTACACTTAAAATAACCATCGATTATTTTCGCCACTTGACAGTTTGACATGTTTTCAAATTGTTTTGGAGCAACGCAACAATGAATGAGTGCCTGCTTACGCAGAAGTACATATGTACATATGTATGTAGATACATATATAGATAGATGAAGGTACTTGAAAGGGGATGCAAGTGCATAGCATTTTCCAAGTATGCGGCATAGATCGCTACTATTTTTAGTGACAACACACACTGGAATTACGAATTCTTCGATCTAGCATCTGACACGAGAGTGCCACTAACAGCGTACATATTTAGATGCCTTTAGATGGCTGTGATTGGCTGCTGAAGCTGTGATCTGCTTACAAATTCTGAAATTAACTCAAGTGTTCATTGCGCACACACTGTGCAAAACTCATCTGTCTTGCTAAGTGTTTGCTGCAATGTATTTCTACAACATTTTACATACAAAAAGAAAAAAGATTTCTTTTTAAAAAGCGAACACAAAATATTGCTGGCGATATTTTGTGTTAATTGGCCATTGGCGTATCAAGCGATCGTCCGATCGACAGACACAAATGTGTATGGAGCTACTGTAAGCGCTGGAAAAAAAAAAATACTGGTGTGATAATTCTCTACAACTATACTCCTAAAAAGTACTTGTACGTGTCTATAATGCTCAAAATCCAGCGTGTCGTTATTGAACGTTCAATTCTCAAATACAAAACATTCTTCATAAACGTAAATACAGACGCACTGCGTCTCGGCTATTCGTCGCTTTTAAAAATACATTTTTTAGCGCTTGTTAATTTTTCTAAATTTGGCACTTTAATTGCCAATGAATGATGTACTCCATTCATGCGTCCCTTTGCTCTTCCCCCTTCTCTTTGGAATGGAGTGTTGCCTTGCTTTGTGGCTGCTCTGCGTGTGCTCTGCTGCTCTTCCCTTTTCTTCCCTCATATTCTCATTTTTAAGTCAGCGCTACCATTTTTGGTGTTCTTCCCGCTTTAGGGCTGTGAAAATCACGTGTTTTAGCGTTGAAAACATATCTCCAAATATGTGAAGTGATATATGTAAGTACTCATACAAGCACGCATTGATTCTTTTAAAGAAATCGAAGTTTTCAAAGAAAGCTGCATACATATCTACTGGCTTATGACTACCAGGGCTGCCAACTTGGCTCAAATCGTGCCCTTTTTGGCCCTATTTCCCATCAAATGGCACTTAATTTTTCAATTTGGCACATATCCTTTGCGTGCACTTCTTTTTCTCAACTAACATTTTCTACTTTTTAAAGATTATTCAACTGGCTTACCTTTTTTTTGGCATTGCACTTTTGCTTTAGAAATGTGGTTCTTATTTTTTTGCTGAACGGCACATTTTTTTATTCTCAACATGGCACCTCATAGCTGAAGATAGTTGGCAGCCCTGATGACTACATAAGAATGTATTGAAGACATTTAACCCCCCAATTAATTTAGTAACCTCTTGGTGTTGAAGAATGTAAAGAGTAATTTTTGTTTTTGTTATCATACAAGCCTCTTCATCTCTTCAACAAACACATCTGTTTTGTTTATTCTTCTGCTCTCTCTGGAAGCATAGCGCTTTTGTCGCTTCAACATGTGTACTTATTTAAAGATAAATTGTATGGTGATACGTTTTGGAGGTTCCACTGCACATTTCCTAAATAATTTTTTGAACATACAATTTTTTTTTAAATTTTTTATTCATAAATTTTATGGCTATGCTGAATTTAGTACAATCATAGATCAGGTCTTCTTGGCAGGTAGCACCGTTGCGAATTATTTTTACAGTTTTATTGGTTGTATATATTTTACAGCAATTTTGATAACAAGTACTTCTCTACCATTGAATAAACCGGAATTTAATTTTCATAACATATATTACAATGGCCCACGTATCAATATTTTATGCCTCGTTGGCGTTATGGGATACCAAGGGTATATCCACATACAGTTCTGCTGTTTTCTGGCTAAATTCTGCGAACTTATCGATATGAATTTTGCGTCCAGTCAAAATTGTTTCCAAAATCACCTTGATACGAAATACTAAACTCACATCAATGCCTGTTATTTCTGCTCGCAATTCCATCATTAGAACAGCCGAATCCAGGTTTCGTCACATCGAATATAAATTCCACTTGCACACAAAACTTCTCAGGGATTTCTATTTTTCTTTGTTTGGTAATGGGTTCGTCGACGTGGAGAACAAATAACCACTTTTTTATTGGTTTGTAATGCTTTAACTTTCAGTCAATACTTACCACCCGAATTTCCTAAAACAAAGTTATTCGGAGTATACTTTTTTCAAAATCGTATAGCAGGACGATCAAGGTAGTTTAGAGAAAGGAAAAAATATGCCAGGAAACGCCGGAAAAAAAATTAAGAAATTATTTTAATCGCATTTTTTAAATTTTTACTACAGTAGTTGAAGTACTTCTAACTTCAATGAAATGATCTCAAAAGTATGCATACTTCCTTACTCTATCAAAATCCATAACCCTTCCCTCTTGTCAAAACCCGACATTACATTAAGAAAATATACCTTCGCTTAGAACACTGAGATGAAGATTAACACTCAGAATTAAAATGAAATTTCGGCTAGTCACGTGCGGGCCCTTATTTCCCTGATAACAAAAATAACTGTCTTTGCTCCTTAGTTCCTTTTTTTATTGGCATTCATTTTTTAAAAAAAGGCTTTTGGCCTCCCACATCTTTCATCTACCCCACCGTGCGTTGTGAGCTGAAGCCCATAGCATATACATTTCTAGTTTTGATAATCAAATCAGCATAAAATGCAGATCCTCGTCGATATAAAGATGAAAATGCTAAGATGGGTTTACTTAGTTACTTTTGCTATCGACTTGGTTTTTAATCGTCAACGGATTGATCTGTTTATTAGCCTCAAACAACAAGTGCACCACTTTCCCTCAAAGAATAATCTTCGTGAGGGGGTAAAAGCGTGTTTTTTTTACTGCTGGCTATTAAAGAGCTCATAGCTGACCCTTGCAGTGGCGGCCCTTAATTCTCTGCGAGGCAGGAAGGGCAAATGACCACCCCAAGTGTCGATCAGCTGTTAGTGCCACGAGAAATCAGCAATCCCACAAGTTGTCTATAGTCCCACCTGCTCAATGAATGCAAATTCGTAACTAGATCTTCTGAAAACTCTAAGTTTTGCACAGCCAGTTTCTGTTGGTAGCTCCGGTCGCTGAAAGTGAGAATGTTTTAACTGATCCCGGACCAAGGAATATCTGGTCTGAGATCCACATCCTTGTGTCCTGGCACCTAGAACAAAACAAGTTCTTTATGTTTTCCAACATAATTTAGTCGATACTTGCATTGCCCAAATATTTGTAAATCTGGTCCATCTCTTTACACACGCAAAAAAATATCTTTCCGCCTATTTTTTGATATACGCTTTAGTTCCTGACCCGGTATCAGTTTGGGAGCCATCAGTAAAGATTCGACAGTGGGCGAAACCCGGGCTCAGTGCTGGTATATATTAAGCCGGCACCCAGCCTCAGATAACAGAAAATTTTAAAATTTCCTCAGCGAAAGTAAATCTGGTCTGCCATATTCTAGAACCTGAATAATCAACCTCTCTTCTTTTTCAATCCTCCCATATACCTTACCTTACCGATCGATCATAACTAGACCCTGTAAGTAGAGGCTTTGCTCGCCGTGGCAAGTCAGAGAAATATAACCTCGTTGTTCAAGAGTGTTCGTTTGTTGCAAGGCATATTTAACAAGGTGGTGTTGGCCGTAAATAAGTAAAAAAATTACACTAACAAATTATACGCTGATGTCCATACTGTCATTGGTATGAGTTACAAAAAACACATCATTTTGACGTAATGGCCTCCACGGCGAAAAACTCAGCTGTCGCCCCAACACCACCTTGTTTAATACACCTTGGTTTGTTGAGAAAAACCATTTGAGAGCAAGTGTGAGAGTCGGAATGGCGAATTCAATAGCAGTCTGTACTGGCAAAAAAAAAAAATATTACTCGATTAATGCATTAAATAATTAATTGTAACGCCGAAAGATTAATTGCAATTAATTACAAGATATTAATCGATTAATAAATTCTTTTGATTGTTGTTTTTTTAAATATGAAAGTAATGAAATAACTTGTTTAAAATTTTTTTTTATTGATTATAATCGTATACAAAAGAATTCTTTTACAAATTTTGCCGTAAATTAGTTTGTAAAAAAAGTAATTTTGGCGAAAAGCCTGTGCTATCAGAGGTTGCGATCTGAATATCAAGCTCTTGCTACTACATACACGTCTTTTCGTTATCAATGCCTTCATTGGGGTTCGATGAGATCCCACTAAACACTAATGTTAGAGAATTATTGGAAAACGATTCGAAATCTAATATGTTTCTCTAAGGCAGAAGGTTAGAAGACGATTAGCGAAACTGTCGGGGATTATAGTATTCTCTACAAAAAGGGGAATTAGTTATTGTTGATATCGAGAAATAAATGTGATATCTAATCGTGTTCGAACGTTGAATTCAAATTGGCTCCAAAATGTCTAGTGTTTTTCGAGTCATTTTCTAAACGATTTCTAAGATATTGCTCTAACCTTATTGCCGATTCCAGAACTACATACATACATTAAAATTCTAATGTAAAATCAAAACGATTCTCTACCGTTAGATACTTAGTTCGATTCCAGCGCTTTCTGAAAAACCTTACTCGATTAATGCTGATCATTTGATTAATCTTGCCATTCCAAGTCTGTGAGCTATAGCGTGCCGACCACTGGCCTCTAAGAACATAATATTTTGTATCCTTGTGCTTTTTTGTGCTGTACCCGGTTTTGTAGATTAGATACTATTTGTAGCTTTCGATGAAGTTAGTCATCCTGAGCGAAGGTTTCATTGTGGCACTATCACACACATCACAGCTTTGCCAATTAATGATGCTACCATTACAAAACGTGTTGCATATTTCCTAAACGGGATTTTGTTTTACTTGTCTTATGTTTAAGACATTATCGGCGGCAACTGCGTGATTTTCTAAAGTAATTATATATAAAATTATTTCTTAAACACCCTTTATGTTCGTTTGTGGCAAGCAACTTGTTTAGTGATTCCGTGAAATAAAGTTTTTTCGCCCATTATGCATTTTTTCATTTATATTCTTTTTATTTCTATGTAAGTGATTCTCACAATCATGTAAGATTATGCTTTGTTTATTCTTAGTTCATTATACTGTTTACGTGTGTCTTTCTGCTAACTTCTCTCACCACCATTCTCATGTCATTCAAGCTAAATGTCTGCTCGGTTTTGTGTCTTCCTTTCTAGGTCAACAGCAGCATTGTTTCGATGATTTCCATTTTCATAATTTTTTTTTTTCGTTTTTGTAAAATGACTTAATTGTTTGTCACTGCAGTAGTTTTTGTCATACTACTTAGTACTTTTTTCTACAGAAAGACATTATTTTTTAGTCAGTCTGAAAATTTGAAATTCAGTCTAAGCTAAGCTCATCTACTCGTTGTATTTCAACGAACATATGTGGATGCTCTGGTTGTCATATCTATTGACTCACCAGTTATACATATTTTGATATCTACACACTTCTATGTACATACATATGTCTGTGCCTATCTAGAAGTCACTCTGTCAGAATTGCGTTTTACAAAATTCCACACTACTCATAAAACATTTAATGCAAATATCAAATTTTCTCATACTTTACTACGAATACACTATCTCAAATAACTACACATATGTACGTACATATGTATGCTTCTTCCCTCTGCCTTCAAGGCGTCTTGCCACCTGCTTGTCTGCACTCACGCCACACCATTGTCTCTGGCCGCCTTATTACGTCGTTTTCTGTGTATTTTGCGGTTGCTGTTTATTCGCTTAATTGATTCCACCTTCAGCTTAAATTTTTGCATATTGTTTTTATTATTGCACACATTATTTTTTGTTTTATTTGTCGTTGCATACATATGTGCATATGCTTAGTTGAAAGACCAATTTGTTAGAAATATTAGCTTACAAAATATTGGAATGCAGCAAATTCTTACGGCAGCTCGAAACGGTTCAGCTTACGCTGCGTTGTCTGCCATTCGGAATGAGATAATTTAATGAATGACTATTGGTAATTTACATATTAAAATTGTTTGCAATAATGTGTGGAAACGTGTTCTTTGAAATGGAAATTCCTAAATGTTGATACATATAGAACATTTATAAATATGTATTTACATGTATATCAAGGACATCATCTAGGAGATCTATGATATATTCAATGCCAAATTTCTTTTCCTAGGCAGGCTCTTAGGACCTTTTTATTTTAGGCTCGTAGTTGGTAAGATTGTCTGGGAAATCATAACTTCTCTGTAAACTTATGTCGTTACCAGACTATTTATAAAGCTTAGTAAATTGCCGAGAGAAAGAGAATTTTAGCTGATCCAAGCTCATCACATCTGTCCTAAAAATGTACCTTGTGCCGATGACCGGACAGTCACAGAGAAAATCCTCCTACCTATGATGGCCATATGTCGCCGTCCTGGTTTCCCAAGCCGCAGTGACTAGACACAAGGAAAAGTCCAGTTCTTGCAGGGCTTAACTGTCTTTACCGACGGGTGAAAGATGTAATGCGTAGTTGGTGCAGGAGTTTTGCAAAAGTTTTACAGGCCGAAACGTTTGCAATTAAGGAGGCAGTAAGTTACATCAAGGAGAATGTAACCGCGGACCTATCAAGTTGCGGCTCCGCCCTGAATGTATCCTACGCAGTGGACACGAGGCGATGCGCTCACGGTGATCAAAGCAAAAATTACAGAAATTTATGACTCGATGACAGAGGTGGAACCGTACAGCATCGTATAGGAATACCCCGCAATTCTGGGTGCCCTACGACCCACCTAAAACCAAAGCTCTCTTAGAAGTGAGTAAAGAAAATACCTACAAACTTGTGGCGTTTTCGTTTCTACCGAAAAATGTTACCACTTCTTTGCCCTTTACGCACAAATACTAAGAAGAGGGCAATGAGAAGGCAACATTTTCTGTAGAAACGAAAACGCCCTTACTGTAGTGTGCACAGGGCACTGGCCCGTTGAGATACATGCTGAGAGCATTGTCTACCTGTAGGGAAACCCCGAACTCGTGATCCAAATTTGTAGTTCCGTACTAGATCTTTATCGCCAAAAACGAAACAGTCCGATAGTAACTGGATCGCCACCAGTTCAATAAGCAGCGATATGTGGTACTTTTAAAAAACAATTTTAGAAATCTATATCTAACATGACGAATTTAGAACTGGTTCAAAACTATAGAGAAAGGGATGCAGCACGAACTAGATCTCATCTGGCGAATTTTAAACTATATCGAAACTACTGAAAAAGGGATGCAGCGGGGGCGGGGGGCTTGTCTACTTTAAATCGACTTTTGCTTGGAGGGTTTTTCGTTCAAATACGCTTACAGTATGCACGTCGCAGATGCTTTTTCATAGTTTGGTAATACAAAACTAAATATTTGTGTTAACATCTTAACATTTTGGGACCTTCTGGAATATAACCAATAACAGTCAGCACCTCTGCAAATTCAGCTAGAGCCAAAGGTATGTAAACGTGTTTTCAAATGCTCAATTTAATTTACATTCATTCAAGCAAATTTGATTTCAGATTGAAAATACATTTCTCTGCAAATAATTAAAAATTGCTACCGTGGTAACCCAAAAAGAAAACATCTTGTTACTTTTTTCGTTTACAACTGGTTCGAAACTATAGAAAATGGGGAGCAAAGCGAACTAGATCCCATATGTCGAATTAAGGACTGGTTCTGAACTATAGAAAAGGTAATGGTTTGCATCCAAAAGAGATTTATCACGAATTAGTAGTGGTCTTAAATGCACTAGAAGTGCACCAGTTTATTTCGGGTATGCTAGGTACATAAGTCAACTTCCTCTCTTCCTGGCTCTTTAATTGGCTGCGGTACTATTGGTCGGCTCAAAAGAAACTCATCAGCCACTGGTATACTTATGCGTTCAAACTTGTTCCATTTCGAAACATTTAGGAACTATTCTTGAAGAGGTACCAGTAGTTTCCAAGGTTTTTAGGGCAATTGGACAGTCAATGAAGACCTCAAGGGGATTTCTGCGCCACCTGCTACATAAAATATTGCAAAGATTTCGGATTGAAAAATCTTTGTCATTATGCTTAAAACGGAAAAGCCTCTGAAGTTACCCTCCAGATGTCGTGAAGCTTCAATCCCAATTTAATTTTTTTGAGCCGTCTGTACAGAAAGTTTTGAGAGGAGCTTATGACTAGACATCGGAATTCTATGAAATTGCCCCTTATCTCCCACTATGTCGCGCCAATCAGGTGGCAACCCTCTTGAAAAATATTTTCGAAATAAATTTTCCTTACAACTCTCGTTAGACACCCACATCAAAATATTTCATTTATCTTAACTTAATTGATTTTGAATTTCCAAATAGGTGGCAGCCCCCTTCAAAAATAATTTTGAAACAATGCCTTTGAAACCTTTCTTTTAATAATATAATAATAATCTCCCCGTCCTCTGGCAACAAAAAAAAAAAAAATAAAAATTTCGTACAAACGTGGCAACACTTTCGTTACCACAAAGAACATAGAATATAAGGGAGCCATAAACATAGCCAGCATCCTTATTTCCAACCATAGATCATGGTTATGTTTTATTCTGTTTGTTAAGTTGTATAATTGTTTTTAATTGAAATGAATTAACGTTGAATTTTGGTAATTTTTTTTTTGTGGAAAGTGTTACTAATTTTTTCCGTACAAAAAAATTGTTGAACATACTTTGTATGGAAGAAAATGCGCGAACAAAAAATTGCCAAATATCAACGGTAAGTCCAAGCTGCACCAAAATTGCACATTATTATTTTAAAATTTAATGCGCTACTAAACTGCATACCCAAAAAAATTCTAGAAGGTCTAATTAAAACTTTGATCAACATATTATAAAATTCGTGGACTGAAAAAATAATAAACATTTTTTAAACAAAGTAGCTTTTCTCTATTTACATTCTCACCAAAGTATACATATATTGTCTGTTGTTTCCGATCAATTTTTAAGTTTTTGTCTCTTTGTTTTGTTTTGATTAAAACTGTGTTGAAGGATGTTATGTCTTTTTATTCTAAAAACGAAATTGTATATTTGGATTCAATGCTTTGAAAATGTCCCAATTTTTGTCAACGTAAATCTGGTCACCATAAATAAGTATCGGTCATATCAATAGCACCCCCATTCCTAAGGGATATTGCTTGCCTCTCGTGTTTATTTATTTATTTTTAAGCTCACATACATCCTGCAATTTTTCGTCCAAATTTCAAACTTTTTTTTCTCAGAAGCATTCGAATTTGTTTGCATCGCTAGTACATATGCCACCATAAGCATAATATTGATATGACTTGACTTAGCCTAATGTTGACGAACCGTCCATTTGCTTAATACTTAGTGCCCATACAAAAGCGTCGAGCGTTTTGGCTAAAAGCCAAATATTTACAAAATATTTGTGGCCTTACGCTGCTCGTATTTGCATTTTTCATTTTGTTGTTTTTTTTTTGCTAATTTCTACAAAAAATTGTGGACAACTTATTGCTGACACACGCATACAATAACAAAAACGAACGAAAATGAAAAACTAGCACAAAAAAAAAATCAAAAAAAGGCAAATGAGAAATGAAGTTGCACATAAATTCCGCTCAATTTTTTGCATTCAGTCTGCGCGTCTAAAATTTATCTTTTATTTTTTATGACTAATAAAATTTTACTTTTCCTTTGCTACAACAAATTTGGATGCATTATTTATACCAATTTTGTTACTGCTTTACATTTCTTTTGCAAAGTTTGAATCTTACTTACGCCGCTTGGCTGACGGCTGCATTTTGTTGCACTTTTCGGAGACGCGAAACATTTTGCCAATACTCAAATATGTATGTATGTATGTATGTATGTATGTATGTATGTGAATATGAGTATTTGCAAAACTGGGTCAATTTATTGCATTCTTGTGCAGGCGTAAATGCTTTGGAAAAAAAAAAAATAATAAAAAAACATTTAAAGAAAATTTGGCGTAGCGCTTCTTGGCAAATGACGTTTCGATCGGCCATCTTACTTTGATTTATGATAGGAATTTTACTTCACAATTTTTTGTATGCGTTTTTAATATTCATGTCGATTAAGAAGAAATGTGCACAGTGTAGTGTTACTTAATTTTAAGTGCATAAATCTTACTTTCAAAAACACGATTTATTAATAAAATTATGTTGTTTTAATGAATGCTTGTTTGAGTGTTTCTTTTTCAGAAATTTTGTTAAATATAAATTTGAGAAAAATTTCTGAAATTTTTTCGCACTCACTCGCACAAGGTTCACTTGTCTACGGCGCGCCGCGGCGCCAAAAATTTTTTACCTTCACCCAAATTTTACGCTCACCTTCATTGTCGTTTTATGTTTACAAATGGGTAATGAACATTTTTACTTTCGTTGACCGTTGGCAGGTACGCCGCTGGCAAATCCCTTAAAATTGTTTACATGCCACATATAAATAATGTGCATGCCTTAAACATCGCACTTCACTTGTATCTTTTAATAAGGCTTTAAAATCTTATAACGCTGCCAGCATAATCGTGCATTTAATTTAACCTTAACACAATTTATTTTATTTTTTTTTGGTGAAAAAGGAAAATAAATTTTCGTTAATTGTATTTGAACTTCAGAGCAGATTTTTGTGACAAAATTGTATTAAAAAAAGTAACTACATATAATTTGCAATGACAGAAGTTATATTTATTATTTCGCAGATCAACACATCTTCTGAACAGATTTTTCAATGCGCCCACGAAGAACGAAGATAGTTTTTGAAAAATTCCCGTGAAGGCGAGAGCTGCAAATTTTCTTTTTCTGTGTATATTAGTCTTTAACATATAATTTTGTTTTAAAAAAATATTTTAAAATTTTAAGGATATTCAAGCATACAATTTTAAAGGGACATTTTCCATACCCATTCATCCACCATGCACCGAAAACATTTTGGTTTTTAATTCTCCCGAATTTTCTCTTTAATTTGATACCCACATTGTTTTTTCTATATTGCACTGAATTTTTTAATCTTTTTTTAAACAATCGTATTTTTCAAATATCCCTTAAAAAAAAAAACCTGAGGTCAGAGAGAAAAACTAAAACTGTATACTATATTTGGCTCGTGGTTTCGCAAATATATTGATTTTTTTTTGTATATATATACATTTCAATTGTTAGATAAATATTACCTTTCGAATAGTTGGCAACCCTAATCAAACCAAAACTCGTATTTTAATATTTCATTTAACTTGTGTATGAGTTAAATAAATTCGACTTTTCAAACAGGTGGGAAACCTCTTTAAAAGTATTTTCTATCTAAAATGTTTTAATGAATTTAGTTGAATTTGATTTGTTAAACACGTGGCAACACTCCTAAATATAGTTCAGAAATAATGGTTTTTCAAACGCATTTCGATTGATACCCGTCTTTAATAATTCATTTAACTTATTAAATATCTTCAATTCAATCTCTTAAACCGGTGGCAAACCTCTTCAAACACATCAAAAATATTATAAATTTTAAAACTAAAGATTCTGATATTTAACACAAAACAATATCCTAACCACCATCACGATGAGAAACAAATTTCGAAGAGGACTAAACTCAGGCTTGACTTCCCAGAGTGGTTGAGACCTCACATGCCTCCGGAAAAAAAAAATCAAGCTGAAGATGTGAATAGTTTCGCTTTGTAATCTCTATGCTCCTCTCGTTTACGGTGAATCTCTGAATGATTTCTGAAATTTTGTTTGAAACCCTGGCAAGGAATAGCAAGCTAAGAAACCGGTCTTGTTACCTTCTCGATGATATATTTTCCACAGAGTTTGATTTCGCCCAAAATTTTACCTGCCTCAGGATTGGGATGACCAGGCACTTTGGTTAAACATTTGAATTATTATTTGCTTGATTTTGAGCCGAGACTTCGTTATATAAGCATTTTCTAACGGTACTATAACCGTCAACATATTCAGAATTGGCTATGTAGAGGTTTTCGAGTCGACACTCCGGCATACAGAGTCTTTAGCTAACGTTACTTTAACCGTCCATATATTCCGAAGGTTTTCATGCTGCAAATTTCTTCGTTTTCTAGTCGACACTTCGGTATACAGAGTCTTTAGCTAACGGTACTTTAACCGTCCATATATTCCGAAGGTTTTCATGCTCCAAATTTCTTCGTTATATCTATGAAGTATTTTTGTATGGAAGATTTCGCAGGAGCGAGGTTATTAGGAGACTCAGCAAACATTTTTTTTGTAATGGATTTTTTTTGTTTTATCAAGGTTTGCTATACGTATCGAGGTTTCACTTTATAGATTTCAGCTATACCGTCAGACAAAATATGACATTTATAAATAAATGTTGGCATCAAAGCAGAAACTATACAGAAACCAATATTATCAAAATACTGCTAATTAGGTTTGCCACTTATCGAAAAAAATATCGTGCACAAGTTGAATGCCGTGCTAAGTATAGGTATCTAAATATATCTCTTTAAGAAAACCTTTTAGCCGATAATCTAGACACTTTTTTGAATAGTGTTGCTACCCAATCAAAATTATCAAAATTAAACAATCAATCTATACTTTACATATACTAACCAAAATGTCTACTATGTAGAACGTTTTACTTACAAAAAATTTGGGCAGGGTTGCCACTTAAAAATATTAGTGTACTGTCTGACAAAATATGAGATTTATAAATAAACGGTATACAATATTGACATGAAAAGATAAATAAAATCAAGAGCAATATTAACAGAATACTGTGTTGCGCTACAGAGTTGCCATATTTAAAAAAATAAAAATTTTTTTAGAAAGTGTGTTAGCTAAATACCATAGCATAATATGGGTATTCATGTATAGATATCTAAGTGCACCTTTATGCTAATAGTTAAAAAAGTGTTACCATTTACCTGTCAGAAAAATACTATACTAACTCAAACGAAGGAATATTGGCATAACTTTAAGTACAGCCACTTTTTAAAAGGTGTTGCCAGCTAGCAAAAATTAAAAAAAAAAAATCAACAACCAATACAACTATATATGCTATTGCGTATATTAAAAAGTCTAGTACAGACTTACTTAAAAAAAAATTTGGAGCAGGGTAGCCTGTGAACACTATATTGATCACTATATTACAATATGGGTATAAAATTGTACATGTTATTTAAGAGCACCTTTGTGTTGAGAGTTTTTAAAGAGAGTTGCCGCCTATGCAAACAAAATTATCAATTCAAATAGATGTGTAAGTTAACTAAAATATTTCAGTATTCATATTAAATGAAAATTGTTGCACTTCATTTAAATTTATATCATTTTTCAAATGGTGTTGCCACCTAACGGAAATCAAAAAAAGAATAATTAATAATAAAAAATATCTATGCACTTAAATAAAATATCTAACAGAACGTTTTGCTTTACAAAAAAATTGGAGTAGGGATGCCACTTATAAAAAGATGTATGTATGTATGTATGTATGTATATCAAACAAATTATGCTAAAACACACTTTTTGCCGCAACTTGCCGTCTAACATTTATTTAGCTATCGATTTCTTTCGGACACTAGCTAGTCATGTACATTTTAATCTTGTATACGCGGTGGATAGAAGGCTTTAGATAAAATTGAAGTCATAGTAAAAATTTCAACAACACTATGTTAGTAATTTTTTCACTTTTTTTCATTTCATATGTGAAAATTAGAAAAATGCCAAGAAAATCATAGCAAACTTGCGCGCAGACGGTTAAAACCAGCCAAATACTTTCTGCAGCTGCAGCTGGCCGACCGAGTAGACATCAGTCATACACTTAGGCGCTCATATTTCATATTATTAAGCCGAAATGAAAAGAAAGTCTATTTTGGCGGATTAAAAACATTAAAAATAAATCAACAGCGGCGGCACAGTCGCTCATGTGAGCGCGTACAGCTGTATGGAAAACAAGAGCGAAATCATGTTTTTTTTTTTTATTTTTATTTGTAATAATTTTTCATGTAAACAAGACGACAGAACAGCTACAAAAATCTTAGAGGTATGTATGTAGGTAGACAGCAACACACATTTTTGTAGTAATAAAAAAAAAACCTGGATGCAAAGCAAGCAGCCAGCCAAGTAAACCAGAAAATGACAGTTAAATACCAACAAACAAAAAAAGCGAAAATAAAAATCCATCAAAATTTGGTAGCTGAAACAAAAAGTGGGTCAATGAAGAGCGAAAGTTCGGCTTTGCTTATTGGCTTCAAACCGAAAACAAAGTTACTAAAAATAGAAGTAAAAAAAAATCTAAAAAAAAAAACATCAAAATCAAATGTGAAACTAGCAACAACTGTACTTACATATGTACATACATAGCTACACTAAATAAATTTACAAGCTACAAAAATAAGTGGAAATTTGTTGATATGACAAGCAGTCTAAAAATTGGCTAAACAAATTGAGAGTAGACAAAAAGTTATCGCAGCCACATTAAATGAGCCTGTAAAAGCCACAAAAATGATTGGCAAACAGCTTTTGGCTGCTGCTGGTGTTGTCGCTTTTGCTGTCACTGTTTTTTTTTTTTCTGCTGAATTTTTTATGTGGGTTCCATGTTAACCAAAGCAACAAATTTTTAATTACATGCGATTATTTTAATTGGTAAATATTTAGTATGCATTAGAAAAAGTGGTGTCTTGTTTGTGAGCAGTGAACTTAAGAAAATACTTAGGATAAAATGCCAGTATTGCGCCATTGATAAAGAGATGCTGCAATGTTGAGTGCTCTGAGGCTGTTGTGTACTGGCTTAACTCGTACACTAAGCCCGGCCTGATGCATTGTACAATGGCTCCAAATCTGCCACAGTGTAAGGACTAGGAGTCCATTTTTACTTCTATCTTGTGGAGCACTATTAGACAATTTTATCGCAATTCAAACCAGCTCGGATTTTGCTTATATTGTCTGAAAGTAGTATACAGTAATAAATCACTCGATGGATCGCCAAAAGTTAGCTCGTATTTTTATTTTATGTTCTACTAAAATTTTTATGTACCGGCCTTAGCAGTTTTCTCAAAAGTGGAAAAATGGTTCAAATAAATGTCTGTGCGAAATTAAAGACATATAAATTAAAATTCCATGGAAAATATTCTCGTAGGACATTTAACTCATCAGCTCCCGCCTGAAGTGGTTATTTTGACACCCCTCAAAAAGCAAATTTGGAAGTTCGTTAAAGCAATAAAATCTTCTAAAGAATTATTCTTCGGAAAATTTTAATAGGGTTAATCTTAGGCAAAATTATCATGTCACTACCGTAAAACTCTCCAAAAATTCAAATAAAAAAAGGTACGCCAATAAGGACTAACAACTAAACCCGATTTTAATAAATTTTTGTCCGGAGAAGTCAAAGGGTCCCAAGTATGTTTAACCGACGACATTGTTTGACGGGAGTACTCGGGATTCCAGAAAAGTCTAGCAATGGCCAAATACCCATCCATATTCCAGGCGGAAGCCTTCGCAACCGAAATCTGTGTTCGCGAATGTCTTCAACGGTGCTTACATGAGGCGATTTTCCAGACAATTTTAGAGACGATTAGTTGAATAAAAAGTTGGCTACATCCCAACTTCATCGGAAGCGATTAGGTGAAAGGCCGTCCACACCAGGCGATTGTTGCTTTCAACTAAAAGTTGCCTTTAAAATCGCCCCATATATAAATTGGGCCAGAATAGATATTATGTCGGATAGTCAGGCAACATTAAAGGCCTTAGACTCATTGAGTCGTAGAGGGCACGTGAAGCGGTGTCGCGAGTCGTCAGGTGACTCTCCGGATGCCGAACACTCATTCGGCACGTCTGCAGAGTTTTTTTTATGAACCTCTGGACTTTGTCCGTTAGTTCGTTTAGCTGCAGCTTTCTTAGCATTTTGTTGTGCTCATTGGCGGGGAGGATTTGAGCCTCGTCATGGATGTAGGTGGTACTGTGGCGACATCAGACAGCATCTCGTGGCGGTGCGGAGTGCCGTGTTCTAGCAGGTCTGTAGCTTCATCCACTGCGTCCTGCCGGCCGCCCAATTGCCTTGTATGTTACCAACAATGTTTCTTTGTCTTGGCCTCCGGTGCTGCCGGCTAGCAGCTTGTGGACCTTCTTGCTACTCTGTACTCTTTGACAATAGAGGTTGTGTGTGCCGAGATAGAGAGCAGACTATCGAAGGTAACTCCGAGTATTTTGTGCTCGTTCAGGGTCGGCATTGGTTGAGTTGTAGCTTGAACTCTCGCCAACTCCCAGCCTATCAACAACCTTTTAGTATAGCAAGTACTACTTTTCAGTTTAACGCTGCGTAACGACAGCTTTTCTTTTTTGTAATATACTATTTACTTATTCACCATTTTCTAATTTTGCATGCCATTTACGCTACATTAATTTCGCATATGTTGGGACTCATTTTTCACTTTCTACGCTAACTACATTGCAGCTCTCTGCTTGCTCAGTAGCCCTTACCTGGTACATAGTTAGATGTCTTTTGTCACAGTTTATTTATTAGTCACGCTTGCAATCGTATTGTTTTGCATAATCGTTTCGATTTCACTTTGCTCTTTGAGACTTGTTACAAGTAATTTTTAAGCAAAAAAGACAACCGCCGTCAAACTTATATAAAAATTTAGGAGTACCGTTCATTTCTTCACGATATAATAATCGGAACTGAACCAAATTCGTATGGGACAACCCTTGAGGTACGCTGATGTGCCCAGAACCCCAGAAAGGAGTGTGTTCGGACAGCTTAAGGGAAGTGTGGCGATGTCCTCTTCAACGTCGCTCCAACAGATGCGATAAAGCGTGAATACCGATCGGGTTGTGTTCTGTCAGTACACTCCGTTGAATTTGGAGTTGCGGCTTTGTGAACCCAAGCGGATTCTCGTCCGCGTTTGGTTCATTCTTGGCCAGAAAGTCGTTGCAGTTGCTCACGTCCGGCTTTCGCAACGATAACCTGAGGACCATTTGTCTAACAGTAAGTCCGCATTTAGTCAAAGGCACTTTCACGCTCTCCGATTTCCCGATGTGATGGACCTGAGTGCTTTCATACCCCGTCTTTCTCCTCCGATACATTTTGTCAGTTTTGATAAGATCTGGAGGAGCTTTCGTCGCTGCCGCTGGCCCCTCAGGTTCTTCCGATTTCTGACAAAGCTGACTCAGCGGGAGGGAGTTTGTCCAGCTGCGGCCTTGTGGTAAGTTTTTCGTTTATATGTACCGGCAGGTATAAAAGTGCGGTCGCCCAATATGGATCAGAAGCAGACAAGGGAGCCACCCTTCTGGGGAACAAAGGCTTCTGAGCTTCGTCCGTCTTATGGTTCGTCGTTGCTTATCCTGTAGAGGTCCCTCTTGACCCATCTACGGGAACTCAGCCATAGGCAAAGATATTTCTCTTCGTACCCAGTCGAGCGAGCCTAGGGACACGATATCGAACAGAAAGTATCGATATGGTACTCATTTAAATTATCGCTTCAAAAATATCGGGTACCCATTAATATCGGAATAAAAAGACTCGATATTCCAAATATCGATACCAAAATCCAAAAAATTTATCTAAATATAGGTCTCGTATATAGGCCGCTGTGGTGTAATGGTTAGCAGTGCGCAAAGCTTGAAAATGAAAACCAGCCTCCTATTAAATCAAAATCGTCGTTCAGAGTCGACATAAAACTGTAGGGACCCCTTTTGTGCCACAACATTAAGGCGCGCACGACAAATCGGAGGAGAATCTCGGTCAAACACTAACATATTGTGTAACAGCACGTAGAGATTGATGCGTTAACTTAAAACACCGAGGTCGCGGGGTCAAATTCCACCACATGCAATCCTAGCTATATTACAAATTTCTGCTCTTTAAAGCCCAATTTATATCGGGAAGAATTGTTAATAACATTATCCTTGTAATGTGAATTTACGACATTCAATACGATACTAGGGTTCTGGTACTCGATTCCAAAAAATATCGTTTTAAAACTATCGAGTGTAAAATATCGGCATCGAATGCCAAAAGTATCGATATGGTATCGTATCGTATCGTATCGAAATTCGTTTCCCTAAGCGAGCCTTCTTGGCGTTTGGGCAAGAGAGGTTATATACTCACTTCAATTTCCCATTGGGCTTCCTATCGGCTGCCTTATTTACTTACTAAGAAAGAAGCGCACTTAGCTTAGTATGAAGCTCGAGTCGTAGCTGTTTAAGATGACCATCACAACAAAGACTTCCCCGCTGATTTTTGAGAATCACTTTTAAAACAACACATCTCTTTAAAAAAAAAAAATCACCAAACGAGATGACTAATTCCTCTTACTTAGCTATCTCCAAAATCTACAGTCCATACATCAGTGGAAGTAACCGAAAGCAAACAGAGCGCTGCAACATTATCGAAACCATCAACAACATTACAGCTAACGCAGCACAAAGCGAAACGAGTAAAAACAAACAGTCAGAAAAAAACTTCAAATAAAAATAATTCACTGAAACGCACAACAATAACAATTTGTCGTTGCCCACACTAGGCCAGGGATGTTATGGCGATAAAGTATGATGTGTTGAAAGCGAACTATTTTCTCTTTGGTAACATTTTTTTCTTTTTAATTCTCTTATTCATTGTAGGGCGAGTGAAATAGGCAGAGAGAGGGTGCAGACGAGAGAGCGTGCAAGCTGTTTGTTGTATGCGTGAATCAGAAAATACACGCATTACGTGCTCCACCAGCCAAAACACTAAAACACGCAGCGAAAGAAAAAGAAAACAAAATGAATTGAATTTGTGGCCGCGGCAGCAAAGTGTCGATGATGTTTATATGCGATGATGGCGGCGACGATGGCCACTGTGACGTGACGCTGCCTTTATTGCCTGCCGATCCGATGCTGCTGCTACTGCTTTTGCTATTATGTATATACTACTCTTGCTGCTGAATGGCAATGTGAAATCAGAAACCGCAAGCAAGCGAAATATTGTTGCTGCTGGTAAATACGCGCCACACGTATGCGCAATTAAAAATTGTTGCACTACTTTGCGCAGTGACGACGCCTTCAAAATGTGTAATGTGAAATGATAAAAATTTATTGAAATGCGAAATTCAAGACGGCGACAGCTGTGGCTTCGGCGGTGGAGTGCATGAATTTGTAAGTATGTGGATAGCTGAAAAGAAATACAATCAAATTGAGAAAAATGGCAAGAAAGCGAGAGGAAAAAGAGTGAAAAATAAAAGAAATAAAAAGAAAAAACAGGCGCAAGAACTGGGGAACTTAATAGCTGTTTGAGCCTTGGCAGCCCGCCGAGTTAGGAAGAGTTGTATCTATAGCATTTGGGCGATAATCGAACTACATATGCTTTTCCAAGAAAAATTGTGTTTTAATATTTTTCACAAAAATTGTTCCGCCACATAATTCGTATTTATTTATTTATATTTGCCTTTCTTCGTATATTTGATATCCTACTCGTGAGGGCACTGACGCTCATTCGCCACCAAATTTACTCTTAAATGCGCTTCCCTTTTGGTACATATGTATCAGTGTTGCCACTTTGTGAGTAATTCCTCAAAACGCCAGGAATTTCGGGAGCGCTTGAGTATTTTTTGAAGAATTTCTCTAGATATATTTCAGATAACAAATGCAACCATGTTTTACATAAGAAAGTTGTTAAATCGCTCTGGAAATTTTTGAATAAAAAACTCCGAAGTTTTATAACGAGCGAAATACGCCACACAAGCGACTTCTCAAACATTCTTCAAACCTGATATTCCCATTTCGCCATACACCAAGCAAACATGACTCGTCCAAGCAAAGAATTTTAGCTTTCTTCCGGTTCACAATGTAAAAGGGTTTAGGTTTCTTCAATTTTTCTCTCTTGCGTCCTCATTCGGTAAAAATTCCGTTGCGAATGAGGCGATTTTATAATACACAACGTAAGCGGTTTGATCAAACGTCAACATGGCGGCCAGAGAATCAAAACAATTTTATTTTTGTTCACATTTCCCGCAAATGGCTTGTCAAACCTTCAAAGCCCCCCATATACAACATAAATAGCTTTGAACAAAGGGATATTTCGCTTGGTTTGTTCAGCCGCGTGTGTGGGTTTTTCACTCTTAAGCACATCTGTATTTGTTGCTAAATATTCAAAATATTATCGATTTTTTCATTCCATCGTTCTATTTTCAACTTATTTTGAACTTGCAAAATCTCGATAACGACTTGCTCGATCATAAGGATATTTATATTCATTCTTCATTAGATCCAGAAAATTATAGGCAGAAGGTTTTTGAATTAAACTATTCTTCAAGTTCATATAAGTTTCCCAATTAGAAAAATTATATCTGAATTACTAATATAGTCGTTTTCTAATGCTTCAGTAGAACGTATATTTAGTAGTTTAAAAATGTGTACGGCTGACTTGAGGACCAGATTGAGCACTGATATAATTGCAGAAATATTATATACAAACAAGAACAATTGTGCTAAGTACCTGTAAATAGTAAATAAGAAAATTTTTAGTAATTTGTTCGGATTTTTCATTCGCTTTTGAGGAATTTGGCAACTTTTTGTGGCAACACTAGTACATATTTTTCATTCGATGCGCGCATTCGCTTACTACAGCTAGCACACAACACACTCTCTCTCTCTTTATCTTTGCCTCTCTGTCGGAGCTACTGCTCTTTGCTGCTACACATATTTTACATGTGGGGCTTTGTTGGACATTCATTGCAGGCGCACATATTAGTTGCGCCTTTAATACGCTTCGTTGCGGTACTCTGGCTTGTTTGACGCGCATGAAATACGATAACGGTTGTCGGCGCTACGAATTCGGTTTTAATACCACAGTGCTTTTCCATATTGTTGCAGTGTATTGATAATGGCGAGTGGTGTGTGAAAAGAAAATTGAAATCTATCAATTGAATAATTTGCCGACTTCCAGCAATAAGTGAATGAGAAACCGAGCACATTGTTTTCTAGTGAAAAGTTACAATTACTTTTTGCTCATAAAATTGCAGCTTTCATGTGATTTTTTTTTAGCTCCGTCGAAAGAAAAGAATCTGCGACATGTGTTTCTGTGCGATGTCAAATGCAGTAAAATCCAGCTAAATATTTCTCGAAAAAATTTCGTATAATTTTAAAAGTGCGCCACATATGCCGGTCATATGTTAATAAATATATAATTTTCCAAGTGTTTGCAGCTTTTAGAATTATAAAATTTGTCATAAAAACCCAACAGCTGTGTTTGTGTCTGTAACAATCTGTCATACCTACAACTGCTGTGTGCTATTGTCATTTGTCATTCAACGCAAAACATTTTGCTTTCGAGCTGCGACAATTTGAAAAGGAAAATCAAAAGCTACAAGTGTAGTGGATTATTGAAAGAGGTCAGTGCCGAAGATTTTTTTGAATAAATATGTACTTAATGTCAAAAATACATATACATACATACTACATGCATTCCATAAAATAAATTTGGGTTAATAGACCGGTAATTTTTATTTTCTTTTTAAATAATTTATATTAATATTGTCCCACTCAAAAAGTTAAAAAAAAAAAATATAAAGAATTATAAACTCATTTTAAGCATCATTTTTTGTAATTTACTGTATCTCTGATAACCTCGCACACCTTTTTATAAACCCTCGATAATTACAAGCTTCTATTTAGCTTGATTTTAAATGGTGTGCCGTTATTCGTGTATGTAATTAAAAATAAAAAAAAGTGAAAAAGTGCCAGCGAACGTAATTGTGTGTTTATTTCTGTCTCCAGACTAAAAACACAATAGGGCTATTCGCGATCCGGTGCAAATGGCCTAGCATCATTGCATTGCAAATTTGTATTGCAAATTATTTGCAATACACAAACAAAATACACGCATTTGCATTTGTCATGGCTTGGCAAATTTGCAATACCGAAAATCCATAGCATAAAAATGCTATGCATTGCATTCATAAACAAAACCAAAGCTGATGCACAAAAATTGTTTTGCAAAAGCTTTACCATGACAGTTTAATAAAGGTCGCTCACAATCCATGGCATATTTCTGCAATTGCATAAATTTGTCAGCTCTTATGCACCGAATCGCGAATAGCCCTAATGAAATTATGCCAGTAATAGCTAATAGCCTAGCATATTAGGGTGGTCCAAATTTAGATTTGGGGGTAACGAATTTTGGTCTTTCCGTAAAAAGTTTTTAAGGAGTTTGTGTATATGTTAATATAAATAAAAATATATCATTTAATTAATGTAAAGATCGACACAAATATATACGTGGAAGTAGGAAGCATTGCAAGCCTGAAACTCACAAGGAAACACAGTCTCTCCGCAAATATTCAAGGGTGTGAAAATTCCTTCGAAGGATAATGCTATTGGATTTGTCCTTCTGCAATTAGGCTTATTCCATTATATGTATGTATGGTGGGCATCAACTCAAAAGGCAACTTACCTAAAACTCCTGAGCAAGGTCCAAAGAACGGCGCTTTTATGCATCTCTATTGCTTTGAGTACCATCCCAAATATAGCGCTGGAATTGCGAACCAACTTGCCTACAGTAAATCTGGTAGGAAAACACGCGGCCGCCGCGTGCCGCTTTAGCGCTTAAACTAATTATGACGCTATGGAAGGATCACACACTTCACACTTTGTGTAGTTATAACCAAGATATTGACTACTCCGTACATAAATCAACTTTGGATAGGCTATTTAAAAGGAACATCACGTCAAGAAGAAATTGGCAAACACCAAGACCACGGAGAAGGGGGAAATTAATTTTTACACGAATGGATTCAAGCTAGACAATAGGTTTTCATTCGAAGTTTACTTTAGGTCATTGGGCCCTGAGTTATCCGTTCAAAGTGACAGTTCGAAAATGTCCTGCAACGCTGGCTTGACCGAGTCACATCAAACCTCTCTGTGCTAGCTTCCTGAACAAAGCAATATAGAATTGAACGAAATGGCCGTAGAGATGGCTAGATACTGGTCGGAAATGCAAATTAGCGAAGCGGGTAGCTCCCTACTGCCGCCGATTTATTTTCTGCTAAGGGGGTTTAAAGAATACCCCGCAGCCTTAGATAATGACCTATGGATCAATCGGGACGACTGTGGGATCTCAAGATCCTTGTCGCCGAGACTCAATAAGAGTCGTAGTGAAGAATTAGTGACACTAAACAAATCTGCTGTAAGAGCTCTTACCGGCGTCATTATGACGTCCATCAATGGCGTATGGCAACAAACTGCCTCTGCAGTAGTTGCCGGGACGAGGATGAAGTTGAAACGATTCAACACTTCTTATGGCAATGTCCAGCTCTCCAGAGAAGGCATTTCAAGCATTTCTCTTTTTAATAGCATGGGGAAGATAGCGGAGCTGAAAATATAGTTTGACAGACTCTATTCTGACAGTATGGAGTAAGCTCGGTTAGAAGGATGTACCTTCTGATGGAACTCATAGAAAATATTGTTTGTTGACTGAAATGAAATAAATAATTATGTAGGTTGTCTTTGGTCAAAGGTACATAAATATTTTAGTATCTACCGCGATATCTGTTATGTATAGATTTTCTTAGTTTGTTCCACAAAATTAAAAACACTTGCATGCTGTATAAACATGGGCTACCCTAGCCCAAAAATACATTCACCTGTGGCGTGCAAATTATATGGCGCACGCTCGTTAAATAACCTTTGCCACTCACTCAATATGTACTATGTCTACGCATATACATACTTGCATATGCACATAATCTTATTTTATCCGGTGATTTATGAACTTTCCACAAGTCGAATTAGTTAGTTCGTTTGCGTGCTTTATTGAGTTAAAAATATCTGCCAACTTCATTTTGTCTGCTATTGAAATGATCATTTTAATGACCACTTTCCGCTTTCGTTTATTGTAGTTTTTTTGTTTTATATATATATATATTTGTTTGGATTCAAATTTAATTGGCTGTTATTATTTGGCTTATAAGCATAAATATTTTCTAGGCAGACGCCATAAATCCAATGGCTATTAGATTAGTATTTTTGTAAATTATACGAATATTTTTTACATTGGTAGTGTTTTTATGATGCCTAGAAAATTTTCATTTGGTAGGATTTGTGTTGGTTTTTAGAGAGTTCTGAGCACTCTCTAAGAAATAGTTCGTCTGTATCCTTCGCGCATGGATCGCTGCAACTTCGGCAGAATCTTTTGATATGTATGGCTTTCAGTATGCACATCCTATCCTGAGATTACTGCTATGATTTGATAAGCATTTTTATACCTTTCATGAACATGAAATGGTATTATAGCTTTGGTCCGATGTTTGTAAGTACCAGAAAAAGAAGAGATAGACCCATTAAAATGTTATACTTAAATGAACGTCGAGCTGAGTCCATTTAACCATGTCTGTCTGTCCGTCTGTTTGTATGCAATCTAGTCTCTCAGTTTTCGAGATATCCGGATGAAATTTGGTAGGTGGTTGTATTTTTATAATGTTTTAATCATTTGTCGGAGCCGGAAGAATCGGACCACTATAGCATATAGCTCCCATAAAACTGATTGTTCAGATAAAGGATTTTTCGTTATAACTCCTCCATTTAAGTAGCTGGGAACATAAAATTTTGCACTGTTGTCACACATTATCAAAAGATTACTTTCAGTGAAAATGGCGAAGATCGGATCGCTATAACCTATAGCCTCCATACAAATGATTGTTCAGATACGAGATTTTTTGCCATAACTTCTCCATTTATGCAGCTAGGAACATGAAAATTCGCACCATTTTCATTCATTATTAACAGAATACTTACAGTGAAAATTTCAAATATCGGGTCACTTTTGACATATATCTCCCATACAACTAATTGTTCAGATATGGGGTTTTCCTGTTAAACTCCTTTATTTGGACAGCTAAAACCGACAAATTTCGTAAGCTATTTTATAAATAATAACAATTCATAATAATAACATAATAAGTTTACTAAGGAAATCGTTAAAATCTATGCTGCATAAGCTTTATCTTTTATTATTCATATACCAGTTTTTGAGATATATGTATCTCCTTTATGTAGGAAGCAAAACCCATTAAATTGTATTACCGGTTTACATACTTAGATTGGTGCTATATACGTCATATTTGCCATAGCTCTGATTGTTTAGATATGATTTTTTATATATCTATCTCCTCTACCTATGCATGCTGTGAATATATAAATAATTTCAAATGCAGTAATCTGTTAAAGTAAAATTTTCAGATGTTCATGAAAGGTATGAAGCCTTCGGCATAGCCGAAGACAGCGCTGCTCTTACTTGTTCTTATTCATTCCTTACCAGTGTTGCCACACATACATGTATTTTTCCTACCAAAAACCCTTAAAACTTATTAAAAGTAAAAATTCGCGTCTACACCCTAGGAAATAAAACGGCTTAGTAAAGAATTTTACCGGCCAGGGGTCGGCCACCTAGAATTTATCGATGTGTGATTTCCCTCCTTCCTTTAATTTTTTTTTATATGTAAGAAAATGCCTGTATCACTGTGACATAATTGACTGATGAATTGATTCGAAATTGAAGAAAACACACCTCTCATTACATCACAAAATGCGACCTAGTCGAGGAGTGGAGAGCGCCTAAATTTCTGCCTGGCTACCTGAGTAAATGACCTCTCTGAAGTTGGCAGGACAACTTTTTCTCAAAGCAAAAATTCCTATCGGATAATTTGTCGTAAATTATCCGTGAAAAGAATAATTTTGCCGCGGACATATTTCAAAAAATATTAGCATTAGTTAGCAGGGCACCTTCTGAAAACCAATTAAGGAAACCAACTAAACCCAAACTAACTATTTGATAATTTGCCGTAAATTATCCGTTGTTTATCCGTGAAAAGAGTAGTCTTGCCGCGGAGATATTTTATAAAATATCGCGTGCCCTGCTAACTTCCGTGGATAATTTTAACTAACTTTTCACGGATAATTTACGTATAATTAACGGCAAATTATGCGATAGGAATTTTTGCTTTGAGAAAAAGATGTCCTGCCAACTTCAGAGAGGTGAGTAAATGTTCATCAGCGTTCCCATGGGTGCAAGGTCTTTTATGTTCCTTATGGCCTCATTAATTGCCAAAGTTTGTGCTTGGAAAACGGCTGTGGTCTGTTAGGCGAAAGAATAGCTTAAAATTTAGTTGCATAATAAAAAACATATTGAAATTTCCTGCATCTTTGTTCCGTCGGTAAAGACCGGCATCCTTTCCAAGTGCTGAGTCTTTGCCCGAATTCAGTATGCAGCTTTTTTGTACTGGGTTTAAGGTTGGTCCATATCTTCGGTACGATATGTGTAGTCAGTGGCCATCGCTTTTACGAGTATATCAGATGGAAATCTGGGATGACACTTATTCTTTCCCTTCCAGTGCCAAATCGTGGCAGAGCCTTTGTTGGGTCAGAATCTCCCTTGGGCCGACCTCTGAATTCAGTTGAGTTGTTTAGCGACATAATCTTTGGTTGTAGGTAGCACTGTTATGGGCTTATGGATCGGACTACAGGCGAGCAAATTTATTGTACAATCCTTAGCTCCAATACCCATCTGCTGCCCAGCATTTTTTTGGCTCTATAGAATGCCAGCACTTGCTCACCATTCAATATTCATTAAATTTGGGGTCCAGAAAAATTTTAACATTTATTTCACCCTGCTGGGGGAGATCCAGTTATGTTAACTTGAATTTAGGTTTAGTCTACTCTCTTTACATCGCTCCCCATAACTTTGCTTGCAAACGCTCACCCTCAATGCTAATAAAGGCAGCTTTAATAAGCTACTTTTAGTACATAGAGCGCACTCTCAATCGTCTCCTTCATATCATCTAAGTAGGCATAATAACTAGAGTACGATAAATTAGACGCTTTGTCTCTTCTATGCATATGTAAAATACTCCAAACGTCTTGGCAACGATATGAATTAGGTTTATTGGCTAGAAATCCTTGTAGTTTTTGGTGAACTTTCGTAAGTCTTGCTTCAGCTTAGCTTGACATGATTCAATGTTAAACACTCTTCCCATTGTATGTGTAATGCTGCTATGTATGTTGTGCCATTAGTGCTTAAATATAGCTTCAGTTGTTTCTTAACTAGCTTGAGAGACACTTAAGTCTTTCAGCCCACTATTCCAGCTCCTACTCCATGATGGGATGTTTTGGAACCATCCGTGTATCACTTTGGAGAATCAAACTTTCAACTATTTTGGGTTGATGTTCTACATATATAGTGAGGAATAGGACCTTATACGCCTTCTGAGGACTTTGGTTGGGATCAACGTGCTCTGCAGTCTGAGTTTTGGCGATGAAAATGTCCAAGCCACTAAAAATTTCAAGAGGCCCTTTTAGATTGCCTTCCGTGAGGTTATCAACTGTATACAGCATGAGTGGCTGACTAGCTGCCTCGTACTGAATTGTTTTATGGAGTGATGGTAAATTAAGTGTAGCTTCCATGGGACAGTTTTTTACCTTGGTTGAGCAAAGACATGAGAGGCTTTGTACCCTGTTTTTTAATCGTTGCTGCTTTTTTGCTTTTTCATTTGGATGTAAATCCAAAATATCATTTGGGCTCATACCCCATGTTTTGTCTAGTAGCTATTGTGTGCTACTTCTTTGAGGGTTTGTTTGTCTATTTTGTAACCGCCGATTTCACCCTTTAAGGGATTCGCAGTGCCCTTGATTTTAATTGAACGACAATTCGTCATCCTCCTGTAGATGAAATGAACTGTAGTGGTCTTGTTTCGGCTTATCGACAGCCCTTCCCGCCTGCACCTGTTCCAAGCTATGCAGAGGGCCTCCTCCATCAAGTTCTTAATAGTCCTTTCGTGATTGCCTTTGATAATTGCCGAGATGTTACCCGCCAAGGCTATAGTTCTATAGCCCCTATCAGTCGGCACGAGGTCATCAACTACATAGCATAGACCAGATTAGGAGAGATAGTACTCCTCTTTGTGGATACTCGTTTATTGGGTAGCTCTTCATGATGTAGGCGTGTTATGATACGCTCTTGGTTATACACGTATCTGGTCCTTTCGGCGATTTTTAGGTTTGTACGCTTCTTTGAAAGCAATAGTTCTGCATACTGACTTGAAGCTCGAATTGTCGCACAGTGGTTCAAAATTGGCATTTTGTGTTCACGATTCCCTGGAGCCTTAATTTTGCACTGACTTTGATTAATTATTATTTTTGAATGAAAGCTAATTAAATTTGCAAGATTCCAGTTGAAAAAAAATTTAAATGTTATAAAAAATTGGGTATGCAGTTTTATATACCATTAAATTTTAGCATAATAAAGTGCAAGTTGCAAGTGGCTGAGAGATCGCGTTGATTTTTAATAATATAGCACACGCTTTTATTTCCCATTTAGCAGATGTGCTCTAAATCTTAGCGAAAAAAAAAATATTAAAATTAACGCGACCTCTTAGCCACTTGAAAATTGCTTTTTTTATACCAAAATTTATCGATCTATAAAACTTCATACCCAAAATTTTTATAGAAACCAAAAAAGATTTTATTTTGGTGAACATTGTTTTCATAACATTTCATTTTTTTTTTATTCTTTCGGGGAATCGATTTTTTTTTTCAAAATTATTACTTCTGCAATTTGCATTAAAAAAATTTAATAAAAACAAACAACAATTCAAAAATCGGTATCTTGCTAATTTTATTAAACTTCATTAAATAAAAGAGACTACAATGAAGAATGAAGGCTCATGAAGAATGAAGGCTAAAAATGATTGTGAACACAAAATGCCAATTTTGAACCACTGTGTGTCGGTGCCTTCAACTTATGTGTCTCAGTCTCGAACAAGATGGCGTACAGCAGTTGTCGATTTGATTTTTTTCAGACAAATTTTAATTTATGGAGTCCTTAACAATATAGGTAAAGCCTTGAGCATGAAGGATGAGCAACTTAGTAAGTGGTCGGTACGATTTTTCGATTCAGGTGTCTTATTGCCAATTTTTCGGGATAAAACTTGCCTTTACATCACACCGAGGTGTTTGGAACGTAGTTATTCTAATATTCGGCTTTGGGCAATGAAGAAACTCTATTATAATCATTCACGTTTTAAAGAAAAAACTATTTCTATTTGAGCGGTAGAGTACCTACATTTCTTCATTCTTTGCTTATCCTCCTCGGCAACTCGCGCGTGTATGTTCAAATGCTAACCGCAGATTTCACAAATATTTGACACACTTTATAACGAAAAATTGCTTATGAATCGATTTTTTTTTTTTGTTTCTATGTTGGCTGCAGGGTTGCCACTGACGAAAAAAAATATTTACCATCCACTTGAAAAAAATCTACCAAATCTGGGAAATATCTACCAATAACTTTTTATAATTATTTTAATCAAAACTATAGTTTTGTTATTTTTTATTTATTTTAATTAAAACTATACTTTTCTTTATTTTTTTAGTTATTTCAATAAGAATTAAAACTGTTTTTAAGAACTTTTTATTTAACTAGTTATACGGTATTTGAGTCATATTATTGGCATATTCTCAGTTTCCTTCAAACAAAAGCGAAAGTGATGAAACTAAAGGCAACAATGAAACTTCATTATTTGAAAAACTTCAACCCGAGTTATTATAGACAAATACCGTGACTCAAAAAAGTGATTTTTTTTAATATTCGCAGTATTTTTCGAGTAAAAATTTTTTATTGCTTTAACTAAATCCATAAAAATCGAGGATTCAAACTATATACAACATATACAAGTAGAAAAATTCCAAAAATTTTCTTCTAAATTTCGAATTTTTTACTCTGAATTTTTAGAACAATTTAAGGTATGGAGTTTTAAAGCAAATACTATTTGAGTATAGCCAACAATGTGCTACTTAAAATTCCCGTTGATTTTTTTATTTTTTTTCCATTGATAAAAAATGGTATTGATTTAATTTTTTTGCGAACAATCATAGTGCGTAATTACATACCTGTCAATTTTTTTTGTTATATTTAAATAATCATTTAAAATATTTAGGCAATCAAAAGCTCCTCGGGATTCCAGTAAAATTAGTTTGAATGGAGCGAGATATGTTCGCCTTATATCGATATACATTTATACGTATGTAATTATATAAAATGTATGCAAAGAAATTTTTAATATATTTAAAGATAACTACGAAAAATAAATCGGGAACGGAAAGTTCATCAAAAATCTACCAAAATGAGAAAAAATTTACCTTTTTACCAACCCAATTTTTTTCTACCAATTTTGGTAACAATTTACCAAAGTGGCAACCCTGGTTGGCTGCCTACTTACTGTAATTTTACGCACATACTTGTATATCTTTTTTCCACGAATATCTTGGCAAATTTACACACAAACGCAATATTGTGTAAATAATTTCTATTTATGCATTCACTGCGTTACGCGTCGAGAGTTCGTTGGCTTACATTTCTTTAATTCTAATGAACATGGCATGCAAACGCCAACGCAACGCAACGGGCATGCCAACAATTATCCTCTTCTAAGTAACGTAAGACGTAACGAAACCGAAGCAACAACGTCAAGTTAAAGCATTGGATTTTTAAACAAACAAAAGTTTTATGTCAAAAATAAATGACAATTTTGTGGTACGCATGCATACTATATGTACCTACATATGTATATAAGCACATACATAATAAAATATGTGATAGTTCTCTGCTACTACCCAATGCAACATTGCATTTGTTTGTCGTTTCACGCTTCGTAAATTACAAAAGTGTTTTTTTTTTGTGTTTGTTTGCCTACGTTCTAATTTTACTGCTAATTGCCATTTGGTTGAGGCAAAAAAGTTAAAAAAAGTCACCGCCCGACAAACTAAATAGTACTAAAATGAAAAGTGCCAAAGAATGGAAAATCGTCTTAAAGATTTCGTACAAATAATGGCAATGTTTGTTGGCTGGCGATGTCAGCGTGATAGCATTGGCGGCACCACTCGTATTGCCTCTTCTGCAACTTTCACCTGTCAATTAACACTTGAATAAACTAAAAACGCTGGTAGAATATTAAACACAGGTAATAGTGACAAATGTATTGATTGGCAAGGAGGTGATAATAAAATAGCAAGCTTGTTTTTTTTTTTTATATGATTTTGGCATTTTTTTTAACAACTAGATTGTGCCCACTGTTTAATATTATGCTGTCAAATCTTACAGCTGCACTGTATTGCTATAGAATTATTCCGGTCATTTTAATGCTCTTATTATGATGGTTCCCTTAACCGAGGTAGTCTCGATATTTACCTTTCCTGGGAATTCTCGGATGCAAATTAAATCCCAGTAAATGGTTAATGTTGGACCAAAATTTAGACTAATACATAAAATTGTAGACATAATTATAGATTTACCTAAATGCCAAATTGCTATATTTTATTTAACGTAAAAGGAAAAAGCTAAAATTACATAAATTTTGGAAATGCGACAACTCTCTTATAAAATGCTTTCGAAATAGTTTGTAATAAATATGTAAGATAACTGTAAGTTAAATTTTACTTTTCAACTGGTAGTAACTCTCTTCAAAAATATTTTGGAAAGCAAGTTTTATTAACCTTCTTTTATTTGACACCCATATTTTTTATATTTCATATAACCTGCAACTAAATTGAACTGGAACTTTAAAACTGGTGGCAACACTTTTCAAATATATTTTAGAAATAAACTTTAATATTTCATTTAACGTGCCAATTAAATGGATTTTGAATTACTACACAGGTGGCCACCCTCTTCAAAAATATTTTCGAATTCAAGCTCTTTAAACATCTTTCGTTTGGTACCCATAATAAGTTGATTTTGACTTTTTTTTTAAATCTGGTAACCCCCTTCAAAGTTATGATAAAGTATTCTAAAACACCAACCACCAAATTGGGAATCTTCCAAAACTTTTTCGATTGACAGCTATGTATGTATAATAAAAAGTTTAAATTAACTTATTAATTAATTTGGTTTTGAATTTCAAAACAGGTGGCAGTCCTCTTCAAAAATATTTTCGAAACAGGCCTTTCTTAAACCACTTTAGTTTGTAACACACATTTAAATATCTCATTGTGTATAAATGTATATACAAATATTTCATTAAACTTGTTAACTAAATTAATTTGTATTTTCTAAATAGATGGCAATCCTCTTCAAAAACATTTAAAAATAAATTGTTTATAAACTCCTTTCGTTTTACAACCACATTGTTGCAGTATTTAATTTAATTTATTGATCAATCGATTTTATCTTTTTAAAAAGGTGTAAACTCTCCTCAAAAAGTGTCCCATATATTAATCCAAGATACATTCAACCTATCTGTGCCCCAAATCGTCTTATGCAATACATACAAATTTTTGATTAGGTGCGGATTTTTGGCAATTCAGCGACGATGTGAGATAGAGCCTTTCTATGTTTAGGTAATGATATGCATGCATGTCTATGTATTTCATATCAACTGGGCGTTGTCCGATACCCTCCGTATTTACTTTCTTTGAATAATACAAAATTTATTTAGTACATATGTATGTATGTATGTTCATTGGGCTGGTCCAAAAATGCATGTGAAAAAGTGAAGTCGGAATTTGTATGCTATCTACCCCTATTTCTTTATTTTGAAATCAAAAAATATTTAAAGGTCATCACAGCGCTCAAAGTTTTCCATGTAGGTATATATTTTATATGGGAAAAAACAACTTTTCGTAGATATACCATTTCTTTCTTAAAAATCAATATTTTTTGATAGGAAATCCCTGTTTCTCTTCAGGAAATTCTCAAAAATAATACCCAGTTATTTACCTAACCATTGTTTCATACTAACTATATTTATAGGCCCACCAAAAGGCCCAGAAAATGCAAGAAAATGCAATGGGGGGAGAAATAAAAAATCTTTAGTATTAAACAATTTTTGAATAAGCAATTGGGTATTGTTATTGGAAGTCTCTTGAAGAGAATCGAAAAATCGAAAATCGAATATCGAAAAATATTGATTTTCAAGAATTCTATACCATTTCTACGAAAAGTTGTTTTTCGCATATAAAATACATGGGAAACTTTGAGCGCTTTGAGCGACCTCTAAATATTTTTTTAATTTTAAAATAAGAAAATAGGGTTATATATTTTCGAATTAGAACAATCCTAGGGGCGAGAACATTAAAATTCCGACTTTACTTATTTTGTACCACCCTAATGATCATAAGTCTCACCACCTCTTAAATTTACGTTGACCTCCCATTACGCGATTGTCACATTGCGGTAATGCTCTTCAACCCAATGAACGGCACCCAAATTAAAAGTTATGAATTAAGATTTATGTTTTCTACTACACACACACGCACACAAACACACTACTTGATCATAAAAATTTTCAATACTCAACTGCTGACTGCATTGTGTTGCGAAAATTTGTAAAGATTTTACTGTGCATTCACATTTCACTTCCTTTGCTTTATATAATTTTGTTTCCATTTTGATCAGTTCATGTATACATACACACATATATGTATATAATCATATGAATATACATATGTACATACATATGCATAACGTATGTATTGCTTCATAGCTGCGAGCTTTTGGCCCCCTAAAATTTTATATCAGCCTCTGTTAATTAATTTATTCAAATGACTAATATAGAAGAAGTCAAACAACAATAAATTTAAATGAATGTACATTAATGAAAATGCCTAAACTTACATATATACTATACATATCTACTATATGCGTTTGTGTATTGCTATAAACTCTCAATGGTGGGCTTTCACTAGTTTATAAATAAAATTTGTATAGTAGTTAATATAAAAAATATTTTGGAACGAATTCACTAACAATAATTACGTTTGCATTCCTTCACATTTGCGTGGGTGAGTTTAAGCTCTTTTTATAATAATTCTTATCTGAATGAGTTCGTGGCTCTTAAATGACATTTTGTAACAAAATTGGCATTTTATTTTCAAACATGTGTCATTTCTTCTTGAAACACAGTACCAGCTAAGCGATTAAATGCAGACTATAGGCGATTAGGTACCCAACTAAAAGCATAGAAAGATGGCAACATTGTAATGCTAATAAAGGAGCCGTGTGATCGTGGGGTCGATTCGGGGGGTCGATTCACACGGCCAGTAAGATTTTTAATAAATTTTTTTAGAATTTATTTAATCATTAATTTAATTGGTTTAAGTGCCAATATAGTTGTGGACGGTTTTAGTAAATTTAAACTACAAAAATGTTAATACGAAAATATAATAAATAAAACAAATAAAATGAAAACATTAAAATAAACATTTTTTTTGGCAATCTAAGGAATTGTGGTACGCAGCTCTCACCACTCGGCTACCGCGAACACCATATAGCTGACCGTTTTTGTCGGAGCTGCCATCGAAAATTCCCTTGATCTGCATTAAGTTTAAGATTTAGCTGCATTACTTCATCCGGTTCAAGTTCAGTTAATTCCCGAGATAATTTCGAATTAACGATTTAATGCGGATCAACCCTGACTTCTATATATGCTTTAACCGCAAGCCATGGTTCTTAATGAAATATCTAAGTAGAAGATCTCAATCTAAATCAAATTGAAAAAGCATTAAGTTACGTAAATGTTTTTTAGCCGACTTCACAAAAAGGAGAAAGGATATCAATTCGTCGGAAATTTTTTTTTTATGTATGTTACCGCATAACTTTGGACCACGTTAGCCGATAATTCTTTTTGTAAAGGAAAGGTGTTACCTTACCGATGGTCCCATTTTAATTTGGTTTAAATCCGATCATCGGATCATGAAGAAATTAACGATAATCTTAAATTTTTATATGAGAGTTGAAGTCGGTTTTGTTTTTGCTAAAAATTTACTTGTTTTAGTTTGTTTTCGTTAACTTTGTCAAAAACTTTTCATACAGCGTTCATGATTCCTAAACAAGAATATAAAGATATATTTATGTGCGCGAAAAAAAGTAGTTACCATGATATGCTCGGAAGGCTTAATGCTTGGCGATTCTTCTACACCCAGGAAAAAATATTTACTCAGTGTTTAACGCTTCTGACTTTGCACATCAATTACGCAGGTTCGATCCCTGCTGAAGTCTAGAAAAAAAAGAAGTCTGATATGGAGATGTGGTGATATCCGAAATAGCTGCTATAATTTCTACCGCTTCGACTTTGTTGCTTTTTCAATTTTTCCTAATAAACACTCGTGGTGCCAAACTCAATAAAAAAAAAAAATATTTACATTTATTTTAATATCTATGACTGAGTGGAAGATCGACCTTTGTATCTCGGCAGCCGGTTCAAAAAGGCCCTATCTCAGAAAAAAATTTCAAGAGCGCCCGATTTCAGATTTCAGTTCAAGAACGCCCTATATCAAAATTTGTTCAATATATTTTCAGTTGAGGTAAGCTAGTTTTGAAATAAAATCTGAGATAGAACGTTTTTCAATCAAATTCTGAAGTAGGGCGTTCTTGAGCCATTTTCGGACTTAGTGCGAATGGTCGATTTTTAGTTCTTTTTTTGCTTACCCCTTATATCTGGTTAGTGCAGTGATGACCAGAGTAAGTTTTTGATCTGCAGCAGCCTATATAAGCCTTAAAGAAAGCTTTTAAAAGCTTATTCCGCGGAATATGTTTTGGTTGTGACTGTTCTCAGCAATGACCAAAGAGAATTTTTACTTTGCTCACGTCTGTATAAAATGTATATAGCACTTTAAAAAGCTTATCTCGCGGCGCATGCTTTGTTCGTGATTGATAAAGGTAAAGTAAAGTTCTGGTCGGTAGCAAGGTTTTGTGTATTACCTATCTAGTTAAATGACGCTCAGAGAGAGCTTTTGGTCTGTGAAGGATAAGCTTTTTAGTGTTTTCTTTAAACTTAATAGACATATGTATCTAGATATACTCACAAGTAATAGCTGTCTCTGATAATCAGTTGTCTATAATAGTCATAATAGATTGGCGCTTACACATACGTTAGTGTTTGGCCGAGCTTCTCCTCCGACTTGTGGCCTGCGCCCTGAAGTTGTCACACAAAGCGGAGATACCTACAGTTTTACACCGACTCCGAACGGCGATTGTATTTTTATGAGAAGCAGGGCAGAAATACACTCGGAGGTTTGCCATTACCTACCGAGGGATGACCGCTGTTAAGAAAAAATTTAGTTTTCTATAATTTTTGCGATGTTGCAATGACCAGGACTTGAACGCCGTTGCTGCGGAAATCAGTTGTCTATAGAAAGCTGTTAAAAGCTTTAGTCGGTGCTGAGCATTAAAGCTCTCTCTTATCGAAGTGGCGTAGAGTCTGTGCTTTTCGTTACTCAAAAATATTCTCCGACCTATTCTCTGATCAATATTGGAGATATAAACTTTGAAAAAGTTTGAAAGAATAAAATCCAAGATCGACGCTGGAGGATTAATTAGAGATCAGTAACTGTCAGACAAGTTAATCGAACAGGGATAAACTACGAATACGAGTGAAGCAAGTGGCTTAGATAGGAATGATGTAGGGTTATCGACGTGTCAAAAGATTAGGGGAAGGCTCCTTCGGACTTCGAAAGAATTTCTTAACAGCAGACCGCCTTAATTTAATAAAGCAAGCTGTGCGTGAGGTATAATTCTTTATTTAAAATGCCCACGAATGCCATTATGTATAGAATAAAATATAAATGTCCGCCACGGCTTTTTACGGTGACACTGCTACGAGTAGCCAATTTTCAATGGCTCTGCCTTATATGTATGTAGATCCGGCTGAATTTGATCGATGGCCTGGGCTATGTTGGTTTGAAGTTGATCGGTCGATTGCAGCTTTTTGGCATATAGTTGCGATTTAAAGAAAGTTCCGAAGAAAAAGTCTAGCGGGGTCACAACGTACGAACTTGGTGGCCAATTCATGTCACCTCCGCGAGAGTTAACTATATGTATCCTCAAATCGTTCAGGCGGAATGTGGATAGTGGCGTCCATTGAGTGGTGGCATGGTGATAATAAATTATACGTTAGACAGACCCCACGAAAAGAACATCGCCGACACAGATCGTCAAAATGTACCCACGCCAATTGCGAAGCCCCTTATTACTTAGTCGTAAAATTCAACCTAGATCAAGTAGTGCGCCTCTATAATTAGGCGGAGGACAGGAAGAGTACTCTGTTAAATACCGACCCTCTTGACAATAGGACTGAACTTTACTCCGAAAGTTAGCTCAAATTCTTATGCTTAGTGATGGATGAGCGTGAGTATTATTCTACAAGCGGTACCCACACTCGCAATCGCGTCTGCATGTTAAATTCTAAACGACCCAACTATCGCAGATCTCTCTATTGTTAATGCATTCTCGAGGACAAGTTGCTGATATACCTCTTCAGAGGCATAGCAGGACCATGCGCTATCAGCAAGTTTTCGGAAGCAGTTATGTATCTGCCAATGGCATCTCAATGTTGGCATCATCCTGGGCTTATACTCTCCTATTGCTATTTGGAAAGGAAGTCATTTTCATTTGAACACTTGATACTATGAATTTGTATTAATTAGTCGGTATCGCCTTTGGAATCGCCATACAGAAAAGACCCTCCATGGCTTAATTTTCCCAGATGAAGAGGTAAAGAAGGCGGTTATACCCTTGACGACCGATGGCTTCTTGAAGGTCACAAGAGCCTTTACATTCGCTGGCAGGAAATTCAAGAGGAGAAAAGTGGCGACTCTCGAAATGAAATATGCAAACTACTCGTAAAAAGTTACAGTTTTCCGAATTTTGTTTTAATCTCCTTCATCTAGTCCAATTACGACTTTCATTTGTAATACCTTCCGCAATATAGTATAGCAGACATTTCCTTTAATACCAATTTCGATAGCAAAATAGTTGTACGATTTTCCGCTAATTTCATCAGATGTCAAATTGAGTTTTCCTGCAGTGTGCAAATGCTTAAAAAAAAAAGAAAACTACAAAATGGATTGCGAATGGACAATCGAACGAATGGAATGAAACTTGACGGGGGTAAAAAACTAAAAGCAAAAAAAAAAAAAAATGAGCGGTGAAAAAGTCAAATTTCCTGATGGAGAGCTATTCATTTCCGTTTGCATAAGAAATGTGGAGTAATGAAAAAAAATTCAATTCCAATAAAAATGAATGAATATTGAGCTGAAAAAGAAAAGCAATGAATTAGTAAAATTATGCAAGCAAAAAGTAAATATGTAAATAAAAAAATGCTGGCAAAATATTTGAGAAAGGCCAACAACACAAACATTTTTAGTTTTTAAGTCATCTATAGCAGTGGTGGCAAGCTTGTAGCCGGCAAGAGAGTAGCGAAAAAATGCCAACTGTGTGGGTTGCTGACGCTTAGCGACAGCTTAAAAGGGTAAAAGCACAAAATGCAGCATTTAATGGTAAATATGGGGGAAAATACAATAAACAACACTATGCATGCATGCATACATACATACATATATGGAAAATAAGGTTGGTCGTTTGATTGTTGATTTGGTTGCACATAAAACATTTTTTGTACTTTGGGTACCGTGAAAAGAGCGTTGAGCGATAGCATACACTGGTACTACAATAAAAACAAATACCCAGCCAGGCAGCAACCACTCGAAAGTAGTAGTGGAGACCCAACAGCCCATAACCGGTTGGTTGGCTGCAATCAAAAAAAAAAAAAAAAAAAAAACTCAAGCAACAACAGCAATTACATATAACCAGTTGTTAACGTCGCATTGGATCAACCAAACACCCAAACGCCCAAGCCAAGCAACCAACTTACCAATTGACTGCAACGCCAACAGACCAAACAGTAGTTACGATGGCCGGCTGGATGGCTCGCTAGCTGGGTAACAACAACAACAACAACAATAATAACAAATCGAAAGTTATTGACCGGAACTAATGACGTTTGTCTACGACTAGCCAGCCGACTCGATATAGACGGGCGCACATATACATCTATACATAAGGGCTGTCCAAAAATGCACCGGAAAATAAACGTTTTTAAATTTTCCTACTTCCACCCGCCAGAATTATAGAATATTAAAAATAAGATCACCCGTATTTTTCTATATGTTGAATTGGGTAATATTTGATCGTGTCGCCAAGGCTTTTTCGTAGAATTGCTGTAAAATCTTAAAAAAATAAATATTTCTTCTAATATGATGCAAATTTAACTAAAAATTGTACTATTTTTTCGAAAAAAGTTGCATGATGTGGTTACGAAAATATTAAATAACTGATTTTTGTAACCGTCGTGGACCACATACCACCGTGCATATTAACATTAGGGTGTTCGTTAACCGTATCAACGCGTTTTTCAACGTATTTCTTTTTAACCCCTTGTTACTGTGAAAATAAGGTTGTAAGGCCTATTTAGACTCAAATTTTAGAGAGATATTTGACGATTAACTTAGTGACACTTTAAATTTTTTGCCGCATATAAGCAGAAAGAAAACTATTTTTTTTTTCTTTTTAGGGCATAAATGAAAGGAATATTCTCTAAAATTTTTTTTTAGAAAAAAAATTACTTTTGCAACTAAACTTTTTTATTTTTTATTTTATATTTTAAGAAAAAGAAAACAATTCGTAAGAAACATATATTAAAACTAAGAGTGCCCAGCATTGACACGCTTGCTATAGTAGGGAAATGTTTCATCCAAAATCTTATGGAGTCCTTCAAATACTCCATTTACTTACATAAATAAATGTATTTATCGAGATATCTAAGTTGTGTGGCAAACCTGGCAAATTATGACTGCGGATAATGCCAGAAATCCCATAAAAAGCGTAATAAAATGGTCCTCTCAGCACCAATTCGGTCCAAGGCATGTGCTCAGGCGATGCTTCTACCAAATTGATCGAATTTCAATTATTTCAAGCCTTGGTAAAATTCTTTTGAAATTTTAGTAGAGGTCCTTATTTCGTACCTACGTAGAACAAAATAAAGGGGTGTCCCATACAAAAAATTAGATTTTCATATTTTTTTAAGGATCACACTTTATATGTACAAAAATATGTGTTTTGTTGAATAATCAAACAAATCCATGTGCACATCTATATATCTTTACATGTATACTCATATTTGTAGATACCTACATACATTATTATATTTACATATTTATATTAGGGTGCTCCAAAAGAAAAGTAAAGTCGAAATTTTAATACGCTCACCCCCCTTAGGATTGTTCTACGCCGAAACAATATATCTCAATTTTAATTTTTTTAATTTGAAATAAAAACAATATTTAGGGGCCGCTCAAAGTGCTCAAAGTTGGCCATGTATTTTATACTTATGGGAAAAAACTCGGAAAAAACTCTGTTTCTCTTCAGAAGACTTCCAATGATAATGCCCTATTATGTAAATAAAATTTTTTTAATAAATACTAACGATTTTTCGTGCGTCCCCCATTGCATTTTTTGGAGTTTTTGGGGGACCTATAAAGAGTAGTTACTGTTAAAACAACAACAATTCTAGTAGGTCAGAGCATTAAAATTCCGACTTCACTTGTCTTTGGAACGCCCTAATACAGGCACATATGTAGGTACATGCATTTCTTTGGAATTATGCATACAATCAGCTCGTCAGCGTTTTTGGTTTTTGTAAGCTGTTACTGTTGCTGTCGCTTGTGATTATTGCGTTTTTATAAGCTTTTATTTATCATTTCATTTTGTTGTTACTTTCTTTAATTCGTTTTTGTTTTTGTTATCCATTTTTGTTGATTAAAAAAAAAAGTTTTATTAATTTTTGTGTTGTCGCTGCAACGCAATCTCTACAGTTGGTCAATTTCATCAGTGAATAAAAACAGACGTCATTTTTAATGTTGTATTTTTTTATTTTATTTTTTCTCTTGTTCACTCGTTGCTTTTATTATGATTGGCATTTGTTGTTGCTAAATGGGAAGACGTGGAAAATATAACATAATTAAGCGCTGCCTTTGATTATGCCATTACTAATAATTTAAATCAATTTCATACTTATTTAGAAATGTTCGCTTGTTTTCCTCTAGACTTAAACTTATCTATTTTAAATATGTATGTTTATTGAACATTTTTAATTGGTTTTTAGTTTTTTAATTTTACTAATGATTTGAGTTAGAGCAGATTATTACTTAATTTGCCTGACGTTTTACAAATGTACAGCATCGTTGAGTTGTGCTTTGAAAACATTAGCCCATTACATTGATTACACAAAATGAAATTAAATGGGCTTAAAAAAAGTTTAAAAACAGTTGGAGGCAGTGAAAAAAATAAGCCAAAAGGTAAGAAAGTCAAAGTTCGGGCGGAGCCGAACATTAAATGCTCGGCGCAAGTATTAAATGTATGATTTTCACCTTTCCGAAAGCTACTGCTAAGTTTCAAGCATTTCTGAAATTTACCGTTATATGAAAAGCGGCCGTAATTTTAGTCCGATTTCAATAATTTGCAACGTTTTGCTTTCATGTGGCTAGCACATATATGTGATCATAAGTGGGAGGTGCCACGCCCATTTTCCTAAATTTTATCATAAACGTATTTCTTAGTAAATAATTTTTTTAATAAATTGGCTTTAATCAGCCTCATTGCGTATGTCGTAAATTAGGCTAAATTGTACGACTCGACAACATTGGCATTGTCTACTGTCGTGCTGAAATAAGTAAGCGACGAAAATCGTCGAAAACTATACAATGCTGCCAAGTTTTTCCGTTTTAATACACTAGTCGAGTGGAAATTTTAGGCAATGACGTGAGACTTTCTATACGATTCGACTATCGAAAAACGACTTGCATTCGACACGACTCTCGCAATGAGGGTGAATATTTACTGGTTTATCGAAGATACGTATACGCCTGCTGCAATACCCTCTGTCAACCGCTATAGTGTTCTCACCTGTTCCTGTCTGTCCTTAATATAGGTATATGTCCAGGTCGCCTTGCTGTATATATTTATTAAACTTAAAGCTTTTGAAAACTACCACACTATACAATAGACACTTTGGGAAACAGAACTATTGAGAGCTGGGTATCTAGCTTGTCCTAGTTCATAGATGATACGAGCATACCTCTGCCAAAGCCTTCTCTAGCGAAATTTAAGAGAGTTCGCTTTGTCGCCTGTTCAATTGTAATTTGTAGTGTCTCGCGTCAAACAATTACCTTGATGAGGGACTGCCCTACCGCTGATAGAGTCTGGTCGCGTTATTATGGTGTGCATCCGTCTTAGCATTCTTGAGTTACATCCCCAGGATTTTCCCGCTAGATGTTTGTACATCATCAGCGCTCTTGCTGACCGACTCAGCACGAGTAATACACTGGAGTTTTGGAGTCTAGGACAAGACCTCGATTCCTACCCGCAATATTCACACTGCCCTCCGCGTACCCTTGATATCGGAAGCCATTGTCACTGAGTATCTGCCGGAGTTCGTTCACAACTAGACTCCTAGGAGAGGAGACAGCATAACTCCCTGCGGGCAACCTTTTGTTGTTTGAAGTTGTACTACGCTCTACACCGCTTTCAGTTGCAGTAATCCTGGTAAATATGTAGCAGCCTAGCTATTCAACTGCGAATGGTAGTCTGCACATTGCTTTTCTCAAGTGCGCGATCGACGCATACATAAGATGTTTGGACGAAAACTCCCAAGATGGAAATATAAACTCTGGCTAAGTTCATAGCGCCGAGAAATTGGCTTGTTCCGAAAGGGATCGGCTACTTATTTATGTATGTGAATGTGCTGAAAAGATCTTATCTCTAACAATGTAAATTTAACCTTGCACACCTTTAAATTTTAATTTTTTTGAGTTTTTCTAACTCCCTGTTAACAATTTGTTTTTGATTTTATGTGTTTAGCATTCAAAAATACATTTTAAATGGCTATAATTTTAATGAGCTTTGCATTGACCTTAATTTTGAAATGTTTTATCTCTTTATTACTATAATTAGTAACCATTTACTAAGTTGCTTAATTTTTTTCGTTTCGGTGTTTCATGCCTCGTTTTTTTTTTTGTTTTTTTTTTCTCTTGTGTTGCCTTGCACCATTCAACTCTGCAGTGATTGCATTATCTTTGCTAATTAAGAAGTATTATACTTAAATGTAAATGAGATAGTATTGTAGTGCCTTAATATTAATTGGCACGTTTGGTTTCCCGTTGTTTTTCTTTTGGGCTATTGAAAGAAAATACTATTGTTCGATCATTTTTTTTTTCCAAAAGTACGTGCGTTTTCATAACAATACGCTGCTGAATGGCGTTATATTTTGGAATGTGTGTTGTATCTACATATTTAAAGCAAGATTACTTATAATAAGTTAAATAGGAAAAGAATGGAGACGTGATTAATGGATTAAAGATTACAATAGTACCGCTACTTCTCATGATCATTAGTTTATGTAAGTTGCTTGCTTAACTGTTCTCTATAACTGTTTCCCAGCTTTAGACAAACGCAGCGAGCGAATTGATTATGAAAAATTTGAGATTCAAAATGAGTTTGCATTAGGCTTTTGTTTGACTCAAATAAAAAATACATATGTTTTATTTACACCTCTTTTACAGTTAAACTATACTTCCAAGGTATAAAAAATTATATATCATTAAAAAGAATTTCGTTAAATGGAACTACACACCTTCTTTTTGTATCATGATTGATACATTTACAAAAATCACCACAGAATGGTTTATTACATTTCTTGAATATTGCTGTGCAAAAATAATATGGCCTGCTAATTGATAGAGACAATTGTGATAATCTACATAGTAGTGATACATAGTATAAAGGAAAGTCGAGATTCTTTGTACGCGGTAATCTCGAAAAGTACTGAACGGATTTTGACGTGATTTTTTCTAATATACACTGTACTGACATTCTTTAATTAGAATTTTAACAGGGCGGCCACCTGTATAAAAAAAAACTAAAATATCCGCACCGTTCGTTGGATTACAAAAGGCGTTTATTTTTTCGAGTTGGGTTGCCACCTGTTTGAAAATTATAAGATCTTCACTGTTCGTTAGATAAGGAAATGAGATATTAAATAAAAGGGCAATTCCTTAGCATGTACGACAAATTTTTTTTAGAGTAGGGTTGCCACTTATTTTAAAATTACAATTTTATCCTAACATGGCATAGATCAAAAATGGCATTTTTTGACTACGCCAATCTCTAATGTGCGGTCGCTGTTGTGTAGTGGTTGGCAGTGCACGCTACCATGGCCTGGGTTCAAGCCCGGTTTAACCCAACACTAACATACATACATATGTATAAGTAACCGCAAATCTATTATAATTATTAATCGCGAGATTTACAACACAGATTTGGACTAGATTTTGCTTAATATAATCTGTATCGATAGGGGTATTATCTTTAGTACATAGAATTTCTATAGAGTTGCCACCTGTTTATAAAATTATGAGATATGTTCGCTGAAATACAAAAAGTGAGATGTGAAATAAAAAGGCTTGCCTTGTAGATGTTCAATAATTTATTATTTTTTGAAAAGGGTTGCCACCTTGCTGAAAATAATGTGATTTTCACCAAGTATAAGGATATGGTTTCCGTATGTGCAATAAGCTTTTTATAGTGGGATTGGCACCTATTTAAAAATTACTTCCTTACATATAATACGTGAAGGCATATTTTGTTAGTGACAGTTTGTTCAAATTGAAAAAATGGGGTTTTCGAATGTGCAACAAGGTTTTATTTTTTCGAAAAGGGTTGCCGCCTATACGAAAAATTATAAGATGTGGTCTGTTTGTTGCACTAAAAAGTGAGTTGTCAAATGAAAGGACTTTACCTCCAGATGTGCAGTAAGATTTAATAGTGTTGCCGCCTGTTTTAAAAATTATAAGGTCCGTTCGTTGCATTAAAAACATTAGATATCAAATGAAAGTGCTTGGCAAGCAAGTGTGCAGTAGTGATTTTTTTAATAGGGTTGCCACCTTTTTTCTCCAAATGCTAGTATGTACATATTTATGTGACTCCGTCTTTCTCTGGTATATCGTTGACAGTCTTGTCCAAGGTTTGTGATGTTTCACGATCACATGGACAGCGATCTTGGTCTGTTATTTCAAATCGTTCCAAGTACTCTTTGTGATAACCATGCCCTGTGAGAATTAGAGTCATTTCGAAATAAATCCCGCTGATTACTATGTAATGTAATATTTTCTTATGCAAGTTATGTTATGCTGTATCATGCTATGCCATCTCCCCTCAACTAACCTCACATCAACTCCTCTCAGTTCACCTCAATTCACCTTAAATCATCTAACCAAAGCTCACCTCATTTCATCTCAACTCAAATCACCCCGACTAATGTTATTTTGCCTAACCTTATCTCACCCCCCATGGCTATTCTACGCTGCATTGAACTTTTAGAAAATTTTTAGAATTAATATAAATTTCAAAGCCCTTTAAAAAAAATTCTGGCGTCAGAAAACAAACAAATTACGCAGTTTTACTATATTTTGCCCATAGCTTCGCGAATACATTTTTTATTTTATTTTTTATTTTTGTGTATAAAATTTACTGTCGCACGGCGTGATACTTAAAGCACGACTTTTGCATTTCTCAGCTGTTGTTCTCTGCTTTCTTTTTATGCCAACAGGTGTTGTCTCATTCGTACAGCCAATTTTTTATTTTTTTCTACTTTAGTTTTTTTTTTGCAAATGCCCCCATTAATCATCTTCACTTCATGTTTGCCAGCTCGAGAATCTTTAATTACGTGATTTTCATCTGTTTGCTTTGCCTTCGGTTTCTTTATCATTGCCTTACCTTCATCAAGCGATTTTTACGCATCGAAAAGTGGCTGCAGTCGCTTTGCTGCTTCAGTTTTTTTTTGTGTTTTTCTTTATTTATCTTTTAACCTTTGTTGTTTTTTATCTGTTCATTAACGTATTTTACTGCCTGCTTCTTTTTTCTTGGAGGTACATATCTTAAGCTAAGCTATGTACCGTCTTAAATCCACATTCTTAACACATTCCTTCTTCAACCAACTTTTGCACACCCACCTTCCTATCTTTAATTATATAATTAATTGCAGTGCGTGGGCTTTTAAAATAAATGTCTACTTGATTATATATCCAAACTGAGCATCACGTTTCAAGACGTTTCCTCTTTTCATAATATGCGCTGTTATTCTTATTTTTTATTATTTTTTTTTCGCCTCTTTGTTCACATCCATTCAAATGCAATAAATTGGTTTTAGATATGGTTAAACGCTATGAAACATTTATTGTTATTGATTGATAATTACGCGCAATAAATTGGGATTTCTGGTTTAATTGATAGTGGGTAGTAAAAAAACGAAACCACAGCTAACATATGAACATACATAATTGTTGTTTAGGCGCGTCTGCTAACACCAGGCGCCTAAATACATGCTGTGTACTGCTGCATGTGCAAAAATTTCCTTTATACAATTTATGAAATTTTTGCACATGCACTTCTCAACCGCCATGTAATTGGACTTTCTTAATTTTGGGTTAGATGGCGCTTCAAAGCATGCTCGGCCTAGTCTGATGTATCCTCCTGACACTGCTTCCGGAGCACTTTGCGGACTCTGCATGGCTTACAACCGTACAGAGGTGGTAAGCGAACTTTACCATTGGCCACAGTGCCTACCCACCATTTTTTAACCAATAAATATTTTTGTTTTATATAAATACATACATGCAAACATACCGGTCTCCCCTCTCACTGAGTTATTCACTTGTGATCACAAAAACCACATAACTCACAAAGCTCAAGTCACGTAGAGAGGCATTGTTAAGCCATTCTTTCAAGGTGTTACAGCCATCTTCCCATCCTCAATCTCCCTCTATATGATGAATGCCTCTCTCGCCCAATTTATGAACCAAGATTCTATGACCCATCTTTTTTTGTTTTGGAGATGACTTAACCAGGAAATTCTCATGAATCTTATATTTAGGAAACCTATTTACCACATCGGTTTTCAAGCAGACGAATTCGCTGTCCAAGAGGCAGTAATAAGGCTGCGAGCCTAAATTAAGAAACTGCCAATATTTACTCCAGTAACGTAACTGCATTAAGGGGCTTAGGCTCATCGAATTTGCATTTCAAAGTAGACTGTAAATGCCTATTTTCTCCATCTCTATCTCTCTCACTCCCGCGGTTGATTGTGAAAGCTCCTAAATAGTGTCACGTTCCTAACACTATTGGCTGCCAACTGAGTTCCCTCCTCCGCACCGTGAGCACTTTTCTGGCCTACTTGAGTGCCTAAACATCCCGATCTGCATGCTCGTCACCGTAATACTTAAAACTTTTAGTATTTAAGCGGCGATCTGACCGATTTTTCCTCGCCGGTGTGGTACGCCTTTAAGACCTAGCAGATGGCTTTCATCCTAAAGTTCTCGAAAACCCCTTCAAACAAACCCTTATTGGTACTGGCGACCGCCTAACGAATCACCTTCGATTTCATCTGTTTCCTTGGCAAGATAGATCTCGACGAGATCTCATTCGCTCCACTATAGCTCGAAACCTGTTTCAAAACGGACCAGCAAGTCATCCTCTGACTGACGTACGGGTTTTACACACCGAAAGGGAGACAGCTTAAGACATTGGTTTCGACGTCCGAAATTATGAGACATGCGCCTAGAGTCAGAAACATATTTTATATCAACGACTAGAACATTGCGATCTTGGCGGACATGCAAGTGGCTATTCAGGCCGTCTGACCACATCTCGCAAGATCAAAACTGGTAATGGGAGTACCTGTGTAAGCTAATAGCTCTTGGTTTTGTTTATTGAGTTGGGTTTTTTGGGTTCCAGGACAAATTGATATTGAAGGAAATGAGGAAAGCATGCGCCTTTCCAAGTATATCTTAAGAATCAGTACAAGAGTTCGCACAGGACATTGCAGGTTAATCTATTGCGTACACAAACTGGAAATTTACTCGCATGAACGATATAGATTCTGTAGAATGGACAACGAAACTGCATGGTACATACTGGCACGGTGTGCTGACTAAATTGCGCTTAATAGCACAAATGCGTCAAACCAGCTCTTTGGAATCGACTTTGAACAGCTGAGCAAGTCTACCGGTGGCTTCAGGTGCCGAGTTATTTTTAAGCCGCACTGTGGCTCTTTTCATTTCGTTTTAGTTGAGTGGAGGGACGTGAACATCGTCCTCCATATGTATGTAAATATTGGTCTGGGTTATTTTTCGTTTAACGACCGTCTTTATTTCCAATCAAGTCTACGCTTGACGTCTGTTACCACTGATAGTTACAATTTTCGAGCTGCATTCCTCTGTGCTGGTTCTCACGTCTTAATGCTTCTCTTTACTTCTTGAAAGGACGGCTCCTCTACTTCTTCTTTTTCTGATATCGCTCAATTGTCGCGCGCGTCGGCATCGATTGCTGGGGGGCTTGGTATCCGACGTACATATTTCTCTGCAGCAACGACACGACACCAAACAGAAAGTAGAAGAAAAGGAGAAGAAGAAAGTAATAACTGTTGCTATTCGACGTCGAATTTTTACGCGCTGCCTGACGCACGTTTTATAATCTACAGAGTAGCTTTGAGACCTTAGCTGTAACAACGTAGTAATCCTAGTCTATGTAGGCTCCTAGGATGGAAAGCGCATTAAGAAAAATTTAAGCGCAGATATATTCTGTCTATTGCAACGTAATCAATTTGGTTCTTCGTTTTTTGGTCAGTGGATACGTAATTGGCCTCGTGGCTGTTTCGAAGCTGATGTATGGAGCTACTAAGTACTAAGTATGTGCCTTGTCGATCGATCAGCAGCCTCTCCTTTGCTGGAGGTGTGCTCGTGAATGCTGAAGCTTATGATTGTAGTCGCAGATTGGCCTTTGTTTTACACACACGGGTCACAAGGGCTATCAGATTCTGTACCTCACAGTGGCGTAGATAGCTCCATGTCCTGGCGAGGGGGTTTATGATGGCGATCAAATGGATTGAGTACTCTTTATCGACTTTCACTGGGGTGGTGTCAATAATATTGCTTGTTTATAGTGGATTTTCTTTGGGGGATTAATTGCTCTATTAACGCTACTGCTTAAAGAGTATGTACGGCTACTTGCTCATTTCTTGACTATCCTAAATTTTTGTTCGCTTACGTAAAATTCTAGAATAGCAAAATTGCTAATAAATTGGATTAATTAAAGGTCAATAACCTTTGTCAACTAGCTTGGTGATATAGTCTATTATTCACATGTGTGTACGTACATACATATGTATGTTGAGTACGAATTTATTTAAGTATGTATGTCTAAATCAAAATGTAAAAATAGCAAAGAAGCTAGAAGAAAGCTTTAAAAAGTAAATAAATTAGTGATTGACTTTAAATGACAAAAACGACAAGCCCACAACACCAGCGCATGTCTAGACAAATAAAAATGTATGTGTGTATGTATTTAGGTATAAATCTTAATTTATAAGGGTATCAGTTCGCTTACTGTTTGTTTTAATGTTAAATAATCAAGCAAATGCATAATAATACATATTTGTTTGTGTGAGTATGTACATATGAATAAAAACGGAGAGGACAAAAAGACTAACCAAAGCCCATAAACAGTCGGCAAATAAAATGATATGTCAACAAAGCAGCACAGTCGCCTTGCATTAACTCGTATTTTATGATTAGTTTTTATACGCATACGCGCATGCGCAACCCCGCAAGCCCGCTAAATAAGGCACCCCAAAGCTGATGAACAAGAGTTACCAAGGGAAAAATACAATAAATGCGCTTGAGTACACATGAAAATATAAGTATGTACTCTAGGGTGTACCAGAAATTTCGTTTCGCAAAACCCGATACGAATACCCTCTAATTTTTTCCTTTTGACCTAAGTAACTTATACGTATAAATTTGTATTTGCTGTGGGATGACCATAACCTGTGCCGACTTGATCTTGTTTATGAAGTTATACCGAAGTTATCAGATAAATTCGAATTTCATATGAAAAATTTGCCTTAGTTTTGATTATTTTTTAGTTTTTTTTTCGGATTCTTATCTGAATTGATGCCCAAATGTCTGCATTATGTACTCTGTGCTATAATTTGATGATCTGGCATTCTGGCAGTAAATTCAAAAAAAAAAAAAAAAGCCTGGCTACCAGGTACTGTGTCCCGAACTATTCCCGAAATTATCCCGCGTTAGACCCGATAAAGTTCTAAACTATTATCGAACTGGTTCCGAACTAATCTCGAAAAAGTTCCGACCTATAGCAACGAGCAGTGTTGCTAGAACAGCTGATTAGATTTGTTTTCATTTGTACTATGTATTTCTGAATTCGTCTTGGTTTGCGCGTAACGCTTTTTTCGAAATTTTGCTTATACCGAGAGAAAATATGTTTACAGATCGAAATTCCAAGTGAAAATAATGTCATTCTTTAAATTCTCCGCCTTTGCGGAATTCTCTTAGCAAATACTACAACCACTAGCAATAGAAGTAAACACTGACTCTTTCTATTGATAAATTACAGATTTTCTGCGGCGTTAACGCAAATTTTAGACCAAAGATGTCTACACGCCAAAAATGCGCAAGTGAGTTCTTGTACTGAGAAAATTATTATATCAAAGTGTAATATGTAAACCCCCTTAAAAGCCGCACGCCAAGACCGACGTACCGTGTAGCTTCTGTTTAACTTCTGTAGCTCGTAACTTCCTTAGTCACAAGAAGGGGTTTCACTAATCTTGCTACGGCATGTCACAGGTGATCAATGTTTGAAAGTAAACATCTGCCTCTCCAGCCCTTCTCGCAATTGTTAATATAGTACATAGGCATCTCACAAGCCAATTTGCGGCTGGTTGTTAATTTTTCTACGTCCGTTTGCTCACTGGGGACTAGTGAAGTGTATGAAACTACAGAGCTATCAAAACACACCAATGAGATGCCTTCTCATGTCCCCTGCACATTGTGACTAGGCCTGATTGCTACCTGTCAGGTAAAATATGTATCTTTATGATCTGCAAGAACTTCGAATGCAAACAGGAAACATTCGTACAGGCACTTGCTGGCAGCACAGCCACCTTCTGGGCCCTATACGACCTCATGGACGTGATCAAGACTTATATCGCTCAATCGCTGGACGCAACGTTGTACAGACAGGCCTTAAGTAATATTCCCCGAGAAACAACCACCATTTTTACCAACTATTGCTTCGTAAAGGTGGTTATGAGAGTTGAACCACCACCCATTGCAGACGAAAAGCTTCAGGTGCGTCAAGAAACCCGCGTGACTCTAGCGTAATTAAGGTGTGGATGCTGTGAAAGATTAAATTCTGACTTATTTAGAGAGTCTACCGTAAAATACCCAATATCCATAAGTCCGGCTTTTAAAGACATTCCACACGAAACTAGTTATCAATTTCAATTTTATGTTGTTATTGTTGGTTGTACTAGGCTATAATGATCAAACAGGCTCATGTGCAAGAAAAGACTTTCTTCACTTTGCTGCCCAACGTTTCGCCAATCTCCTTGGCATATTCTGGGGCGTTTTATTTGAAAAATAAACTATTGTAAACTTAACATTTATAACTAATACTTCAACATTTGATTTACATTGTTTTTGTTGTGAGCTATATTTTTATAAAAAAAAATTACGATAAGATTTACCATGAAAAACTTTTTGAATATCGTATAAAAACCAAAGCAAAATACTTGTGCGATTCACAGTATATCGACGTGTGTAAGTGGAAGTTGCCCTATCTAAGCAAACGATTGAAAAACGTCCTATTTGATAGTTTTGTTGAAGAACGCCCTAACTAAGCTGCCTATATAACGAAAGTATATTGAAATAGGGCGTTCTTCCACTCAGCCGACGATATGTTATTTAGGCAAAAAGGAAAACATTTAGAGGGTATGCGTTGCGTAATGAATTTCTCAGAAAAAAGCTCACCCCTTATGTTCCGGGACACCCTAATGTACACGTACATATGCATGTATGCCCCCAAACCTTAAAAGAAAGTCAAGCTGTAGTAAAAGATGTAGCAAAACATTTGCATGAGAATACGAGCCAGTGCCGAATAGAGAGAGAGGGGCTTCATTTATGTGCGCCAACAAAACCAGTAAAAGATTGAATTGACTTTGCTGCGCAGCACAACGAATTCATCGGCAAAATGCTTATCTAGTGCCCACAGAATAAGAATAAGAAACAGATTGCAGTAAAATCTATGCCACACATGGACTCACGGCGACCGCCTAAGCACCGTTCTATCACATTGACAATGACATATACGACGACGGATTGTTTTTATTCGTTTTGACATTTGCGTTTGCGCATATTTGACAGATGAAGCATGCGGCTAGTGTGATGTAATGTGATGCGGGTTGAATGCATAGAAGTTACTGACATTAATTGGTATAAAAAAATTTTACAACTAGCAAAAAAAAAAAAAAAAAAAAAAAAAAATTGATAAAAATGTAATGCAAGTAGTATTCGTACTCGAACGTTGGTAATCTGAGTGCTCGCTGCTGTGGAAGTATCCAATTAATTTTTTCATTTCTTTTCATAAAACTTTTTCTGTTTTTTATTTTATTCGATTTGTTTGATAATGCTGCCTCAATTTAATGTTTCATGCAGTGTCACATGCACACGTACACACATATATGTAAAGTAAATAGTATTTAAACGAACGTGCTGCCATATATGTAAATATGTCAAACTCGGTAGTGGGTTGATTCAGCAGCGTAACCAAACACATTTTCACTTGGTAGCCCTTATATTCGAAATTTTTATTAGTTTTCATCACGATTTTGGGGAGGAAGAAATGCTTGACTGCTACCAGTATCTATGTTGTATGAGCGTTAATTTCGATAGCTGCAATATGCAGGGTTTTGGTTAAAGTATGTCATGTAAAAAAATACCTAGGCTGTTCAATCAATGGAAAATGTCACTGAACTATGAAATTGTTATAATAATGAATTGGGTGTGCGATGTACGGCACATATGTATGTACAAATGTACTTCGAAAAAAAAAAGAAATCAGTTTTATGGCTATCTCTTTACCAGAGATAAGATAAAGGCATATTTTTTCACAAGAACATCGAATGAAAACTTTTATAGTTATATTGTTGTTGTTGTTGTTGCAGCGGCTACTTAACCTAGCCTAGCCACCGAACTTACATAACTAACAGCGGGGTTGGACTCGCATTTTAAGATGAACTGGTTAGTGGCGATCGTTCATTCGAAAAACGCTTAAAAGCGATAAGTAGGCACGCCTCTTCTTTGGCTCTTGGTGGTGAACGAAATTATGAAAGTGTCTAAAACTAAAAGAATAAGGGTTGTCGCCTATGCCGAAAATTTGGGGATAATCATCACTGGCAAACTTTGTCAAAGATAGGTGAGCTGGAATGTAATGAAACGAAATTTTGGGTTGCCGGAAAAACCAAGCACTCAAGCAGTATTGCCCATTGTACTTAAGGCCTAGAGACAGGAATTACAGGAGGGAAAGAGAATCTATATCGTGCATTCTTATTACATCCGACCCAAAAATTTTTCATATAGATAAGTCTGGCGAAGGCCGGACAGCGGCAGATAAAATGCTCTGTTCCATCCTCATCCGCCAAACAAGATGTACACAGTGGATCGTCGATGATGCCTATGGAGACCGTATGTCGTCCCTATGGATTGTGCCCTGTTATCAGGGCTCGCGTTACTCCTTTGTCTAAGAAAGACTTTTGCTACCACCCTGTCAGACCTTTTCAAAACACACTTGGTTGTTTTGCAGGCGTCAATACCACACCAATGGCTCTCATAAGTTTTATTTATGAGATCCTTGATGTACCGGATCATTCCCGCTATGCTTGAGCCTAAAATTGTCCCCGGTCCAATACGAATCTCCAAAAAACGGCAGTTCCCCAATTCATCAGCCAGTTCGTACAACCTTGAACAACGTAACCCACACAAGTTCGAGTTCATTCCACCTTGTAACGGAGTTCAACTTCAACTAATAGACCTGGACTTTCTTTGAAGAAGTGCGAGCGGTTTTCAAGGCCTTTAGATCAGATTGGCTATCATTGTAGATCCTGATATTATGTTTTGTCAAGTCTTCTGGGCGCAGAGTACGTACATAGAGTCAAAGGTAGCGTTGTGAAACGCCCACTCAATTTCATCAAAGGCTCACATTGTGAGCTAATAAAAACAAAAGTTTACCAGAAAAACAAAAGTTCCCACTTTTACTTTTTCTCTGCCGATATTAGGAGAAGCTATCCACCGAAGCAAAATACCTCGGAATCATTCTTGATTCCAAGTTGAGTGGAAAATAATGGGGACTGGCACCGCACATCACCTGTGCTTTGTAAACCACAGTCATCAGACCATTTGTATCCAATGGGTTCTTATTGTGTTGGAGAGTTCAAGACAAGGGCATGCAGAAATACTGAATAGAATAAAAAGGGCCGCCGCTTCCCACTAGTCTTTGCTCCAACTGCTGCCGGTGGGCGATTTGAGGACTTTGTTGCGGAGCTCTACTTCCGTTTTTATTGAAGAATTTTCACCGTCGGAATTTATACGCCGCGGCCTGATAAGTCGACGTGAATACTCTTTCTTACGGCTGCTTAAAATTGTGGACAGAATGTGGACTCTTAATTTGGTTTCATATGTTTGAATATGAGTTAGGTTCGCTCGTGTGCAAATCATTATATTGAACTCCGAACCAGGCGGTATTTATGCTCAATTGTCGAATCCGTTGGAATACGCCCGAGAGACCGTCTGTTTCTTTTAATAGTCTTAATAAGTATATACTTAGGTTTCGGATCCATTGTTCTTTGGATTTAGATCGCAGAGAACATTATTATGTCTTAGAAACCAACGGCATAGTCTTCAGTTGGCTTATAAGAAATTGCGTGGAAGTCAGCTCAGTGTAAACTATACTATAGCATACTATATGCGAGCAGTGTAAGGCAACTTTAAATAACTTATTGACTCCTTATTCGGATAGGAAACACCCTTTAGGTTGCCGAGCAGTTCCAGTGTTGCCACATTTTGTCGCTGAGTTCGTTTCTAATTATTCGCCTTAAAAATGATGGCTGCCCTATGCTTTTAAGTTTGATAAGAGGTCCCCTGTTCATGTCGCTTGACTGTCTGTCAAGGTTTTTCAAAAACACTGCAGGAACTAAGTCTGCGTCAATATAAGATCGGCAGAACCGAAGTTTATCAAGTCAGAAGTCAACTGATTTGGCGTGAACTCTACAATGTCATATTACCGAGATAAGGTCGACCTTATTTCTCCACCACCTGTACGTAGACCCAATATCATAGCATGCTTATTTATTTTTAGTAAGTTCCGGGAGCAAAATTGGAGCGCTGTAAAAAAGAAAGCGCTCGGCTATTCCAATGGTCATCTTCTGTTCGCTTACCGCTTTAAAGAATCTGCACCTCAAACAACTTGCAAAGTAGTCTAGCTTTCTGAGCTGGGTCGTTCAAAGTAAGTCAAGTCTTGTAGTTGAAGTTTCGTCATCCTCATTTCCAATTCGAAAAATTTGTGATCAGTCCAAATTGTGTACTGCGTTCTAGTGCCGTTGTCCGAGGAGTCTTTTGTGTTAAATATACTAGTGGCTGCAAGTGCCATACAAAATGTCAAGATGATCGAGTTGAACGTACATCAAAAAATATGTTTTGGCACTTTACTAGTGGATCTGAGCTAACACATGCGGCATCCTTGCAGATTTTTCCAATGCGATTCGCTTGCGGCAATAGGCGGTTCCTATTGTATAGTGCTCGGCCACGACTTCTGGCGTGACTGAGAGTTGACGGTTAGCCAGCTGAGGAGGCTCCGCTGACCGCCAGCTGCATACCTTCGCTCTTTGAGCCGACTGAAAGCCTACTGGCCACAAGCTGCCTAGCTTATTCATCATTCAAGGTCGCTGTGTTTTGGAATCATAATAACCTTTAATTGGAAGAAATCCTAGGTGTCAGAGAGAGATGCTGTATGCCCTTATCCGATCCGTGATTCTATAATCCTAACGCGTTAGCTTTCAGAGTAGATATTTACCAGTCGGCTGTCTTTTTAACCTTACCTTTGATTGAAACACTTGAAGCTTGCGGATAGTACAGTGACGGAACACACCTCCTCCGACCGTAGCATCCAACTTCGATCGTCTTTGAAAAAGTTTATTAGATCTGTGCCCAGAGGCTGCCATTCTGCCATTTACTTCTAGTAAGCAAGGGCGTAGATAAGAATTGAATCGGAACCAGCTTTGGGATGCACTGATCCGTTGCTTTAGTTTTCAAGTCGAAAGTTTGCGTAGATCGTCGAATGCTCGTATGCCGGGTTTCAGAAATTTCATTTTTTACTCTTTTAAGTTCTCTCAAATAAATAAGCCGTAGACTCTCTGCGTGCACGGGTCGTTGGGTCACCATTTGTATTTGCAAATTATAAGCCACATTTAGTGAAAGGAGGTACTAATTTGTCGCCTTTTGTTATTATTGATGCATTTAATGAATTGCTTGTTTCAGATTTTTTATACTTAATTTTACTGATTCCTCCATTTTGCTGTCTCTCTCATTGCAGATGATTTACTAGGGTAACCAACGCCGTAACAACTGACCGCGGACAGGACTTGTGAACGGACGCTGACAGCGACGACTGCAAAAGAAATTCCATTGGACGAACATTCACGACCAGCCAATTCCAAAGGCTCTTCTGCATAAACCTCTCGAAAAGAACAACGAACTACCCCAATGTTGTCCTTGATTCGTGTGTAGCAACTGTGTGAAGTGGAACCAGGCAATTGGATGAATTTTTCTACGCTTTGACGCGTCTGCCGCATCGCTGCGCTGGAGAATAGCAGTCACATACTCGCAACGAGTGCACAAGCCACGTCACAAACTCGAAATAAAAAACAACACAAATTCCTAGCGTGGGATGTCAGAAAAATTGCGTCCGTCGAAATTAACAAGCGGAAATGTACATGGACAAGCAAAAGTAGTAAGAGAAGCAGCAACAACAACAAAAACAATAACGACCACGACAACCAGACCCAAAACGGGCAAAGCATTAGCAGCTGAGTTACAGAAAATGGCTAACAGCCATTCCAACAGCTGCGGCAGTACCACCACCACCACCAATACAGTGCCACATATTGGCGCACCCACTTTGATATCGACTACATTGCAGCAATTACCGCATCCAACGACGACACCCACAACACCCATCCTGCAATCGCTAAGCGGAGGTGGTGGTCGAGTAGGCAGTGATGCGGATGCAGCCAACTTCCATACATCGAATGCCGCCACGGGCAGTGATACCGAGTCCTCGTCGGATTATAATGCTGGTGGAGCTGCAGTTAGCTCGGGTGGCGCTGGTACACAATTAAACTTTCATTTGTTGCCGGATGGGGGCGCCGCTGGCATTACTGGCGATAGTAATTCAATAATGAACTCATCACAAATATCTGGCAACTCCAATGAGTCGATGCAGTTGTCGAGTAGTCCAGCTGGTGGCGCTGGCGCTGTGGCAAGTATTGCCGGCAAGGCGGGCGGCGGTGGCAAACATTTGGCCGCACACAGTGTGGCAGGGGTAAGTGCAATCATGGATTTGATACGATTTGCTTGTTTTTTTTCCTTCTGCGGACTTTAGTGCAAACTTCATTTATCGCTGCCGTTATTGGCTATTTAATGTGGCAATTAAATGTAGTGTGCTCTTAGGCGTGTGTAATGGAGTTGAGTGTGAGTGTGAGTGTGAGTGTGTGCGCGCGTTGTATGAGTAGAGTGGCTACAGTGAAGTGTGGTTTTAGGCGTTGCAAGTGAAGTGCGAATTTTCATAGCATTTAAAAGCGCTTTTAGCGCAGAAATCACCCGATCGAATTTATTTATGATTAATTATGTTCGAAGCCGCTTATCACCCAATTGACCTCCCTCGCCACACAAAAAAATCTCGACATTCCGATTAGTGTAGACCACTCTGTTTACATCCAATTATCCGTCAGTCCAATTAAACACCGCATCTTCGAGGCTCGTAGTGTCTGAGTTCTTCGGACATACCACATGGACCTAGTTCTCCGTGCCGGCCCACAGATTTATACTGTCGACTCGGACAAGCGCCTTTTATGCAAGAACGTGTTCAAGGGTCCATGCAAACCATGAAAATAAGAGGCCCAAAATCCGGGTTACCTACGGTAAAACCATGTTCCCAAATGCACTCATATTTGACCGGATTCTTGGGCTATCATCTCAACGGTCTTGCTACCTCCTCCTCACACACTCGTATGGGGCAGCTTGCTCTCTAAATAGCAAACAGCCATGCATTCGCATCTACTTCATTAGCTAAGGACTTCAGCATGCTGTATGGCCACCAAGCCCTCCTCAGCAAGTATCTGTCGAAACAGTGCGGCGTACAAGCAAACAGGCTACCAACCAGCGTTGTTACACGTAGGGACAATTTCCTACTTTTGGGACAGATATTTTAAAAAGTTTTAAATGTAGGGAATTCTCACCAAAGTTATAAAAGAAGAATTATTAGTTTTCGCAGTCAAACTGCCGCACTCAGAGTTGTTTAACCCTTCGGCAGTGTTTGGAATTTACCCTTTTGACCCAATGAAAGAAATTAGTCAATGTTAAGATAGAAAAAAAAACGATTTTTCAACATGTATTCAGTTAATATTTTATTTATCACATTTACCGGTCCAAAGTTGCCTTTAAATACTAAATAATTTGGCTTAGAATTACACTGTGTGTGTATGTAAAAACTATGCCGCCTTCTAGAAAACAAAATAAAATAAACAAGTTTTATTTTTTTCAAAACCATAGCTGATTATTAATTAAAGAATTATTTCATGTAAATTGGGTCATTTTTATTCGATCATTGCAGAAGGGTTAATTATTACTTAATGTGTTCCTCAGTAAAGATTTGAAAAGTGCCCTCTCAGACACAGTTATAAATATAAGTTCACATAACGGTTGTTTCTAACAGACAAAACGAATCGAGATAGATATAGACAAATGTATACGTAAATGATCAGAATGAAAAGAGAAATCGATTAAGCGGTGACTGTCTGCCCGTCCGTTCGTCCGTCCGTCCGCCTGTGCACACGATAACTTGAGTAAAAATCGAGTTATCTTAACGAAATTCGGTACGTGCGAGGGACGGATGGTATTGAAAATGGGCGAAATCGGACAATAACCACGCCTACCTTCCATATACGAAATCTTCGAGATAAATCAGTAAATATTAAAGCTAATTTATTCAAAATTGATGCTTGCATTAATTCTTTACCACATATATGTATCTCGGTAACCGCTCTACCAATTGGCACCAAACTCTGTATGGTTATTGTGCTTGCCACACAAATGCCAAACGTTGAAATTGCGGCCGCTTTTCATATAACGGTAAATTTCAGAAATGCTTGACTCTTCAATATTTCGAAATTTAAGGACGCTAATTTACGCTTACCATGTTGCGCCGGGTATTTAATATTTGGCTCCGACCGAACTTAGACTTTCTTACTTGTTTTAAATTTCGTTTAAGTCTTAGAAAAGCTATTGATAACAGACAAACAGAAATAATTAAAATAAGTTTACATATTTAGAGGTACTAGAATAAAGACTCTATTTTAAAATTCCGTTCTTTCCATAACTTGCTCTATTAACAATTTAATATTTTCGTGATGGCTCGATACACTCTTGTTATATGTACATATGTACATAGCTGACACTCGAATTCACCAAGTCTATGGCGTTCAAACAGTTTTTAAAGGTGTTAATTTTCGTCTCCTTTCCTGCTTTTTTACACCCCATACATATGTATTTCATTTTCTCACTGCAATAGCTGCAGTAACAAATATTTACCCATTAAAGTCTTATAGCCTTAACGCTTTAATACGCTTAACACTTAACGCCTTAAACTATGCAACACTTTAATTCTATACTCGAACATAGCGTGGCATGTCTGTCTATGCATATGCATGTATGTACGTGTTTATAGTAAGTTATGTTGCTGTCTCCACAATCGATCCACCCACACACACACACGCAATTTTCTCAACTCCACCCACAAGACCGAAAGGCATTCAAATAATCTGGTCATTTTCCTATCACCACTCCACTATGGCGACCTTAATATTTTGCTGTCTCTACTTGTTTTAATATTCCACTAGCGTTTAATTTGTTTTGCTGGCTCTTCATGTTGCCAGCGCCATGTTCGTGTTTCCCTTCGTACTCCTTAGTAGTATGTACTTAGGTATTTTTGCCAAACATGCTTTGCTCTGCTTTGGAATTCCAATTCGCCTTGCGACACAGAAGAAAATATGCTCGTAGAAAAACACTACAATGTGTGTATGTATGAGTAAGTTTTTCTGGTATTGTCTGCTGATCGTTTTTCCTTGCCTCCTTGCCTTGTATGTAGCTTGGGCGCATATAAAAATTTATTGCATTATAAAAAATGCTGGAATTTATTTCCTTGGCTCACTTACTCAGCAAATTTTAGCACTTATGAGTGCCAAGATACTTGCCTTATGTAATGTCGATGTGCTATTTGAAAACCAGATGCTTGTTGAATATTTTATGCGCCCAAAACTATGCATCAGCTTAGCTATTTGCTATATAGTAGCCTTGAATGTCGGAATTAGAACGGAACGAAAGATTTTGAAGAGTTCATTGAATTCCAGCGAAGCAGTTAACTGAATGCTGTTGAGTGAGAAAAATGTTTACTTGTATTTATGTGTATACAGTGAAGGACTTATAAGTAAGGATGGAGAAAAAATAATTCGCATGCGTGACATATGTCTACTTGACAGAACTTCTGAAGTACGATTTTTTTAATCAGTCGTAGAAAATTTTTTTTATTTAACTAGTCTGAAAAAGAAAAAAAAAAAACCTAACTACATACTAATTAAAGCGGTCCGTAATGTACAATTTTCTAAAAGTTACCTTCTAATTAAAGTAAATTAGGTTACTAATTCATTTACCTCCACTGTATCTGTACTACCTACCATGTAGTTAAGCGTAATGCGAATACGATATTATTGCGCTTTGGCAAGTGTTATATATCGCTCCAAGGTTGAAATCATTACTTTTTTAAGTGAAGCGTTTGCAAATGTCGCATTGAGCTGAGTTAAGACGAGGAAGGCTTTTAGCTCGGAATTGGTTTGACTGAATGCTGTTGCAGCATTGAAATGCAATCATTATGAGTTTGAGAGGCAAATATGAATCAAAGTTGTCGTTTTCGTCTTATCGTTACCACACATCTGATTGCTTCTAGAAAAGCATGTATCCTACTGAGTGCTGGGATTTATGTATAACCTCTCTTTCTTGCACCAATTGTTGAAAGTTCTATCTAGAGCGTCTTGCATCAAGTCCCTAATGATCCTTTTATGATCGCCATTGATTATGTTGGACAGAGTAGATCGTCAATCAGTATAGACCATAACAGTGCAGATAGGACTTCGCCCTAGGGACAGACTTTTACTGTAGTGATCCTCAGTTCTTCCGGTCCTAGATTCGCCTTTTTAGTTGTTTGTGCTAGCATATTGCATAGCTGCACCCTGCATAAATGAACAGAGGGCTATTTCCCGCGATGCAAATACCTTTTCTATATCACCTACAATAGTGCGAAGTGCTGTAATTATCGACTTGCCTTCGTGTTAAGCAAATTAAAGTTAATGTAGTGGAGTCTGCGAAAGTATCTCCTCGGTCAAATGAAAAATTACTTTCTTACTTCAAATCGGTATAGCTGTATGTAGCTACGTCACCCAACCGCAATCATAAGCGGTTATGTCTCTCAATTTGCACAAATCGATTCGTGTCTGACTGAATAAATTGCATTTCCTTCTTCCTTTAGGCAATCAGACAGTATTCGTTTGAAAGGAAGAAAAATTAATATTACTTTTTTCTATTCAACGTCAACCATTCACTGTGTGTGTGTGTGTGCAATACTATCATAACTCCCTGTCTAAATATCTCAATCGGTTTACCAATGTGTAAACACAAATCCCTCGATGTAGTATGTATATTCTGGTATATAGTTTATAGAAAAATATGAAATAACTCACCCACTACGAATTACATTCGGGAATTTGAGAAATTTGCGACAAGCAATGACGTTGTCAAAGAATCGATAAAACTGCTAAGGTGCACTTTGCAATGCAGGACTGAGCACACACTTAAGCATGCCCTTACGCCTCCAATGACAATATAACTTTCCGCTACTCCTTGTGCCCCTTCTTAGTCGCCATACCAGTTCATGTTAACATCCGTCAAATGAAGCGATGAAGTGGTTATCACGTACATGCCAACATAAATTATATTTGTATCTTTTTTGTTTGGCAACACTAATATCCTGTCTGACTGCCGTCCGTCTGCCGCTCTGGCTGTGTTGAGTGAAAGTTAACAGCGAAATTTCATGTTTATTGCTTTACAGATGCCCTCACTTCAGCCTAAATAGATACTTCATCTTCCCTTGCAGCAAAAGTAGTCGCAGTGCAAACAAAGAAGTATACTTTCAGGCGTCATGTTGGTAAAAATTTACATATAAATAGAAAAACACGCGCGCGTATGAAATTTAAAATAGCCAAAGCCTGTAAGTATGAAAAATGATTGCATATAGTAGAAAGCAGCTGAATTTGTTTTCGCCTGCTTTAAAACATCAGCCACAAGAAAAGGGAAAGTGGCATGAGTACTGCTATTTTCTTCTCCCTTTTTTGTAGTAAAATTTTGGGGGTTGTTTTGCACTGAAACTTATCGCATTTGAGTTAATGGTTTTTGTTCAATGCGATTATGGGAGGGTAGACGCGAAAAAAGAACAACATGTAAATATTTAAAATTACACGCCGGTCATACTAAAGTAGATTTTAAATTCATACTCGCGCATATATACATACATGTCTCTATGCATACTTTTACTTGCTGTGCTATTTTTTTTTTGCCTAGAATGCATTGCGCCTAAGGCTAGGCAATCTAAAATTGACACTGAAACTCGACACCAAATGAATGTGTTCTGCATGCGGCAGTTGGAAAAGCCGGTGAATGAGTTGAGTGTGGATGGTCAGGCCAGGGTTGGGTGTTTGGGGGGTATTTAGGTAGTAAGATCGCCCCTTGCTGTGAAGTCTTCTTAATAGGTCTTGGGCACTATGTTTGTATGTATTCTTGAGGAAAGCGCTTAGTTATATCCATATATACTCAAAAATACAACAAATGACGACGGAAATGTAAAAATAAAATTTTTCCGAAAGGAGTCAACGAAGCGCATTAAACCAGGGACCGAAAATAAGCGCTAGATACCAAGATTTTTTTTTAGATCATTGCAAAATCGTGAACTCTTAATTTTTTCGATCAGGGATAATCATTAAATCTGGATTTTTATTTTTTCGATAAAAAATACTCGGAGACTGCGTTTTCATGAAATCTAAAATATTGAAAATTAATCGAATCAAAATCGATCAAAAATTAATCGAAAAAACATAAGTCCAAAAATTGCGACTATTCTTCAGCGAAAAAAAAAAAATCATAAAATAGCGCTAAATATGATTGGAAAATTATAAATACAATTTGAACGGTTAAATATTGTGTTAAGGGGCCCTTGCGAAAAAAGGCTAATCAATAAAATTCATTGAATACATCGGATCTTTTCAACGGCTCTCAATTATCGATTATATTTTTTCTCAATAAAATTTTAACAATCTATTATTTTTCTCTTTGTTATCATTTTAAAAAAACTTCTATTTATTCGAGAATAATTTTAGGCCTTGCCCATAAAAGAAAATATTGTTGACGGCGCATTATTTTTAAAATAATTTACAAAAAAAAATAGGAAAACCAAGCAGGATTCCATTTATAAAGTCTCCAATGCGTCGAAGCGAAATAAATCAATTGATTTTCAATAGCTCTCAGCAAGGGATGATGACTAATAGGTATATTTTAGCAATCAATTTTTGTATTTTTCACTAAAATTGCAAATTGTTACAAACTTAAATAAATCGAACTATTTCATTGTCGCTATTAATTCGGTTTCACACCTTTTCTTTTGCACATTTGTTCATCGAGTAAATTCGTTTTTTTTTTTTGCCTTTTATACCCTATGCTCCGGCAGGGTTTTTTATTTTCTTAAACCAACTTGAATTAATCGAAAAAATGGAAATATATTGTATGTTTTTGTCCTTTGTTTCTTTTTCTTTTAACTATTTGGTAATTGTTTATATTTATTTGTTTGCCATCCCAACCCTTAGCTGGGGGACGCCTTCTTAATTCGTTTACCAACTTCGAATAATAGATTTTTTTTTTTTTTTTTTACTTTCGGTTAATTTTGCTTCAATTTCTTTTTCAATTTCTTTCATTATATCTGTTGCTTGAAAAAGTACTTGCTTTTGCTATAGATTTTCTTGTAGAAATAAATATACTAGCGTTTTTTCTTGAGGGCTGTAAACTGATTTAAGAAAATTTAATAGAAGAAATTTCTCTTCCATTTCTTGGAAATCTTTTGAAATGAATTTTTCGTTTTTTCTTGAGCGCTGTATTCTAACTAAGCTTTAGGAATTTCTTTCTCAAATATTTATTTCTGTGCCATCAGAATAGTGTGTAAAGATTTATATCTAAACCGTTAATAATACAATTAATTTAGAAGCACCCTTGAATTCCACAAATATATTTACCAACAATTTCTACAAAAAACTTATAGCCCCTCGATAAATAACTCGATAACAATACTGATCATTGCATAAACAAATTTTTGACAAAAACTTAATCGATAACGAAATAACAGAGTTATAACAAAGTATTTTCAATATCGCTCGCTGACAAATTTTAAGTCCAAGTCATTTTACAAACCTATCGATAGTAATACGTAGCTATCGTGTAATGTAACATAAAATTCATTTGAAAAAAAAACATTCAAACCTTAAAAAAAATCGCCAAGGATATCAATAAACACAAAGATAATGAAATCGTTAAATAATTCGATAATAATATCGATGATTGCATATAAAAAATGTTGGCAAAAACTAATATTGTCAATGCCATTCAAATTCATTTCATAAATCTGTCGATAGTAATACGTAGCTATCCATTACTGTATTAAAATATATCGAATCCAAGTTTTGCAAAAATATTCCGTTCAACAAAACATTCTTTAATAATGTATTAAAGAAATATTCGATAACGATGCCCATAAGTTTTCGATGATATTGATTACTGCATAGAAAATATCGGAGCAAAATAAAAAAAAAATTATTTTGCAAAAAAAATGCAAACTTTCAGACAAATTTTGGTAAAGATATCGAAAAAACATAACGATAATAAAATCGATAAACTATTCGATAATAATATCGATAATTTTTTTTTAACAATATGTTTTGGCAAAAATTTATTAAAAATTTTGTTATACACAAGTAAATCGATAATGAAATAAAAAAATATTTTGGATATCGACATCGATAAACTTTAATGTCAAACAATTTTCTACACCTACCACCAATTATTAGATTTTCGGGGAAACATTTTTTATGCGAGTATGAATTCAAAGTTTTAAGTATTTTTTTTTTTTGCAACACTCTGGTGCACCCTGTAAGTGAGTAGATGAGTATGAGTGAATACAAGTCGTCTTTATGTGGGCAGAGTTAGCAATTGTCAACTTGTAGAGGTCCTTAGCGAGCACAACAAACAAGTCTCTAGAAGTTGCTAAAATGTAAAGTGAGTCAGCCAAGTTGCAAGTGGCCGTTTTTGCTTGTCATCCCGTTAAAGCTACTAACTCAGCCGTTGCAACACAAAGGCAACACATTATTAGAGAAAGTATAAATAAACAAAGAGTGTTGTGGCTAATACAAACACATATACTTATGTATAGATGTATGGTAGTGCTTGTGGTAACCACCATACAAATGACGGTCTCATTGACTAACTGTCAGTTCAATTGGTCTAGAGCTTTGCGACTCTTCAATGAGTTGTTGGTGCTGTAGTCGTGAACTTGAACGCAATATTCTGCATTCATTTGATACTTTAGGAAAAACAAATCAAGAAAAGTAATGAAAGTTGGCGCAACCTTTGCAAGAAATGAACAAAAGGGAGACACTTGCCCTTTGGAATACGCCATACATCGCCGCCCTAAAGACACATGTAGCGCAATCTAGTACTTTCGCTGGCACAAATTATAGCCACCAGTATGTACATACATATGTATGTATGTATGTATGTGTGTAAGGGTACAGAGGAAGTGGTTACCCATTTGCCAGGCTTCCTGGTCGGTTGGAGTACGTGATATGCGTTTCGTCATTGAGGGGTTGCATTCATTCTTGCTTGCTGGATTGCCTGCTCTCAACACCAATCAGTGCTTTTAGCGAATAAAGTAGCGAAAGCGTTGAATAACAAGCGCTTTTCTAACTTTGTAGTATTTCGTGTCTGGGAGTGTTGCAGGAAATCGTGCAAGCCACACTTGCTGTACCATTTATAGCTTTTTTTTTGGGGGGGTCCACACATCGCCAGCAACCTTTTTTCCATTTGTCTTAATCTGCCTAATGATCACGTAAAACATACGATTTTATGTGCGGCTTATGCTGGAGTAGGATGTTGAAACAAATTGGTGGTTGCTACTTTAATTTTCCACTGGTATGTTTGTGACGGAAGAATTTGCAGAAAGTCTAAGAAGTTTCTTAAGAAATTTTCATCTAAGTTAACTAAAAATTTTTGCTCGGAATGGAAAAAGAGTTGATTATCCGGTTGATTCCATCACATTTCATTTTATCTTTTCTTAATCTGCATGCAATAGCCATATTCCTGCCGACAGGCAGGTGGCTATTGAAGCACTAGAATGCGATAAGTCCAAATCAAGAATAGTTGTGGAGTGTATGGCAGATGAACTGGTGTGGAAGGAAATCTCTTTGTCCGCAATTCGTGTAGCTCTCTATGCAGGAATCCCGCTATCGTCTTGCACACTCTGGTTGTGAGAATAGTTTTATCGAACAGGCTAATAGACGATGGTCTGGTGGGCCCATATTTGACCTGAATTAGTTAGTAGAATATCTTTCCCCACCCTCCGTCATATTCGTCATATAATTGGGGTTGTTAGCGGCATCTGTGTGATGGGCACGCAAGAATGGGTCTACAGTCGAATGACTTATTTCATCGATCCATCAGTACTATTATCTATGATTTTGAGACCTTCATTAGAACGTAGTTTGTCGTTGTTTGTCCAGCGAAAGGAAGAATATAGCCCCTATAGGAAGAATATAGGAGGAATATAGGTAGCCCCTATTATCAGATCGCAATGCGCCCATAGCTGCCTGAGTGCGCTTGCGTTCCAACGTTGGACGGGGGTAGGTAGCCAAGACCTAACCTAACCTAATTCCTGACACAATCTGATAGATATGCACTGAAATTATGTTGTTATGTTGTTATGTTGTTTGTCTGTTTCCGAGAAAAGTTTGGGTCTTAGTGTGAGAGGGTAGATGGCAATCTCTTTACTGTAAGATACTGGTTGGTTTCCGACTGTTTTGATTTATCTCTCCAGTATGTTAATCTCTAGTACCTTAATTCCTGGTCAGATTTCTATCCTCATTTTTATTTAAGAATTGGACTAGAATCCGCCTTGATTTCATTGCAAAAGACACCATAGCCCTTATAAGGCGCCCTGCTATTTGAGAAAATGGCGACTCGCTTACTTGAATGAGACATACGTTTCTAGGAAATCGTTAAAAGGCTTCTGTCTTCTGCTTATGTCTGGAAAACTCTGCCAAAGAAGTGAAGTCGGTCGGATTTGCTTAAGTACTTCAGGAGGGGCCTGCCACAAATCCGCATTCGATTTCGGAGCCATCGGTGAAGAGGGAGCGTTTGCAGGCAAACGTATAAAATTCACTATCCCAGTTAGCTCACGACAAGAAAAGGAGCTCGACCTAGACTCAGGTGATCTTTTTCATGGAATCAGGTCATCTTCTATTAATGACTAATCGAGTTAACCTTAACTTAGAATGCACTAGGATGTATGAGACGGACCTGGCTATTATCATTATCTCACCGTTTACACTTGTCTGCGGTCACATATATGTATGTACACCGGTTTGGTCTCTTAGCAGGCAAAGAATGCCGTTTTTTCTTGAGAGTGAAAATATGTCTAAGGAAATTTGGTGTGAACACAGTCAAACCTCTCAAAATTCATGAAAATATTTATATTAAGATACTTATTAAAGCAGCTGCTGCTGTCTTGGCCTTTAAGAGTCCAAGAGTTTCCTTCAGGTTACAAAAACTCTTAGCAGATCGCAATGCAACTTGACCTTTTACGTCCAGCAGAATGAACTTGAACTTCAGTGTTATGCCAGTGCAGTCTCGTCGGTTTGTTATTTTTCTTTCTAAGCGCTGTTGAAATGAAGGGCTCAGGTCCTATTGAAGTCCAGGTAGTAGCCATTCTGGCTTACTGTTCCGCTTGCTCCTTTCCTTTCGGCTGTCATGTGCCCCAGTACCCTGGTAGAAAATTATTCTTAGCCATACCATTAATCAGCTCTACACACTCTAGGGCCAGTGAGGATTTGACCTCAAAGAACGAGAATCCTCTCACTTCGATAATTCCTGCGAAGGTTGAATTCAGAGCATAAACTTATGGCATAGACTACCGCTGGAAGATGTTTTGAAAGATCCCCAAAGGCAAATAAAGCTTCAGTCTGGAGCCATGGCTTGGCCTACCGCAACAGTGTACTGAGCTATGCGCCGGTTTCCGGTGAAGAACTGCTACCTAATAAGAACGTTACGCTGACTGACTGGTAGTTTTATAGCATTTTAGTGTTCGATTCAGAAGACATCTCGTCGCAGATGTAAGTGTGGCATTGTCACAGGTTTGTAACTTCGCTCACTGTCTGTTTATTGATTTATGGGCCATTATTGTAACTTTTACCCAGGTCAGGGCTGCGATTTTCTGTGCGATGCAAAAGAAGCAAGGAATTCAGAGGAAAGGTAAAATGTTCAATACGTCGACAAGTACAGCTAGGGTATGAAGTAGGTTTCGTTCTTAGTTGGTTGTCGTTGTTGCTTTAAGTAAGCAATGGTTGACCTCTGTACAGGCGAATGTCTCACTTTCGAAACATGTCTAAAATACTAACAATCAAATCTTCTACTAAAAATTTGAATCTTTATTACTTTTTCTTACATTTACGATCTGCTTCCATTCGGAAGTCAAGTAAAAAAAAAAGTAATCATCTGCTTAAAGCTTAAGCCATTTAGGGTGCGATGACCATTTATCAACCAGAGCGCCCAAATTCAATGTCAAACTGATTTAAATACTGAAAGTCATTAATTTTGCAGCAACGATGCGCAGATTATCTCTTTCACTAATTTTTCAATTAGCATACCACTTGTGGATCCATTACAAAGCGAATGTTCTTTTCAATTTCGGACTGTTTAGCGGGGGCAAGCGTACCTGTCAAATTTGACAACCAATTGACTTTTTGAGTAGTTTGAAAACACTTGATTATAAATATTTTTCTGTGAACGAGTTTATTATTTGGAGTTACGCAGTAAATGGTACGAGAGGGGTAAACATATGAATAAAGTAAATGAAAGTGACTTCAAATAACTAAAGAAGAAAAGCGAGGACAATAAATCACTCGAGACACCTTAATGACTGACAAATACAAAACACGCACTCACTCGCTCACTCACTCTTTTGCCCATTCAGTTGTTGAGTACACAAGTTCACACTCACATACGATATGTAAATAAATGTAAAGAAAGTGAAAAAGAGATGGTGAGAGCGAGAGTTGGAGTGTGAAATGGGGTAAGGGAAGCACACTGTAGGAATCGAATGGTAGCTTTGAAGCGGGAAATGACTGTCAACGGACGGAAAGGGTGGCAGTGGTTGACTGCGTGAGTATGTATAACGGACTGGCTTGTGTGAGTGGTAGTGGTGAAGGCAAAGGACTGCATGGAGTTTGGTTGAATGAAAAAGGTACAAATGAGAAGCTACAAAGGGGTTGCATTTGTCACTCCAGAGTGCAAAGGTATGAGCAGACGTTGTTTACAGCAATAGCTTAGCACGGCTTAAGAGGGCATAAGGCGTATATTTATTAGACGAGCAGCTGCCAGCACATGGCCTTCAAGTAGGCAGGCATACAGAATATCAAACAGACGTGGCCATAAATAGCCAGACGAATCGCAGTCATCTGTAAGCTCTAATGCTGCCAAAGGTTAGTTAGCATAAACATTTTTCATCATTTTAATCGGCTTTAAGGCATTGTCCAGTTTTGGCTTTGATGCAAAGCTTATCTGCTAATGCACATGAGGGTGTAAAGAAAATGAGGGGTTGGTTTCCTTGAAAATTTTTTGATGAAAATTAAAAGTTGCCATCCGGTCATTTCAATTAAAAATTAAATGCAATACTGCGATGGAGTCAGAGGATGTGGAACGTTTTTTTAAAGCTTTTCACGAGCATGACACTTTACAGTGGTAGTGGTCATCGGCTTGCCCGGGGGAAAAGCTTTTTCAAGTTTTCTATAGTAATTGTACAAAAAGCTTGAGAGAGCTTCGTCCGCGGGCAGGCTGGTGCCCACCACCGCTTTAAAGGGCAACTTTGGCAACTGCCTTTCAACTCACTCCAGTCTTACTGTTTTTTGAAAGCATAATTGAAAGATCTAGGTCCTAGCGTTATGCTGTTCGCCTTTTAGCAATAATTTTTTTAAAAATTCAATTAAATTAGAAAAACATACACAATTTTATTTTTAAAACAATTAAAAGTAATAAATAAAAAAAAACTAAATGAAAAAGGGAAAAAACGAAACGAAAATAAAGCTAAATAAATTGCTTAAATTTCTTAAAAAAATCAAATCTTAAAACTAGAAAAAAAAAATTATCAAAAAAAAAAGAAAAATTTTTTAAAAGAAAACGATGTTAACAAAAGGCGCACAAATTGAAGAAAAGAAAATAAAAATAAAATAAGTTTCTAAAAACTGAAAGAAATTAAAACATTTTTCAAACATTAAATCTAAAAATGAAAAGAGAACTAAACTAAATAAGAAAAAAAGAATTATTAAAAAAGAAAAAAAATTAAATAAGTTCTTAAAGATTAAATGAAATAAATAAAAAATATTATTCTTTTGAAAACACTAAGATCTAAATAGTAAAAGAAATTAATTGAAGAAAGACGACAAATTTAAATAAAAAAAAAAAAATATGTACATAAAATAATGGCCTTATTTATAAAAAATAAAGTAGGTTTAAAGAGCTTTATAAAATGATGTTCTCATACATTTTTATAAATATTTTTCAAAGCTGCTTTATTTTATAAAATTCAAAAATATGTATTTTTTTAACAATAAAATTTAAAGAAAATTAAATAAAAAAAGAAAGAAATGGGCATAAAAAAATAAAAATAAAAATCCACTGCCTGAGGACTAGAACTCTGATCTCTCGAATAGCACGCCCGGACGTTGCGAGTGTTGGCGACGTCAGTTGATAATAGTGCTTGCTCTCAAAACAGCTTTTCCACGCGAGTGGGGATTGGAGAACTTTTTTCTAAGACCTTTGTGCTAGAAGGGTGTTTCCAACCATCTGGCCATCTGTCTTACATTTGTCTTACGAAAGACTTCTTTACTATCTTAGCCAGAATTTCGCTGTTAATTTGAGAACCAGGAAGGGCTATTTGAGAGGCCGGATCATAACACAGCAAGAGCTGTCAAGTTGCGTGGGCCATTTATTGAAAATCTTTTACCGGACTACGCAGGCCTCAAATTTAAAGGCCTTCCACCCGAAGTTAACCTGCTATATGCAGAAGCTCGTATTACCACCTGTATGCCAGAGAAGATAGCAATATTATTCCTAGGATATTCCAAGGTCTCAAAAATTTTACAGTTATCCTTAGTAGCAGGACTTCTGTCTGGAAAACCGTTTTATTTCTATGCAGTAATAAGAAATAAGATGATTCCAAGATCGGCAGCCTAGGAATATAGGTATATATAGGCAGGTGCAGGAATATAGGTATAATATGAAGGCAGTCAGACTGCCAAGGAATGCTACAACAACCCGACCAAATGAAGCAGAATGCTTCCTGGCTTCAGGGCCACTTACTAACAGAGAAGAGTTGAAAGCAGAGTAGTGCAATAACAGGCCAAAAACGTAGAAGAATTTACAACCTAATGATAGTATTTAGGAAGCCATTTACTTTTACAAAGACAAGCTTAAGGCTGAAAGCCTACGTGAACTACATGGGAATGATCTCATATGACTCCTGTCTGTTGCTACTGTCGTACTGGTCGCCTGAAGAATATAAATTTAACTTTCTTGAAGACAGACCCATTTCAACATTGAGGTATTTTCATCTCCATGCTTTAAAATCACATCGAGTCCATTCATAACCAACTCAAGTTCCCCATTTGCTTCGTAAGTGTAACCACTCCATAAGGGCATTCATTTGGAAATGTACGTACTTGCAATTGAAAATGTAATACAAAGTCTATAATTTCATTATTTTAACCCAACTCGAACTTTACTACTTTGTAAAATAAATGAAATTTTGTGCGTCTGCAAGGCCGGAATGCGGGAGAAGAGGCAAAATAAAAACAACCATTGTGCATGTGCTTTATGTATTTAAATATCTTTTTATGTGCAAAAAGCATGACAACATAATGTCGCTTGACATTTAAATAACTGTTTTCTTTCGCTTGCCACCCACTACTGTAACTTTAACTGTGCATGTGGCAGACACTGCTGCTGCTGTTTGTCAGGATGATGGGGATAATATTGAATGAAATGCGAATGGTAAAGGCTATTTGTTGATAAAAGACAACAAGGAAGGCAAATCTTTCGCACATGCATACCAGGGTGGTCTTTAAAAAATATATATAACAACATAATGATCGTTAAAATATATATCAACCTAGTACAAAATAAAATTTTAACCAAAATGTTTGAAAAACTTGTATTTTTTTTTTAAATTGCATAGTTTAAAAAAAATTTGACTTTGATAAGCGATAACGAGTTTATGAATTTATATCAAATCGTTATCGCATTTTTGAGATAAAAAAAAAAATTAATTATTTAAAATTTAGGAATTCTCGTGATGTCTTTATTTTGTATGAAGAAACAAATACTAAAATATAATATTTTTAAGGACCACCCTAATGCATACTGGTAAAATATATATAATGCATATATTTGGAGGTATGTATACTTACATACCTACACTCATGTATAATTACTAACTGCAGTCATGGCAACAGATAAAAGTAAATAAATATGTACTTATGTAAAGCGATGACGCTGCGTGAGTGTAAACTAATTATTATGTACACAAACAGAACAAAACACATAAACAAATGTCAACCGGCTAAAAATTGCATATTCAAACCAGTAAAAGTGAGAGAATTCGCCTTTGTGGTTTTGAGCTCAACAACGCAAGTGTAACTCCCAACGATTGCTACTTTATTTAGCACAAGGGCTATAGATATAAATATATTTGGAAAGGCGGTTTACCGACACTAAAAGTTTAACACATATATTTATCATACACATCCACGAGGGCTGTTTATTACGTCAATGATGAAGGAATCAAAAAATAGATTTACAGGCCTATTCGGCATTGGTAACACGATTTTTTTTACCGGTAAATTAAGTTACTCCCTCTTCGCATTCTGGACACTCTTGTAAGCCGAAAATTTTGTTACCATCTCTCACAAAATGTTCGGTTACAAGTGGAGTAGGCCTGTTAATGTTCTTAAAAAAACTCGATACACTTTTGCAAACGAAATTCCAATTTATGTCTCTCGTCGATTACACGTCCTAAATTTAGCAAAATATGCCTCAGTTTCAGCTATTACTTCAGGTTTGGTTGCAAATTTTTTTCCCGCTAGCGGTTTTTTTTTTATCATATCTGGAAAGACGTAAATATCGTACGTGGCCAGGTCTGGAGACAGTACCAGAAGAAAAAATATATACCCATAAAGGAATATATCGAAACGATCAGAATGACGAGCTGAGTCGATTGAGCCATGTCTGTCTGTCTGTTTGAACGCAAACTAGTCCCTCAGTTTTCGACTTATTCGATGGAAATTTGGTACACGGATGCCATCTTACACTTATCGGAATAAAATCGGATCACTTTAGCATATGTAAAGCTCCTTAAACTAATTGTTCAGATATGGGTATTGGCGTTGTAACTCTGCAGCTAAGAGCTAAAAATTTTGTACTCTTTTCACTTATCATCAAGATCGGACTACTATAACTTATAGGTCTCATATAACTGATTATTCAGATATGAAGTTTTGCTTTGATACTGATAAAATCGCACAAATTTCTATCAATCAAACAAAGTCTACTGAGAAAATCTTTAAGATCTGTTTTACATAGTGAACATTTGGTGTACCCCTCCTATTAAGATATTTACTCTTTCAGCCTTCTCACCTTATTTCCGTGGACGGTCATTTAAAACAATATCGTCGATTTTATTAATCCTTCTTCAGTTGTGACTTAAATTGGACGATCGGAGCGCGTTCACAACGAAGTTCTTTATACCACTTCTGAATTATTCCAAATGACGGTGCCGACTCCCCATACTATTTTCCAAGCATGAATTTGGTTTCACTTATCGATTTTTTTTTTCTAAAAAATAGTGATAGTGAAACGATGAGCCGTATGAACTTTACAACGACATGGACATAGTGCTGCGAATTAAAATACAGCGGCTGCGCTGGCTTGGCCATGTCGTTCGAATGGACACCGACGCTTCAGCTCTGAAAGCATTCAACTCGGAACCCGCTTGGTGGTAGCAGAGGAAGAGGGAGGCCCCCACTGCGATGGAAAGACCAGGTGGAGAAGGACTTGGTTTCATTTGGCATTTCCAATTGGGGTCAGTTGGCACAGAAGAGAAACGACTGGCGTGCTCTTTTGAACTCGGCCAAAATCGCTTAGGCGGTTACAGAGCCAAATAAGAAGAAGAAGAACCAGAACACCTCTGTCAAAAATGATCTGGGATTTACAAATTTTTGTGAAACGTCTTTCTAATGTTGCCTTCTCAATTGCCCTCTTCTTAGTATTTGTGCGTAGATATCCAGAACCTCTTTTACAATATCGACACTATATCTCGGATTTTACACTGACTTATTGAACACACCTCGTAGGTATGTAAGCATTTATGTACATATGTATATACATTTGTATCTATCTGTGGTTGCCATCGGAAGAGTACTCGTCAGAGAGCGTGGGTTTAGGTTGGAAATCACCGTGAGGGGGGTGTGTTTTGTTTGATTGGGCGGATGACACCCTGCTAAGTAAAAAAAAGTAAGTGCGCGTGGGCCACACTGTTAAAGTGAAACGTACGTTACTTATCTACCTATACATACACACATCTGCTTTTGCTTAAGGTTATATTTTTTCGCTTTTTTTTATCAATTTAGATCCCTACCTCTACCACTGTTCGTTTTAATAACATTCATGTTATTCTGTTTTTCATCGATAAATATCGATAACAAAATCGATAAATATCGATAACAAAATCGGATAAATATCGATAACAATATCGATAAATATCGATAACAAAAGCGATAAATATCGATAACAAAATCGATAAATATCGATAACAAAATCGATGAATATCGATAGCAAAATCGATGAGTATCGATAACAAAATCGGTAAATATCGATAACAAAATCCATAAATACCGATAACAAAATCGATAAATATCGATAACAAAACCGATAAAAATATCGATTAATTTATCTATAAGTCTCGAGAATTCCAAAAATCTCTAAAATCCCAAAATAGTTCTCAGATTGAGTCTCTGTGTCTCTCTCTATATCCTTTCCTCTTTAATTACCTCCATTTTAATTTTTCTTCCCCTATCTTCATCTTTGCTTTTATCGGTATCCTCATCCTCCTCTTTGTCTTTACTTTTATGTTCATAATTTTTTTTTAGCTACATATTCCCCTTCACATTTGCCCTTATATATATAAGTAAAGTGTTTAAATTTACCTTGGTCTTCATTTTTGCCTTTATCTTTACGCATCACTGTTTTTGTTTTTGTTTTTGTTTTTACTTTTGCCTTTATCCTTTTCTTTATTTTTGTACGTACCTTTACTTTCATTCTTGTAAGTGTCATTCTTTTTTTGTTAAATTAATACCATATACATACACACAAGAAGCACTTGTTTCAGCCCCAACCATTTCCGTTGCACCATTTCCGTTGCATACACACAAGAAGTATTTGTTTCAGCCCCCACCATTTCCGTTGCACCATTTCCGTTGCACCATTTCCGTTGCACCATTTCCGTTGCATCATATCCGTGGCACCATTTCCGTTTCATCATTTCCGTTGTACCATTTCCGTGTGCAATTTCCGCTGAATTTGCCAATTTACTCCCAACCAACCGCCAACCGCCGTTAAAGTAGTTTCACTTCAATTACATATGCAAATCAACATTTGATTCAATTTATTTGACAGCGATATTGTGAATGGATGCTTAGACATTATCCAAACTTATTGATATACATACTTATTTCGTGTACAATCCACTTCACTTTAATATGTACATACGCATTTTTCTTCAATATCTGAACTTGTATATGCATAGGCGAAGCTTTTTCCAAACTCATTTCGAAGTATTATTAATTTTTAAATTGTAGTAAATCGAATTGGGGAGGATGTTGTTGATTGCCAAATTTACATGTTGTTGCTGGCATCATAAAGTTGAGTGAAAGCTAGACAATGGCACATACTTCAGGCAAATCTTCAGCTTTTGTCACATACGTGACTGGCGTGCATGTTAACTAAAAGTATCAAAAATTTGCTGAAGATGTCATTAGTCTATGGCGCTTTTAGCCAATCTTATTACATTAAACCAGCAATTCTTTTATATATATATGTATATCCATAGGGTTCTCGAAAGCGGCTCTAACGACTTTGATGAAATTTTGTACACAGATAATGTTTTGGATTTTAAGGCTATCTGGATAGGCATTATCTCTGAGAAGACTCGTATAAGGCTGCCACCTATTCGAAATAAGTTACAAATTAATTAAAACATCATAATATGGGTATCAAATGGAATGTATTTTAAAGATCCCTAATTCAAAAATATTTGTAATAGGGTTGCCACTTATTTTGATTCACATATTTATTTAATTTTTTATTTAGAAAAATAGGTAAAATATTACTAATCATGGGTACCAAGAAAAGATTCTTAAATAATGCTTTTCCTATATACAAAATGTTATCCCTTAGGATAATAGTGTAAGGTTGCCACTTATTTTCGATTCTGCACAATTCATCTAAAGCATCGCAATATGGATATGAAATGAAAGGTATTGTTGAGAACTTTGGTCAGGTCTATATAATAAAAATTTGTATTGTATAGTGTAAGGTTGCCACTTATTTTCGATTCTGCACAATTCATCTAAAGCATCGCAATATGGATATGAAATGAAAGGTATTGTTGAGAACTTTGGTCAGGTCTATATAATAAAAATTTGTATTTTTCAATTTTAAGCAGTATTTTTTTTTATGTATACACAGTACATATACGCTCAAGATATGTACCATTCATTCCAGAGTATTTCGGAATAGGGTTTCCAGCAAAATTTTGGAGTAAGAAATTTACTTAATAAATTTTTTTTTTCCAAAATATTTTTTTTAAGCTATCAAAATCTTGAAAACTTTAAAAAGTATATGCACTCCGGGCAAAGCTCGGTCAACCTGGTACTGATAATGTATATATGTAAGGAAGGACAAAAATGAACTACGTTCTATTTAGAATGCGAAAATTACATCTTAGTTTAGTTTAGTATTCAAATCACTATCCACAGAAACTTACTAATGTTAACAGCTCTTTTTGTGCTCTTTCACACATTTTTTGTAAAGAACGAGAACGGGTCATTGGCCACAAGCCAAAACAAGTGGTAGTCAAAAGACGAAAATTCTAGCCAGAGGCGTTAAGAAAAAACATATGTTTATATGTACTTAGTAATATTATATATTATTATTATCTTAATATTTTTCCGTTGTTAGAAATATACATTAGGGGTATTCTCCAAATCTTGCAAAGCCATTGCACGTAGCACGGATTGCACGGATTGCATAAATTGCAAACACACAACAAGAAAATTCATGGGAAACAACATTTCCTATCGCTGCAAAATATGCAACGTCGAAACCCATGTATATATTTTGCAAAATAGCATAGCAAGATAATAGCGACCCTGTGCTAGTTGTTTTGTTGTTGGAATTGCTACATATTTCTCTCATTCCTCTCATCTCGCTCACTTAATTTTTTTTTGCTGTCTCTTGTTATTGTATTTGATACATAATTTCGCTGCTTGCTCCCCATGCATGCTACCTCTTTGCAATGGGGTGTTCTCGTACTCTTCGAAATTTGGAATAGTATTTTTGCATTTCGTGCAATCCGTGCATCGTGCAAGACTTCGAGAATACCCCTATTTTCTTCTTAGGGGAAATAAGTGACAGATATCATTATACATCTTTTGTACAATAAAATGGAAAGGTTATTTCTGCATACTACGATTTGTTTTTTCTTATGACTTTTTTTTAGAAAACAAGAAATATTTTGCCATTGCACATGCGCGCTCTCTTTCTGATTTATAAAATTTTTCAGCAAAATGTATACAAAATTATGCCCAAACGTTATTCAATATCGAGTGCAACAAATCGGGTCAACTTAACATACAAACATATTTGCTAATACCGCAAACCCCTATCTCGGCGCAAACATTTACGTTTATTATATATGTAGTCTCTTCAAAATATTGCTGCAATACTCAGCAGCAACCAAAGCAAGCTCAGCATCCGACTTTGGCTCCATTTGACCAAAATCGAGTGACGTACATACAATAAAATAATATTTGCCATAAACCCATAAAATTTGGTGCGAAACTGTTATTGGCCACAGTGCATACATGGCATGCAAATGTATGTATGTATGTATGTATGTCAAATATATGCAACACCATAACGAAATGGCCATCAGCAGTGGCAACAAAGTGGCCAACAAAACGCCAGCGACACACACGTGCTCAAGCATATTTATTTTTATGGTACTCCATTTACGATCTTTGTCGCTAACAGTGCCAGGTGTACAAACAGAACCAGTCTACACTATGGGTAATTTCATTAGTTTTTGTGGCAAATAGTCTTTTTTTTTTAACTGCTTAGCAGGTGGTCAAATTCGTTGGCTGTGAGTGACATATTGGAACCGATTTTATTTTCTGTTGTCTTAGCTATTTACGAATAGCCATATTTATAAGTTAATGAATATCAAAAAAAGTTACAAAAATATTGAAAATAAAGAAAAACGTAAGTACTTTTAAAGCTGTAACTGGCATTTTTTTGAAATATATTTTAGAGAAAATACATACTTCTGACATTAACTTTAATAATTTTTTTTTCTTAAAAAAAAAATTCGAAAAACCATATAAAATTTTGACACAGTTTATACTATCAAAAACGTGTGAATTGAAAAATTTGAGTTAAATTCGTAAATTTCAAGTTGCGATTTCTGAGAAAATGCCCTTTTTATAGGTCTTCTTGCTACTCTCAATAGTGAACTATTTACCATTTAAAGAATAACTAAATTAAGAGAGAAAACAAAATGCTGTTTACAATTTTGTTATTGCGAAGACTGCTCCTGTTAACTGTTTAGCAGGTGAATTAGTCAAAGCAGACCTTTCTGATTTTCAATTAAAATTATTATAATTTGGCAATATTTCTCAAACAAAGCCTTTTAATTAATGGTTTTAATAACTAAGCGTCATTTTTGCTTTAGTTTAAATATTTAGAAAAGAACTGCATTCAAACTATTTTCAATAAAACCACAAAAAATAAAAAGTGACTCCTTTGGACACATCGGTCGTCAAGGGTTAATCTTTTTTTATTAAAAAAAAAAAATGCGGGAAATCTTATGCCAATCAATAAAAAATCATGTTAGTTCTTTAATTAACATACTTTTTGGTTATAATTAATTTTCGCCACAAAAATGCTTCAAATTATCCATGGTGCAGTATAAGGTTTGGTTGGAATTGCAAACATTTTCGTTGCTACATTCAATGTATGCATTCACTTGTACTATGGTAAAGCTTAAAATTGATTTGCGTGCCTTCCACACAATCTCGCACATCTCATATATGCATGCATCCCTTTAGGAAATGCGAGCATTCCGCCATGCACGACTATCCCCTAACATTACTCGTTATCGTTAATACACAATGTTATTGGGACGATTACTTTCCCATTGTGATTGCAGACAGTCTAGGGAAACATCCTCATAAAATGATACGGAAACCTTCTGCAAAGCTTCTTTTCGAATGAATATGGAAATATTTCAGAGAACTTCTTTCATTTAAAATTTGTTCGGTGAAAAGGTAAATTGTTATGCTTCACTTTATTTCCAAGCGAAGACTTTACTCACACCTTCTATAAAAAGCAAGAAGTCGTATGTAAGACAATTGAAAGGCAAGATAAATAGTTTAAAAGATTTGGTTTTATTCTGGCGCGAAAGTCTTTGAAAAAAAGCTTCCTGGCCAACTTTCATGGTGAAAAGCTCTTTTTACAGAAAGCACTTGGAACATGTTCCAAATAGAGATGTGTGCCATTTTGCTCGCGCTGCTCCAATAGTAGCAAAGGCATGTCTTTCGAGAAATCTCAGCATCGATTCCTCGGGTTGCGGAATTTTTTTCTATTTTAATAAAATTTTCTCTAAAGTTTACCCGAGCGCACTTGTGAACAAGGGTATTATAACTTTGTTCACATAACGGTTGTTTGTAACAGGCAAAACGAATCGAGATAGATATAGACAAATGATCACAAACTTGGTATGTGCACTTCTTTCGGGCGTAGGACGGGCGGTATTGAAAATGGGAAAAATAGGACAATAACCACGCCTACCTCCCATATAACGGTAATTTTCAGAAACACAAAAACTGCGATATTTTAGTAACTACTCAAGATTATTCACTCAAAATTGATATTTACAATAATTTTTAGACGAAAAATAAGATTATTAAAAATTTTTGGAAAATGGGCGTAGCCACGCCAACTTATTGTTACATGTGTATGGCTTGGTAACCGCTGCACCAATTTCTGCCAAACTTGGCACCAAATGGCTGAAAATTTTGAAAATCGGACAATAACCACGCCCACATCCCATATAACGGTAATTTAGAGAAATACGAAATCTTCGATAAATCAGTATCTAAATATTAAAGCTAATTTATTCAAAATTGATGCTTGCAACAATTCTTTACCAAGGAATACGTTCATGATAAAATTTTGGAAAATGGGCGTGGCACCACCCACTTATGATCACATATATGTATCTCGGTAACCATTCTACCAATTTGTACCAAACTCGGTATGGTTATTGTGCTAGCCACATAAAAGCAAAAGTTGAAAATTATTGAAATCGGACTAAAATTATTTATTGTTTTTAAAAGAAAAATATTTTGTTAATTTCATTTAATTTGTAGTCACTTATTTTAGTTTAAATTTTTCTGTTTTTAATTGAGTTTTCATTTAATTTATATTAATAATTTTAATATCTTATTGTTTAAAAATAAATTAATTTAACTTTTATTCTTTATTGTTTTAAAAAGAAAGAATTCTATCTATTCTTAAATAGTTTTTTTTAATTTCGAGAGTTTGTTGTTTAAAAAAAATATATATTTTTTTAATTTAATTAAATTTTTAAGAACTTATTTTATTTTAATTTTTTTCTGTCTTATATTTAGTTTTCGTTTAATTTTTATATTTTATTATTTATGAAGCCAAATGTTTTCCCAATTTCATTAAATTTTACAGACTTTTTTTTAATTTTTATTTATTTTTTTTTAATTTTTAATTTTTTATTTTTATATATGTAAATTTTAAAACCTTTTTGGAATATCCGCGAGAAGTGGTAGGAAATCCCTATAAGAACACTACGTGCTATATATAACGCGTTATGTAACGCGGATTTGTAACATAATTGCATCTTATACTCCCATAGGATATTTACGTTAATTTCCTAAGGGCGACATGAAAAATCTAACAGGATATAGTGTTATAGATATGTTATGTGTAGCATATGTTTGCATACGTTTGTAAATTTGGCTTTGAGTGCGTTTGTGAAATATTTGAATGCATTGGAGTCTGCGTTAGCCGTGTCTGGTAGGAATGTTTCCATTTTACTTCCAAGTGAAAGCATCCCTCATTTTCCAAGAGGGATATGTATCTACACACATATGTATGACTGTGTGTTTGTGCTGACAATATATTTGCCACTTGCATACAAATTTGGCCATTATTGTTGCTGCAATTTACTATTGCCACTTCGGCGTACGTTTCAGGTGGACAGCAAATGTATGTATACTTAGTTGCCTGCTGCCACAGTGATTTGCTTTCGCACCACAGCTGTTTCACTACCGCACACACACACACAGACACACACATATATATAAAGTTAAAGCTTGATTATGGCAACGTAACTTAACTTAACGGAACGTAGAACTTAGATAATCAAAATGAAACAGATTTCGACGTGCCATTAAGTTGCGTTAAGTTTCGGCTGTTCAATTATTAGCAACATCCATTTAACAGAATTTTTAAGAGAGAGCCGTAAGTTACGTTAAGTTACCATAATCAAACCATTACACTCAGCGTCAATTATGGTTGCATAGCAATTTCATGCTTGCGAAACTAAAATTTTACACCTTTTGTTGTTGTTCCACTTAAATGTATTCGCAATCGCTGTCGTTCAGTTTGTTTGTAGTTATCGATTTTTACTGCATGTCCAGTTGAGATTGGGTAAAATATGAAAAAAAAGTACTTGCGAAGAAATTGGCAACAGTTTCAACAGCACTGAGCGTTTGTCGGCATGGAAATCAAAACTAAAATTCTCTCGACTAATGGCATTTTGCGACTGTTTCTAGCCCAGCGCAGCGGTATTTTCTATCAGGTTGTTATCTGTTCGTTATTATTTATTTTTAATAGGGTTTCCACCTATTTTCCATCGTTATCCAAGTTTATTTAATGTTTTGTTCAGACAATTAAAATACAATATTATTTCTTATGGTTAGTAAAAGAAAGCTCTTGAACAATTCTTTGCCTAAAGAGTAATTGTTATCCCTTAGGATATTAGTGTAAGGTTGCCACTTATTTTCGATTTCACCAAATATATAAGTAAAATAACTTAATATGGATATCAAATGAAATATATTTTTGAGAACTTAAATACAGAAATAATTTTGTTAAGGCTTACCATGTACATATGTTTAATAGCAATTTGTGTATCACTAATTGCAACGATCATTTTTAAAGCTCGGAACACTTTGACGACTGCAACTTCACGACGTAACGACAGCGACATCATTTTGTCGACAAATGTCTTCTTGAAGCCAGCTTCTTAAACATTTTGAAGACCTCAGCGACATAGCAAACAGCTGATTTTAAAGTTTGACATTTTGGTATATTTATTTCACAAATTGTGTATTTTTATTTAAGTAAATAAGAAAAACATGAACAATCAAGAATATGTGATTAATTTTGCGACAATTTAATTTTGCAGCACTACATCTACTCATTGTCGCCGGCAAAATTAGAAATAGATTTAATTTGGCGACGTCGACAATTGCAGTCCTGCAGCCAAGATGTCGTGCTGTCGTCAAAATAATTGTGTCCGTAAGAACGTGTGTATTTAAAATTTGACAGATGCTGCTTGTCGCTTGCTGTCGTCAAAGTGTTCCGAGCTTTAAGTTGGTATATATGTATGTACATATGTATGCACAGTACTAGAGATGGGCACGGGCCGGAATATTTGCTGTCAGCACGAACTCGTGCGTGCATGGGCGTTCAGTAAAATTTCATAAAAGCACGAATAAGTACGAAAAAGCCCGTTGCCAATACTACAAATTTAGATAAGCTTTTGTTTTTATACAAAAAAAAAAAAAAATAGTACATATTAAAACTCTTTTGATAAAAGAAAAGCAAAAAAATAAATATTTGGAAACCGATAGAAAAAATAAGATACTTAGTAGTTTTGTTTACATATCTGTACATAAAATACCTTGCACTTTTTCTACTTCCCAGAAAATGTATTATAAAAATCGTTGATGTAATTGATTCGCTTAAGTAAATATACATACATAAACATAAAATTAAAAATATGAGCATATGTATGCATACAATAAAAGTTGGCTCTTTATTTCCGGGCTGTCGTGCCGGGCCGGGCCGGGCCGGGCCCCACTGAAATTCTTAACGTGCGGGCTCGTGCGTGTTTTTGAAAGTTGATTTTGCACTCGTGCCGGTCCGAGACTGAAAATTTTGGCCCGTGCCCATCTCTACACAGTACACATGTACTCAAAATGCAAACAGTTAATTTCAAATGCAGTAATCGGTTAAAGTAAAAGCCTTTGGCATATCCCAAGGCAGAACTGCCCTTACTTGTTCTCAAATAATTTTGTTACTTTGCTGCTATTAAAGCTGCGTTAAAATGTTCACAGGGCAATTCTGGAAATTGTCTTTCAACTCTTCACAGTATTTCAAAAGACAAAGATCTTTCATAAGAAAATTGTCACTTCTGGCCACTATCCTGAAAGCTCTTTACTGTCTTTCGGAAGACTTAGTATTATGCTGTTCGCCTTTTAGCAATATGTTTATTTTTTTTTTTAATAAATGAAACAAAATAAAATAAAAAAATTGTTTCTTTTTAAAACAAAAAAAAATTTAATTTGAAAAAGAAAAAAATTAAATCCATAAAGAATAAAATAGTATGTACTTACAAATTAAATATTTAAAAAAATTATCTTTGTTTTTCAAACAAAACCTAAATATTAAAAGAAAATTAATTAAAAAAGTCGGCCGCTGTGGTGTAGTGGTAAGCAGTGTGCGCTTCCACTCCACAGCACCTGGGTTCAAGCCCTGACCACAACAACATCGCCAAAAAATATAGAAAAACGTTTTTTCCTTAACAGCGGTCGTCCCTCGGCAGGCAATGGCAAACCTCCGAGTGTATTTCTGCCATGAAAAACAGCTTCTCATAAAAATACAATCGCCGTTCGGAGTCGGCGTAAAACTGTAGGTCCCTCCGCTTCGTGTGACAAAATCAACGCGCACGCCACAAATCGGAGGAGAAGCTCGGCCAAACACAAACATATGTATGTGTAAGCGTCAATCTATTATTATTATTATAATTAAAAAAGGGCAACAAATAAATTAAAAAAAATAAAAATAAAATAAGATCCTAAAAATTAAATAAAATAAAAATATTTATTTTTCTTTTTAAAACAAGACATTCTTGATTTAAGTGAAGTGAAATATACGAAAGCAAAACCAATTAAATTAATAAAAAGGAAAAATTAAATAAAATTAAAAATTAAAAAAAAACAGTAAAGATGTATTTGAAAAAGAAAAAAGTTAAATAAGTTCCTAAAATTTAAATGAAAATAAAAAATATGTTAACTATAATAACACCTAAAGATTAAATTGAGAAAGAAAGAAAATACATAACATAACTTTCTAAAAATTCAAGAAATTAAAAAATATATGTTTTTCTTTTTAAAACAATTAAATATAAAAAGAAGAGAGAATTAAATTAAAAGGGGGAAAATAAATAAATAAAAAAATGAAACAAAATTTTAATTATAAAAAAATAAACAAATTTCGTTGCCCGAGACTCGCACTCGGATCTTTCGGGTAGCACGCCTGTTCTTTGTTCACTCGGTGATTGTGACTGTTGGAGCGACGCGAGCTAAATAATTTACAAGTGCTTTCTCAGAATAGCTTTCCATCACGAGTGGTGAACGAGATAGTTTTTTTTCTAAGACTTTATGTGCTATAATAACAAAAATCTTTTGAACTGGCAGCTGGCAAGTCTTTCATTTGCTTGCCTTATAAAACACTTTTTACTATCTTATGGTGATTTTCACGGCCACCATCTCCTGTGACAAAGCTTCAAAGGGCAGTGAATGTGCTGTTTTTGCCTCACAAGAGTGTGACATTTTAAAAAACGAACACCATATTTTCTCACTCTTTGCCTTTAATTTAGAATCGAACACGAAAAGAGATAGAGGTAATCAAAAGGCAAAATGTTTTGGTAGAAACGAAATCACCATTTGGCGAAATTGCCCTACTAAAATCAAGAAGAGAGGCCTTCTAAAACATTTTACCAACTACTAAACGATTTCTACGTCATTTTCCAAGATTTCTAAAAGGTCTAAATCGTTGACCTTTACCCCTCTTCAACAGACACACAGTCATAATCATTGACACAAAAAAGGGCTGCGCATCCACTTCAATTTGTTTCAAGAAACCCTCTCACATAGCTTTTTTTCATATTCCTGAAACGATGTCACGGCAGCATTCTGATTATCACAGCTGAGAGCCCTCTTGACATTTAATTCCCACATGCCATCAAGCGAAAATTATTGTGCGCATAAATGTGGTGAATTAAAAAAAAAAATATAACAACAAATTAAGGTGGCATGCAACATGTTAGTAATTGAATATTATTGCATGCCGCGTGGGCACACACATAACTAATAATAAATATGTATGTATGTATGTATGTATGTAAGGCAAATGCTGAAAAGTGCAATAACCTAATGAAAAGTAAAGCAAATCAACAAGGCAAAAAACCATTCATGTCTTGTAAGTTATGGTTGGCCAATTGGCCAATTGCCAACAATGAAACAATTTCATGCCACAGTAGTAGAGCTATTCGTACTCGTATTTATGTACCTAAGTACATCGAAAATCTCTGCTATTGTTGTTGAGCTGCTACGTACTTTTAAGTAGGTGCTACAAGTGCCCGAGAAAAGGAAATGTGGCAGAAGTGTGAGTGTGTATTTGACAATAGTAACAACTGAAAATTGAATGCATTGATGACAACAATGGTCGTAGGAGTAAGCAGACGAGGCGAATGTTTAACCCCTTCAAGACCACGGGAAACATGTTTCCCAAAAAGTTCTGCGCTCATAAGGATATTGTATGCATTTTAGGGTTCTTTATTTCAGTTCTTATAATTTAAACTTACAATTTATATAAAAAAATACACCTAAATTTTCGGGAACCAATATTTCCAAACTTTTTTTCCAAAACATTTCAGGGATTTTAGGGAAAATAATTTTTAAGAAATAAATCTAATTTTTTCAAAACTATTACAAATTAGCATTGATTAGAAAACAGATTTTCTTAAAAAAAAAAAAAAAATTATAAAAATTTTAAAAAATTACTAGATATTAAAAATGTATAACTTTTTTGGAAAACAATATTTTGAAGTTTTTTTTTTGGAGAAATAAAATTTATCTTGGAAGAGATAAATTTGTTTTGAGAAAAAATATGAATTCGATTTTACTCCGATTTAATGTATGTAGATATATACATATGTACACAATAATATTTTTAATTTTTTTTTTATTTAAAAATTTGATAAAAATAATATTTTAAAAATAAAATGTATAAAACAAGTTTAATATATTATGTTGAAAAATTATTGTGGAGAAATAACAATGTTTATAAATGGTAGAAGTTATAGCTGCTATTTCGGAGATCACCACATCTCCTCATCAGACTTCGGTTCCGATACAGCGACCCCAGCTTCCAAAGCCAGTGGTCTACACACTATGCTAAGTTCACCTTATAAAATTTTGTTGCTTTTTCCACAATAATTTTGCAATATAAACGGCGTCAAGCTCAATAAATTTTTTTTAATATGATTTATTACGTCAAAAAATAATAAAAAACCACAAATAAAACATATACATATTTATATAAAAAAAAAAAAATATTTAACCAAAATGATAAAATATTTTTGGGCAATGAATATATTTTGTGAGGAATAGTTTTTTGTGAATTATTTTCGTCCCTAAAATAAAAATAAAAAAGTTCATTTAGTTTGGTTTAAATAGTAGATAAAATTTGTTTTTGAGGAAATGATCAAAAATTTATATTTTTCTTGGGAAAAAATTTCTCTTAAAATCGTTTGGTGGTTTTGGAATAAAATTATTATACGTGAAAAAATAAATTTCTTACTGAAATTTAAAAAAAATTTACCAAGTATTATAAAAAATTATTTTTGGGGAAAATATATTTTTGTAAGAAAAAATATGAATGGCAGCTTTACATTTGCATTAGCTCTTTTGGACATCGCAATTTGCGCTCAAATCATAACTTTTTTAAAATCGGTTTATAGTCCTGAAAGGGTTAAGGTAAGGAAAAGCGCCACAAACTGATTTGGCGAACTAGTGTCGAGGGTGCTTGAACACCTCTGGACCGCCGTATGTAAGTATGTATGTACATATGTATTTGGCTAGTTATACTATAACAGTGATTGTGAGTGGTAGGTGAACGCTGCCTGCTTAATTTAGGGCTCGCTACCTTTGAGCGCGCAACTACGAATTTTCTTCAAAGACTTCAAGAAAGCCCTTTATTAGCGTGCAAGAATAGGCGAGTTAAATAAATTACTTAAATAATGCGCTCCTCTAATGGCCGCGCAACAGGCTGTGTGAGCAGTCTACTGTGGTATCTCAGCCGCAGTGCCTTTAACTTCTTCTATGGCCTCTACTGCGCGACTTTGGAAAATTGTGCATACAAATCACTTTTAAAATTGTAAATGCTGTTCTCGTTGTTGTTTTTTCGCGTTACTAACTATTGCTTGAAATGTCTTCCTACTTTATTGCAATTAACTATGTATCTTTTTTGCGATTTTTTTTTTTTGTTTTCTGGCATCTATTTTTTGCTAGACCCTCTACAGTTTTGTCCTGCTCTGTTTTCCACCTTTTTCGCTTTATATTTGATTTTATGCATTTTTCCTTTAATTTTGTTCGTTTCATTATATTCCATTCATTCATTTTCTTCTTTGCTGCATTTATGCAGCCAAGCATAAAATCGCATTTGTGCCAACATTTAAACAATTCAGCCCAAAACTGGCACTACTCTAGAAAAGGCACGATTATTTGCTACGCTTGGCTGCTTGTTTCAATCTCGTTGTGTTCCCATGCAATCACTACACAGCATTTCCGAGCATGTTTGTGGCATAAATATACCTATGCGTGTATGTATGTATAATTTAGTCTAATACAACATGAGTCATGCACTACTAGAATTACAAGTCACTGATTTTTTATAGCAAAAAAATCACGGCCTTTTTTCGAAGCATTTCCATTCTTAGGCCGCAAAAAGCACTGAGAGAAACTTTGAAAGCAAATAACTGGTGGCGCGTCCTCGCCGTTACACAGAGATCTAAGGAATTTTGTGAGATTATTTATTTGTACAAAACTCACCTTTGACGCCGAGAATGAAACAGCAGCAGAAAGGCTAATTGTTTTCGAGTGTTTTCTTTTCTCCGTTTATTGTACCTTTCCTTCTGCTCTTCTCAACTAGCGAATGAGATACACGTGTCTAGCGAGTATTAAATTTATATTAACAATAAATAAGTTTGGATTGTAAGCAAATTCGAATACTTTGAGTTTAACTAAAACCTAGGACTTGCGAAAAGCTTCATATGTTTACATAGATTAGCTTGCGTTAGATTAGGTGGCAACCCTAGGCATTTCTTATACTGCCCATAGTGTTATTATTTATTTTTTCCTGCAAAAGGATGGGCGCTCAAAATTAAAGTTCTACAGGCAGCTGTGGTCCACTCCAACGAGTTCCTCGAAACAGCTGAAAAGGAAGTCCATCTACCACCTCATTAGCTACGGCATTAGAGGTCCGAAACAATATTAAGTCATGTCATAAGCCATAATTAACTCTCCTGTTAGGGTTGGTTTCTGGTTTAGAACAGGCACCACCACTCTCTGCTTACCTATTGGCTATTCCAACTTCACGGCCTGCCAGTCGTGAGTTGGTAGCCCTGCATACCATAAGCAGGCTGGATCTTGGAATTGCATCACGTTTCACGGCATCCCGTCGTACACCATTCCAAAGCTACGTATTTCGAGTCTATTGCAGCCTTATATAGCTGCACAGACCTTTCGCCAACGCATTTATAAGTTTTAATAACAGAATGAAAGTCCTGCATACACCCTGAGAACCACCCAGTCTATCGCTCATAAGTTTCTGCCTACCAGGTCCCAGTTTTGCGTTCAGATCGTAGCGTTGCGTTCTATCACTGAACCGATGAACGTTTCTCTCACCGCTTCAGCAAAATATTTTTCTTTGTATTTATCTTACCTGTAGACGTTGTGTCCTCTTCTGAGTGCTTCGGTTTTTGTAGTTCAGCTTTTGCTCTTCCGGGGTGATTATCCAGGAAATATTCTGCCTAAGACGTGGAGCTGACTGGCTTTTCAGTCAAGTCCTGCTGCCTGATATCTCGCAACCTGTCAACTATGCGCAGGGTTGATGTTCTGCTTCGATAATACCGCTCAGAGGCTCCTATTGGTTTTAAATGGGGTTTTCGTGTGCAGCTAGTCGGGTGGACACCAGGATTTACTGGCTTGGCCATGTGATCTGATTTCTCTCACATCGAAGGCCATGTTCCTATTTTATAGAAGAAGTCGCAGCTTGAATGACCATCCTAGTAACCATATCAACCACCAGCGCATTTTGGGAATCCCCCGCTAATATGTTCTTAAACTAAAAAGAAAAAAAGTCGTTGCAAAGGTAGGGATTATGATATAAGAGTTTAAACGCGAGTGTAACTTCCTGGGAGGAGAAGTTTGAGATTTAAGATCTTCAGTACTCATCTTAGTATTCCCTCACGCTCCCTCTCTTCCTCTCTCACCTCCTCTCTCCCTCTCTCATAGTTTAAAAGATAGTCTATATTTTTTTTTAATTGCTTATATGTTTTCAAATTTCTCGTTAGTACTTTATTTAATTTTGCCCGTTTTTCTCCGTGCACTTGCATAAGTATGCATCTTTGTATGTATATGAAGCATGTACATATTTACATTTCCCTGTGATTATTTCACTTTCCTTTTGCTGCGATTGAGACGGAACAAATGTCACAAATACTGATTATAATAAGCATGTATGTACATACATATGTATGTATGTATGTTTATGACCCAAGCAGCGGCTTTGCTTGCACCTCACTAGCTCTTGCCAGCGGTGGATGTTGTAATTGGTAACATGGTGTCGTCTGGTTATTCACATACTCATACATATGCAAGTGCTTGCATACTTGGACTGCAGCCTGCAGTGGGCATTGCGTTAGTTGCTGTTGCCAGTGGCTTCTCTTCACAACCGCCACGTCCATTTCGTTTCACCGATTCGCCGTTTCACTGAACAACCAAAACCCTATTCATTTGTTTAGTTCTTTGCTCGCCTTTCAACCGACAATAACAATAAATTGCAATTGCATTAAGTTAAGTGAAAAATACACACTTTTGTGCGCGCGTTCATCGACGGTTAGTTGTTATTGTATGGACAAATTATTAAATAAGGCAGTCGGTTATTAATTTTACTACATAATTAATTTAAAAAGTTCGTATGTGCCGTTATGCAATTGCATGTTTGAAGTGCATTGAATAATAAAAGAGAAGAATCAGCAAATAAAATTTTAAAAAGTGTTTAACAATTTTATACAAACCCATGAAGTATTGACTGCGATTTTATAACCAGAGAAGACGGGAAAAGGCATTGTTAATAAAATAATTGTGGAAAACCTCCACAAGGTTTTGTTTTTAAAATGTGGAATAGTTTCAAAACGGTCTCTGCACCAGCGCCTGGTACGAACTACAAAGCCAATATGGCGAGGCTTCTCCTCCTTCTCTGTAAGTATTTCATGGAAAAAGTAATACATATTTTTGCGACACATTCCTTGTTTATATGGCATTAAACGCGGTATCGAACAATACGTAACGTACGTTGGTTATGCCTTTCTCAATGTAAATAATGTGCGTTGCCAAAAACCAGAGACCCTAACGATACTTCGATTTTGTAGGACCAACAATTTATTATTTTTATTTTTTATGTTTACTTTATTTGTTTTTATTTTATTAATTTATATATATTTTTTTTTTTCTTTTCTTTTGTTGTTTTATTTCATTTCATATTAGCTATTGTGTTATAAATAATAAAAATTTTTGCGGCTTAAATTTTTTTTTTTAAGTCTAGACAACACAATTACATAAAAAAAATAAAAGCAATGATTGAATTATTAAAAAAATTAAATGTAAATCAAACTTACGACCTTGCAGCTCACTAATCCGCATTACTGCCCTCTGTTAAAGTACAATTTTGATCAGATCAACTGTGCCGTTAATCCGGATTAACGTTGCCGTCTATGCTTTAATGCAATTTATAGCCAGCAATTCGGGATTACCTCACTGTTTAACAATTTTCCACGCCTTTAACTTCATTTGGCAGCTGCTGGGACCATGACAATTACGTACATACATTTAGTGTTGAACTGTTTGATTTTTTCCTTAGATATTTAATACCGCAAACATTTTTTGCCTCTTTTAAATATATGAGATTATGACAATTGAAATTATTTTGCTAGTGAACTCGTTGTGCCTTGATATATGTACATACATACATAAATATATGTTTACATGCGACTATGCGTTCAGTACTTTATTGCGAACGACGATGCAGACGATGTGGGTGTGAGATTAAATGTTAAACATTAAACAAAATTAAATTGTTGTGGTTTTCAAGTGCATTAGTTGTTTTAACAGAGGAAAATAGCAAAAGTATTTGCGCGCTCGTAAGAGGTTCGAAATGAGTTGTGGAATTGTGGAGAGTAGGGCAAAGTTTGTAACGCATTTAAAGTTTTTTAATAATAACTAGCAGGAAATAAAGATAAAAAACTCATGAATTGAAGGAAATTATAATTCTGAATAATGAAATTTCTCTGAAATTAAGTAATTTTTTTTTTTACTTCCGTGCTATTTTGCAAATTGGTTGCAAGAGCGTCCTGGCGAGCTTAAAAGTGTAAAAGAAATTATTTTACTTTAACAAAGAGATAATCGCATTAAATTCAAAAGTCAAATGCAAGCTAGCAAACCATAGCCCAAGGGCCATACTATGATACGGTATTAGCGCACTTTTGTCAATATTGTCCTTTCATGTCGCAAGCTCACTGACACGCTTCACAGCACAGATACTCCTTTAGCTAATAATAAGTCGGTAGTTTGACATGGCGGGTATTGTTTTCTTAGTGACATTTTTTGAGGGCAGACTTGAATTAGAGAAAATTATTGATTCAGTCTCAGCATGACCATTGGAAAGTGGGCGCAAAAAGGTGGTTTCGAGTAGAAATTAACAAGTTACTTTACATATCGCAGACCATCTTCAAAAGAGGCAGAACTCAAACACAATTTTGGTCGATATTCTCTGACTAGAAAAATATCGTTATATCGATATCGTATCTATACGATCGACATGCAATTTTTTTCCGGGTCTGATTTTTGAGTTGTGCCGCTTTTATAGAGGGGGAAATTTGCCGTCAAAGTATTTAGTTGTAACCCTATTTCAGTACTACAAAAATGTGTACATTTTAGTACTAGTTTCAAACTAGTCCTAACGTAACGAATTGAAATTAGTTCAAAGCATGAAAAAACTTAGCAAAAGGCATTTTTTTTTTTAATTAAAATGCTCTAAATTCAATTCGAATTGGCTGTGAACTAATTCCGAAGTGACTAGTTGAGCAAATTTTAAAAATTTTCCTTTGATGAAAATGAATATTTTTGAACATTTCGTTTCCATCGCTTAAACTATAGGTTCCCAAATCCCACTGCAGCTACATTCCTACCATATTCCCAAAATTCGGCAAAGGAACGCTCTTTTATGAGGAGTAACATTTTGATTGGCATTGGAGAGTGAGCTAAATATAGAGGTGAAAAAACTTAGCTATATTAAAGATAAATTTAGTTGAAGAGCGCTCTTTCTTTTTGAACTCACAGAAGAGTAAATCAAATTTAATTGCTCTTGAATTAGGTTGTAGTGAGGAGGAAGATGTAAGCTTGATTCCTCAGTGAGGAATTTTTGCGATCTCTGCCTTCTAATACATTACACAAAACAATTAAGGGAGGCTTAAAAAAAAAGGAAAATAAATCTAAATACTGAAACATTTTTTCCAGGCGCGTGGACCAAAAAAAAAAAACAAATTTACAAAATTATTTCTTCGCGTTATCTGTCAGTATTACATGAGCACCGTAGCTTCTAGAAACTTTTAGACAAGAAATGTGAAAATGAGAATTTTAAAGCTTCAAAATGCTTTTTCAAAGTCTCAATACGAACATTTTCCACGAAAATACAGCCTGCCAAAAATCACCGAAAAATTTAGATTTTTTTCCTCCCCTAATTTTTTTTGAGAGTGTACATATTATCTACCTACAATGGCCAAGCCCAAGCCAACATTTTTTTACTATAGAAACCAGATAAATTTTCGTGGACCACCCTATTTTTTTACGCCAACGGAGACCCCCGTCCAGTTTCACCTGGACCATTTTGAGAATCACCGGTTTAAACGAACTATCAAATCATTCTCAGCGACGTAAAAATTAGTATGTTCTAAACTTCGCGTGCGCTGGGTTTTGGTCCCGCCACGTTAAAGCTCCGCCCAATGAAAAGAAAAAAACAGCCTCGGATGAGACCCCCTTTTTCTGATGACGACCACGGCAAACGTATAAAGGACTATGATTTAAGGGTATGCACCTGGAATATCCGGACCCTTAATGGGGAAGATGCCTCTGCCCGGCTGGTTGATGTCCTCGGGAGGAGAAAGGCTGACATCGCCGCCATCCAAGAAATGCGATGGACGGGGCAAGGCAAAGTGAGCGTGAAGCCTTGCGACGTCTACTACAGTTGCCATGTAAAGGAGCGCAAATTCGGTGTTGGATTCGTGGTAGGAGAGAGACTCCGACGCCGAGTACTGGCGTTTACCTCGGTGGACGAACGTCTAGCCACAATCCGCATCAAAGCTAGATTCTTCAACATCTTGCTCATCTGCGCCCATGCTCCGACGGAAGAGAAGGATGAAGCGTCCAAGGATCTCTTCTATGAGCGCTTGGAACGTATACATATGAGCGCTGCCGCCGACACGGTGGCCAAGGTGGGCAAGGAAGGGATCTTTGGCGCCACTGTCGGAAAATTCAGCCTCCACGACGAAACGTCCGATAACGGACTGAGGCTGATCGACTTCGCCGGGGCTCGAAATATATGTAGTACTAGGTTCCAGCATAAGAACATATTTTTAATGAAAACACATTTTTTTACATGTTATTTACATGGAAATTTTCAATTGCCCACCGACACCTTTTAAAATTGGAATACAAATTTTTCCAAATGGGAGAATTTTCTTCTCAGTAAATAGGTGATTTTAAGACCATAAATTCGTTAGGCGAGTTATTTTGGATCACCCCAATGTACACATGTACACCTGTCACTTGTTTTTTTTTTTTAACTTTACTTTCCTCCTCCACTGCTATCAAATTAATGGCAAGGGCAAGTATTGCCGCAAATTAAATCAAGCTCTATCCTAATGCCAAGAGTGGTATGACAACATCCTTATTATAAACATACGAATGTATAGTATGTACATGTGTACATCAATACTAGTCCTGACTTGCTTAGCGCTAACTTGACTGGCCATCCAGCCGCTTTCGATGTGATGTCATCATCACTGAAGTATTTATTAAAACGTACTAGTTGGTATTTTACTACTATTTGGCACATCACTCATACGCCATGGACGTCGAATGTTGCTAAGAAATGTACATACGTAACTTAAATTTTTCCATATGGTGAATAAGGTTAACCTCACTTGTGGGCAGATTTACCGAAATGGACGGTATTCACGCTTTTCAATGGAGGTTTCTTGATTAGTAGTCAAGCTAATTAGCATTGTCTTTTCATTAATATATATGTATAACCCTAAGACGTGAAGTATAACATGACCGCATTTCGATCAGCCATTAGTATATGCTCGCTATCATTTTCGGTGTTATGCGAAAGCACAAAGCATACTTTTGCATTACCATAGAACCTTTAATCTACTAAAAATCGATCAAACTGCCTGCATAGTCGTTGCGCTGATTTGACACGAGGGAAGATTTCCAGTTAATTGTGTTAAAGTAGTTATATTTAAGCGAAGCAACGAGACAACGAATGACCGAAGAATATAAAGGAAAGATGTAATTTTTCACTTCTCTTCGGTACACCTATGTACATGCATTCCTTTGCAGATATACTTCACGACCCTTCACCTTCTTCTTTATTGGCGTTTCTCTTCTGTGCTAATGGACGCCTATTGGAAATGCTAAGTGTTTCTCTAGCTGGCCTTTCTGAAGCCTTCGTCTTTCTCTGTTAACAGCATCACGACCCGCGTAGAATAATTTTAGAGCTGGGGGTCTACTCTGTATTGTGATTCGAAACTCAATGCAATTCGAAAGACGAATCCGAATTATTTGATTTTCGAATCGCAATAGAGAATAGACCCCCTGGAGCAGTTTTGTCCATTTGCGTCCCTTATTTGCTCATAATTAGATTTTTTACATTTTTCGTATACTTATCGTTTTGCTGAATGGAGGCTAATTACACTTTCACTGTGTTCAACTTGTTCAATTTTCTTTGATACCCATACTGGGAAGGTATTGGAAACAAATTTAATCTGCATTATTGCGGTGGATTTGGTATTGTTTCATAGTGTAATTGTATTTTACTAGTTAAACCCCTTAATTTGATACCCATATTGTAGGGATTGTGAAAACATATGTATATGTAGTCCGCAATTTTGTGGCGGAGGCCATCTTGCTAAGGGCAGGACACTCACATAGGATATGCCTCATTCTCTTTCGTTCTGCATCTCCTACAGATGTTTATTTTACAGATACATAGCTGATTACGGGTCTAATCATGCGGTGTAAATCCCCAGGATTCCTCTAAGTGACAGTCTACACTGTTAAGCTCCATTGCTCAAAGGAGACTTTTATAAAAGCTTACTCTATAAGATTACACCCACATACTTCACTCCGGAAAAAATTTGAATAGTGGCAGGGGGAAAAAGGATGTCCAACCTTCTCTTTCTAGCGAAGAGCACAACACTAGTTTTGGTTGGGTTTGCGGATAGCCAATCTCACCAGATCAAGGTTTAATCATACCCAGCATGAAATCAATTACCAAGCACCAGAGCAAGGCCGAGGACAGCCCTAATCTCCGTACGTGACATATTGACGCCCTTCTGCCTGAATCCTAACGAATCTTCTTCTTCGTGACTTAGATCTAAGTTGTACCAGCTTTCGAAGGTGGCATTGTCAAAAGCAGCCTCAACAAATACAAAAATGTACAAAGCGAATTATTTCTTAGTGATGACATTGCTAATTCTCGAGATTTTACAGAGCCGTTTCACAAGATTTCCCCGCCTGATAGGCAAAGGATGTGTTGAAAGCACCCCCCTAGGAATGCGCTATTCAACCAATCTCTCCTGACATTTCAGCGCAAAGTTCATTATGCTAATGGGCATGAAACTTTTAGGGCTAGTATGGTCGTCGTGACCAACTTTTGTCGTAAAGACCACCTCTAGTGGTCTCCATGATTAATCTTAATTTCTCGTATAGGTTTTTTAAAGAGAAAAAACTGCTAACTCCAATTTTTATTTCATTTTGACACGAAATAAAGCCTGGCTAACTCCTTTTTTCATTTATAACTTAAAACACTCAGAATATGCCCAGCTTACGTAAAACTCTGTGATATAGAAAGTACGGTCAGTCTACTACATGGGAAGTAGCATGATTCCAACCGAACATATGACTTAGTATTTAATTGCTAAGCAGGTTGTATTAAGAGCTATTAGACCTTAGAGCTTTAGGGAAATATCAGCCGCTATTAATATCCCTACGAAGTCCCTATTAATTCATACATATTTTTTTTTTACAGCAAATAGAATCGAGATAGGGGCATGAAAGTGGATTTCTTAATATTTACAGCTGCGACTATGTTGCTAAGACTTGCGAATATTTGTATTTATGTACTCTGATACACACACGACTGCTTGAATACATGAATTGCTTTTATGCATACTGTTTTCTTTAGTGGTCATGGTAAGTTCTTATCACAAGGAGACTGGGTGGCGTCTGTGTCGCTATTAATGTGGGTCAGTGAGTTTGTTGCCTTTTATATGTTATTTATAGTAACCTTAAGCGTCTAAATAGTGAAGTTGTTGACTTATTATTTTATGTACAGCATGGAAGATAGATAAGAGTGTAAAAAGGAAAATAAAAGAATAACCACTAATATTTTCAAATGTACGCACATATGAATGCATGTATGTATGTGTGTATGTATGAGTGTAATGCATCTAAGATTGTCATGAAGTGTAGACTTACTCTAAATCAGCTGCCAAGGAGTTACGTCACTAACTTGGTATGGGGGACAGGCCATAAAGAAATACCGGGCAACTATGCTGCAGATGATCCAGCTAGGAAAGGTACTTTACTGTTCGCAATCAGTACCGCTCGCCATGCGGGCATTTCGTTACCTTCTTGCAAACTCTGGTTGAAGCATAACTTTATCGATCGGGGAAAATATAAGACGGACATATCTGGTCTAACTCGGATAAGTGTAGATCTTACCCTCTCCTCCGCTTGGAGTGACTACTGCTCCGACATCGGGCACTACCTGATGTTAAAAAAAAAAACAAATAAGAATGCTACAGACTAAACGACACCGACCACAACTTCTGAAAGGGCTTTGAGATACAGACTCCCAAGAGGATCGAGTGGGAAAAAATTCGGTCGTGATTTGGGTTCCACGACTAGAGATATATGTACATCTACTTGCGAAGTCAATGTATTGCCCAGTACTGGCATGTCCCTTTCTGCTACATATACCACCTAGCATACAAGCGATGATCACTTTCGCTTCCACTGTCCGTTATTACCGAGATTCAAGCAGCTGTATCTTCATAAATACTCTTACAATCTTCAACTTTTTTTTTAAATAAAACCGATTGGTTTTATTTATAGGGGCACGGTCGACATCGAGCCCGTTGTGATAGGGCTATTGCGGCCTAAGTGTAGCTCTATCAGTATGTAGATGAAGATATCCACTACTTCCTCAATTATGTTCTTTTGAGAAGCAATAAGCATATACATATGTATCTATATTTCGTCACCTGAAATGCAAAAAGCTGTAACAAACATCACCAATTTTTTTTTTTTTTCATAAAACGTTGTGGGGAGTTATAATTCGTTGAAATTTGGGATTTTTTTTACATCTTTAAGTTACTCTTTAAGTTTCACTTTTTGCGCAACTAAACGCAATTGGGTTTTTATTATTTGTTGCAGACTTTTAATATAAATGTGTTTACTTTCTTTTTCTGTGGCTTCTAAACTGACGACTTAACTGAATCTTGTTCCCATCTCCACCACCTGGTTGCACGGATTCAAAATATATCTTCCGTATTTGCTGCGAAAGCAAATATTTGACCTAAATAGCTAAACCGAAATTAGGGTAGTAATTTTACGCTGTCAATGAAACAATAGATATCTTCACAACCTTATTTCTATTTACCCACTTTTGGAGTATTTTTTCCCCCAATATACCTATAACATCCGGTGAGCGACACTGGTGGCGGACACACCTAGTGTAACCGAATCCTTTTTTCCAATGGAATAACAGAAATTTTTAATAAACAGCTGGCTAACGAGTGAGGTATCTTCAAACTGAAAGGCAACACGCAATTAATATGGGCAACTATGTTGTTCTTGGGTTGTTTGTTTATTTTTTTTTTTTTTGTTGCAAAATATCAAAGGCGCGTAAAAGCAGCAACGAAACGATATGCTGTTGTGGTATACGAGTAGCAGGACACAATAAAAAGGACAGTCGGTTAGTCAATTACGAGAGGCAACGCCCTAAAGAAACTGTTTGAAAAAAACTCGCTTTACGCCTTTTTTACTCTTTACTTTTTTTATCTTCCATATTTTGTATTTGTTTGTGCTTATACACAAATAAAAGCGCCTGGGCACTAGCACATATGTACGTACGTACGCACGCCCACGAATTGTCCTACTTTTGTGAGTGAATCGCAAAGCTTGCATGTGTGTTGGTGTATATTTGCTTTGTACATCTCGCCATACCATCATCATCGTTGAGTTGGGAACGCATCATCGGCGACAGGAAAGCAGCCATTGCCGCGCAGCACCGGAACATTGGAGCCGGAGCCGGTGCCGTCGCAAAGGAAGCTTTGTGGCATACGCTTCTAGCTATGTGTTGCCGCTGACTGTGCTTTGAAATACATATTTGCATTTAGTTGTTTTATTTTTTATACTTTTTGCACTACATTTTGCTGCTGCTGTTTTTTTTTTCTGCCCGTGGCATGTTGGTTAGCATGTTGTGGCACAAATCTGTTGCTGATGCTGTGTGTATAATACAGCAGGGTAGGGTGGGTGTGGGTGTTCGTCATACCTTCGCAAACACCAAATTTTTGCGCTGACACGAAAAATAAATCCCTGCAGCAAACGTGTTGCGGTGTTGGGAGGAAAAAATCAATCCTCCCAGCGAGAGAAAAAGACAATAAAAAGACAAAACAGTAAAGATATATTAACAACTGCAGCATTGTACTGTTAGCACTACTTACGCAACACAGAGTGAAGTAGGTCAGTCAAGGCGAAATTTACATACGTACATATGTATGTTTGCTGGGAGTAACTGACAGCTGTATGGGAAGGTAGATATGTATACATAAGTATGTATGTATATATTTACAATACCAACTTTATATGTACATACGTATGTACATATGGTCATGGTCGTCCTTAGTAGTCATGTGATGCGATGAGCCAAAAGCTCAGCAGCAACCACAAACCATCAGCCTTTCTACGCTCGTAAAACTTGTACCACAGAGGCATACAACAAATCAGTATTATATACAAATAAATACATACAACAATTAATATAATACAGTATGAGGCTGGTTGCTGCATAAAATAACTAAAAATGTGGCATGAAGTACAGAAACGAAGTATTTAGCAGATACGGTTATAAAAAAAAGTTTATAAATAAGAAGTTGTTTTTTGACAACATTTACTCTCAGTGGGTGAAATATGCAAGAAAGTACAAAAACGCTAAATTAGCTGATTGATTGATTAGAATCCGAAGCAATTTCTTCATAAAAAATACTGTTTTTATCTTATTATGTATTTAAATAAGTTTATTTTAAATTTAATTTTAAAATTTTTTTCCTACACTAATCTTGTTTTGAGAAAGGGCAGATACATTTTGTAATCTACTTGAGAAAGTGGCGCTACAAGTATAAAATCCCCACAAACAATTATTTTATTAAGGGGAATTGCAAGTTCAGATGTCAATTTCGTTCGCTCAGTCTTCTCTCTTTTGCTATTTTTTGCAATTTTTGGCGTACAAAAACGCCTAGTATTATTACTGGTGCTTCCTGTAAAGCGGTAATGGGCACTGCCTTGTCCGCGGGCAAAGCTCTTTTAAGCAGATGCACGTACATACGAAATAGAAATGTTACTATTTTCATCTGACACACAGGTAGAATCATCTGAGTTTAGTTTATTTCGTTTTCAAAGAACATATTTTTAAATAGTTAAATAAAGACTGTGAATTTGAGAGACATACGAAATTACATATCGTTACCTTAATATAGAATGGCCCTAACTCATTTGGTCGCTGAAATGCAAAAAATCCGTAACTGACTAAAATTTTTAATTGTTTAAAATGATGTCGGGACTTATGTATATCTCAATGAAATGCATCATAATTAATCACAAGGGAATTTTGAATATTTACTTAGTTTCGGCTTTTGTATTTCAGCGACTGTATGAGTTAGGGCCTTTCTATATTAACGATATGTATTGAAAAAGTCACATTTACAGATGCAAATACATATCGTGTTAGAACACCTTTAAAGAGTGTACAAAAGCACAACCAATGTCTTTAACTTTGTCTATGTCATCTTCATTTTCATCTCCATTTCCCTCTTTATGTTTGTGTTCATCCACATCTTCATCTACATACATCGTCAACTAGTTACATATTTGTCTTCATATGCTTTCATATCTTTATATTTAATGATTATCTTTGTCTTCTTCTCTTCTTAATTGGCGCTGAATCCGTCAAAGTGATTCTTGCCAATTCCATTTTCGTTATTTTGTTGAGATGATGAGCCTAAATGCACGGCTTCCAATCGGAAAATGGCCAATTAAGACTCCTCCAGCTACATACCTTTTCATACAACTTTGAACCATTGATAAATAAATTCCCTCTGCCCCGATTATAAAGATTGTAATCTTTCCTTGAAGGAGTATTTGTGGTGGGAGCATAAATGGTCAAGTTCATACAGAGTTACTAAAGGCGGTGAAAAATTACTAGGCCATCCGCACATTCAACCAGCCGAAAGGGGCTTTCCTTTTCAGAATTTCCAACAGATCGCCACATACTAACCGCTTTCCTTAAAACTTTTTTAAAAGCTCCCTCGATTTCAAAAAAAAAGGCACTGATCGCTTACTCAATAATCTCTACAACGGAGTCTAGAGCCGATTTCATCGATTTGCCCTGTCTGTCGGTAGGCAAGCGGATTTAAGTCCAAAAGCTCCTTGGGAATTTCGTTTCTGATATACAACTCAATTAACCTTTGAAGGGTCTTTGAAAGTAGCGATAAGAGACGGATTGGTCTGCCTTATTTTGACTGCATATGGCAACTGTTACCGATGCTTAAAGTGCGAGTACATACATACATACATATGAATGTAGGTGCACATTTTGCTGAAGTGCCTTTGGGAGCATCAACTATTAGAGCATATTTTCGTACTTTTTAACTAAATATTTTAATATGAAACTCATTCCTTACTAAACGAGAAATTCAGTGCAAGAATGTACCCTTTGAAGCATGTATGAACACATTTTCGCTAAAGCAGCTACCAACTTTGCTTTTCTTCTTCTTCTTTTTTGGCGCTGTAACCGCCTAAGCGATTTTGGCCGAGTTCAGCAAAGCACGCCAGTCGTTTCTCCTCTGTGCCAACTGACGCCAATTGGAAACGCCAAGTGAAGCCAAGTCCTTCTCCACCTGATCTTTCCATCGCAGTGGGGGCCTCCCTCTTCCTCTGCTACCACCAGCGGGTTCCGAGTTGAATACTTTCAGAGCTGGAGCGTCGGTGTCCATTCGAACGACATGACCAAGCCAGCGGAGCCGCTGTATTTTAATTCGTTGCACTATGTCCATATCGTTGTAAAGCTCATACAGCTCATCGTTCCATCGTCTGCGGTACTCGCCGTCGCCAACGCGTAAAGGACCGTAAATCTTCCGCAAAATCTTTCTCTCAAACACCCCAAGAGCCGCCTCATCGGATGTTGTCATTGTCCATGCTTCTGCGCCATATACCAGCACGGGCATGATGAGTGACTTATAGAGCGTGGTTTTCGTACGTCGAGAGAGGACTTTACTCCTGAATTGCCTACTCAGTCCAAAGTAGCACTTGTTGGCAAGAGTGATTCTACGTTGGATTTCAATGCTGACATTATTATCGGTGTTAATGCTGGTTCCCAAGTAAACGAAATTCTCTACTTTCTCGAAATTGTAACTGTCAACAGTGACGTGGGTGCCAAGGCGCGAATGTGCTGACTGTTTGTTTGATGACAGGAGATACTTCGTCTTGTCCTCGTTTACCACCAGACCCATGCGCTTTGCTTCCCTATCCAACTTGGAAAAGGCAGAACAGACTTCGCGGTTTTTGTTACCGATGATGTCGATGTCATCGGCATAAGCCAGCAATTGCACGCTCTTGTAGTAAATTGTTCCTGAGCGGTTCAGTTCTGCAGCTCTTATTATCTTCTCCAACATCAGATTAAAGAAGTCACATGAAAGGGAGTCGCCCTGTCTGAAACCCCGTTTTGTGGCGAACGGCTCGGAGAGGTCTTTTCCAATTCTGACGGAGCTGGTGGTATTGCTCAACGTCATTTTACACAGCCGTATGAGTTTTGAGGGGATGCCAAATTCAGACATAGCGGCGTATAGGCAACTCCTTTTAGTGCTGTCAAAAGCGGCTTTAAAGTCGACAAATAGGTGGTGAGTGTCGATCCTTTTCTCGCGGGTCTTTTCCAAGATTTGGCGTATTGTGAATACCTGGTCTATGGTGGATTTGCCAGGTCTAAAGCCACACTGATAAGGCCCAATCAGTTCATTGACGGTGGGCTTCAGTCTTTCGCACAATACGCTCGATAAGACCTTGTAACCTATGCTTAGAAGGCTGATCCCGCGGTAGTTGGCGCGAATGGCGGGGTCACCTTTCTTGTGGATTGGGCAGAGCACACTTAAATTCCAGTCGTCGGGCATGCGTTCATCTGACCATATTCTGCACAAGAGTTGAACTTTGCTTTTAGCGCTCGGTATTTTCATAAAGCTTTTAGTATTCAAAATATTCTCATAAGTTTGCAATGCCGCAGGGAATTTTTTGCGCTTTTGCTGTGTCCTTCACCTCCTCCTTTTGATAAATTTTACTTTGTAATATTTACCTTGGTTATTTGTGTGTGTACGTATGTACGTATATGTGTATGTGTTTGTGTTTTTATATGTTTGCGGAATTTGTTTATTACCACGGGTTACAGATTTGGCTGCTCTGCCGTTAGTTCTTCATTCAGTCCTTTTTCTTTTACAAGTCTCTCGTTGGGATAGTTGCTTCAGCCTTCTATTTTCAATTCCATTTACACAAGGTCATTGTAGGTTAACATCTGATAATATTTGACATTTACAACAGTAAATGAGGCCAATAAGATGACCATATCGATGTGTTAGAAATCAAAAGTAATGCTGCCTAGCATTGGAATGGGAATATTGCGGAATCAAAATGGGCAAAAAGCAATAGGATGAGTCACCTTACCCTATGAATATCTGTAAGTTACACGTAAAGAGTGTGAGAAATACGGATGCAGCAGAAAAGGCAGATATAATTTGTCAGTTTCATTTAACGGCTGCTGGCCAGAAATCGCCCATATTAACCTACCTCGAAGTGTTCCATTTCACAATGCCTGAGCTGGAATTAGAAACCCTTAAAGGCCTGCGTAAATATAATTTCGGACAGCCAGGCAACGTTAAAGGCCTTAGATTCATTTAAAACGAACAAACTATGAAGCTTTAAAAGGCTATCTTGTGATGGTATCAGGTCAAAAGGGGTCGTATGGCAACAAAAGTGCTGATACTCCCTCAAAACGCAAGTTTCAGGGAAGCCTTTATGGTCTCTACACGGCAGAGCTGAGAGTTTTCTGGTTGCCACGCAATGCCTTGTCGGATAAGCGGTGAAAGTGCTTAGGCCATCTCGGCTAAAGTTACGCAGTCGTTTAGGGACGCCTCGAGAGAGGCATTGCCTTTACCTCTGCTTACAAGGGTTCCCTAACGACTGCGTAACTTTAGCCTAGATGGCCCAAGAACTTTCACAATTTATCTGACAAGACATGGCAAGTTAAGGAAGCCTGTATGGTTTCCAACCACTCAATGGTCAATAGAAATTCATATCCTCCGTTCTAGACGTGCCTGAACACCTGCTTAACGCGAGTCCCAAGGGAGCCTTTATGGTATCCAGCCTTTCTGTAATACATCCAAAGGAAGCACAGCAGAGGTTTTTCGAAAATGAGAGCCTTCTCCGGTTGCCATGCAATGATCAAAGCGGCAACTGCAATGCCATAAATTCATATCCTCCGTTCGAGACGTCCCCTAACACCTGCTAAATCTTAGCCGGGATAGCCGAAGAGCTCTTTCTGTCTACCCTATAAGACACTGCAATATGACGAGTGCCAAGGGAGCCTGTATGGTATATGGCCTTGCTGTGGTACGCTCACAAGATAGACTGCAGGGCTTTGTAAACTTAGCTGCGATAGGATTAGAGGCTTCTCTGTTTACCCGATAAGACACTCCACGTTAAGGTACCATCCAGGTACCCGGCTGAAGAGAGTTAGTCCTGTTGACTAGAAGTCAAGTCTTAGATTCATCTTGCGGAAGGACCATCGCTTTCGACCAAAATCCGCACGTAATGATAAGAAAGAACTACCAATCGGTACCAAACTAATTGGGTTTAGGAGGTGTGTCTTCCGTAGGGTTTTTGCGGGCCGATTTACTATCGTCTAACCAATCACCTGTAGTTTATTTATCTGTTTAGTCCTTTCCAGTGACTATCTCTTTAACGACGTTTACCTTGAACTCCAATACTCCGAACTATTGTGGTAGCCTTAACTTCTTAACAGGATAAGCAGATATGTGCTTATCCGCTTGTTTATTCAAATTCGAACCATTTGTGAAGAGCTTCATCAGAAACTCATTTAAATTACTCCTCACCATCGTATCAATAAATGGAAAAATTTAATGTGGGACCTTAAAATGATGTCGACACGGTCCTTACGGGGTCCTTTCATTTATATATTTGTGTCGCTTATACAGTCAAAATCTTAGTTTAATTACCTCTTTACTTTACGACTCTACCTTTCAATTTTTACCACCTTTCAACTCAAAACTAGCCTCCACTCCTCTTTTCTTATCTTTGCAGAAATCCTGTCGTTTTCCTAAGCTCGAAGAATGCGCACACTTTCACTATGAACGTGTGCAGTTGGGCGCATTTTCGGTACGTCTGATGGACGATAAATCCGAGCTACTCAACAGCAGCATAGCATCACAATCGATCGGTGGCGATATTGCCAGCAGTCAATTGGTGGGGCAGGCGCTTAACAGCAGTGCCACCGGCGGCCCAGCATCGTATCGTTCCTTCTCGCCAGCGAATTGTTGGTTCATCATTAAAGTTTTCCCGCACAACTGTGATCCGTTTCTAGTGAAACGTTCCTTTGACAACATGCAAATGTTGGACGAAATGTTGCATCGTTGCGTCTACGATCGCAAAATAAGCGGTTTGAAGAATCTGGAAGAAATGGATTTCAAAAGTGAGGAAGACGTCGAATATGCTGTGGCTAAGTATCTCGAGCGCTTCTCAAAGATCGCCTCCGATTCGCTAACCTGCGGCACTATACTCACCTGGCTGCAGCTGGACAATAAGGGGCGGCGCTTGCCACTAGCCGATGGCGATACAATGCGCACGATCAATACACCCGCTGTGGGCGCTGCCTATGGCGTGCGTCGTTATCAAGCGCAGGCATCTGATGAAATTTCGATCGAAGTGGGCGACATGATATCCGTTATTGATATGCCCAGTCCGGCTGAGTCGATCTGGTGGCGCGGCAAGAAGTCACATTTGCAAAAATCTCAATATGAAGTTGGATTCTTTCCGCAGTCGTGCGTGGCCACCATCGGTGATAAGGTGCCACGGCATTTTCCGCTGCCTGCGCCATTGGTCGGTCAGCTGGATGTTTCGCCGACTAAGCCAGTGCTGCGTAAACACGGCAAACTGATTGCTTTCTTTCGTTCATTTATACTATCACGCCCATCGCGGCGACGCCTCAAGCAGAGTGGTATCTATCGTGAGCGCGTATTCTCCTGCGATCTGTCGGAGCATTTACTCAATAGCGGCCAAGAAATACCGATGGTACTGAAGTGTTGCGCGGAATTTATTGAAGAATATGGCATTGTTGATGGCATCTATCGACTTTCGGGCATAACTTCGAACATACAGAAGTTGCGACGCGCCTTCGACGAGGAACGCATACCGGATTTGGGTAATCCTGAGATGAAACAAGATATACATGCCGTTAGTTCGCTATTGAAAATGTACTTCCGCGAATTGCCAAACCCTTTGTGTACATACCAGTTGTATGATAACTTCGTGGAGGCCATACAGGAGAAGAGCGAGTCAACTGAGCGGTTGCGACTGATGAAGGAAACGGTCTTGAAGTTGCCGCCACCGCATTATCGGTAAGTGAAAAGTGTTCAGAAGAACAGCAATGTGTGTGAGTAGTTTAAATACTCAATTTTAGACGAGGCTCTCAGCTCTAGATAAGAAGCATAAAGCTTGCCTCTTACTAAAGATGATTCTAAGCATTCTTGAGGAGTTTTCTTGTGCTAACATTTAATCTTCTCTCCTCACAGCACTCTGAAATACTTGGCCGAGCATTTGAACCGCATCTCGCAGCACTCTGCGCGCACCAGCATGACTGACAAGAATCTCGCGATTGTCTGGGCTCCCAATTTACTTCGTTCACCGGCTCTCGAGTCTGGCGGAGTGGCCGCTTTGCGCGGCGTAGGCGTACAAGCCGTCGTCACTGAGTACCTGATACGCAATTGTCACAACATATTCGATGCATTCGATGACACGAACGTGCGACTAAGTTACATCGCCACTGCAGGCGCCACACCAGCCACCGAGACGCGGCTCGACTCGCTAACAGATTGCGAGAGTTTGCTGGTTGAACAGCGAGAGCATGATCAATCGCTCAGCTACATGGAGCGTCCCAAAAGTCTTAGCACCGGCGGCCCTAAACTAATTAGTTTGGAGGAGGCTCAAGAGCGGCACTCACGCATCGATGGCATCGATATGAAGTCTTCAATGCCCATCAATATGGTAGCCAGCAATGCGGCTAATATTGGTTCATATATCGAGGTTGGTGGTGGACCATCCAGCCTGCCCGATAAATACCACACTGTGTTGTCGGTGCCACGTAGCTGGCAAAAGCGGAAAACGCACTCATGGAAATCGCTTTTCACGCGCAATCAGCGGCCGATTAGTAACGGCGCCCACGACTCGAAGATTATTGGCGCTGCGGGCGCAGCTGGCGGTAGTGATACGCCACCAGCGCGACACAAAGATGGCAGCCATGCGCAGGTCACCTTCGCTGAGGCAGACTTGATTATTACAAACTCGGGTAAGGTGGGGAAGGCTTTGCACAAGCAGGAGAAACCGAAATCGATTGAACTATTTGATACCAGCATTCGGCGCGACGAAGTAGCAGGCAAGCCGATGGAAGTGTGTGTGCGTTCGAACTCCATAGATAGTCTACGCACAGCGGGTCACTCGCGCTCAGTCTCGCACGATTCCTACTTTGACCTGCTACAGTCGCCGCAGCGCGGACTCGTAACCACTTGCCCTTCGCGTGAACTCTCCGAATTGGGTTTGAACTTCGATCGCGAAGAGCCGGAAATGCGCATCTTCTCTGAGAGTGAATCGTTGGTGAGCTCGCCGCGCGTCGGCAAGGAGAATATACCACCATCGTCGGGCGCTGCTTCACGTCGCATAATGCGCGCGCGCCCCGAGGAATTCTCCAGTCAAACCAATAGCGTAAACCCGAGTCCAAAGAAGCAACCGCGTCTGAATTTGCATCTGTCGCCGAGCGCCGCTTCAGCGCTCGCGAACAACTGGGCTCAGCAGGGCGCTAGCGCAGCAGGCGTGTCAGCAAGCGGAATGCTGGATGCTGCCGGCAACGAGTTGGCTTGCCAGGAACATCGCGCACATCTCTCCAGCGACGAGAGCTGCTGCAAGCGCTACAAGTTGGAGGATCAGTTATCTGATATACAATTCATTGACTGCGGCACGCCTGAGCACACCATAGCCAATTCACAGACGCTATATGCGAGCGTGCAAGTGCATGCGCCACCCAAGTCAGCGCTGTCCAAAAGTTCACTGTATAGTTCGACAGAGAGTGCCAACAAATTGCAAGACGCCGTTAGCGCCAAGGCGGCGCAATTCGAAAAGAAGTATGGCATTAGCACTAAGAGTGGTGATAAGAAAACATCTGCTGGCGCGGCAGCAGCCGCCGCAGCGGGTAGTAATATCATTAGCACACGCTACAGCTATCCCACAGTGCAATTGGGCGCTAAGCGCAAGGATCAAGATTCATTCAAAGAACGCTTCAGCTATCCCGGCTCGGGGTTGAACAATGAACGCCGCTTCTCGACAAAAGATGCTGCAGCGCGTATGCAATTCGAGGAAGAGCTGTGCGCCAAACGTGAGCTCGAAAGCATTACACAAGTACCTTATGGCAGGTAAGTTGTATCGATGTGCGTAAAATTGAAATAAACTAACAATTTTCTCATTTCTCTCTCCGCAGAAACACAAACTACAACAATCATACATATGCGCCCAAGAATCTACCCGAATTGTTGCGCTCGAAAAATCGCAACAGCTACTGTAATGCTAATGCAACTGAGGCGCTGAATTCGCTGTTATTGCGCAACAGCGCCAATGAAATAACCAAAGATGCCAAATCAGAAATGGAACGTTCGAAAATTTCTGTTACCCCCTCCTCGCCCATGCAAAGTCCACGCTACTCACTGTTGGTTGGCGATACCAGTTCGGAAAATAGCTCGGCGGTTAATACGCCACAATATGATTTGGAACCGTTAATGGCTACCTCGGCAATGTCTGGATTGTCTGCACTGTCGGGCGTATCTTCACTTCATCAACAGCAGCAGCAGCCATTGTTGTTGGGTGTGGACTCTGTCAGCTGTTTGGGCACCTCGCACGAGAGTCTCGGCAGCAGTAATGTGAGTCATTGCATTTTTTGTTTTATGGCGTTAGGAAGTTATTTAGATAAGGAGTGTTCGCTATGCAGAAAATTTGTACAAGTTGGTACCAATTGTTACCAAATCGTGTTCGTTTAGCCAAAAACCCAGTAAAACTTGCAAGGAGAGAGCACAATTTTGACATTTCATTTGGAGGGGAAGTTGCAAATTCGTGCTGGGGAAAGGAGTGTTCGCTATGCAACTGCCAGTATGAATTAGCCAGTAACAAAATTCAGAGAATAAGGTACCTTACTCTCCCAAAGAGAGACTTTTGCCAGTAAGAATTTACAAGCAGGATTGTGGCACACGGTTGCATTTTTGTCGACATTAATTTGAATCAACAAGTTCGTTAAATTTAAAAATTAACAATCTTGTTGCGATTTACTAATGAAAGAAGTATGTAAATATTCGCTTATTCAATTAATTTAATTAATTCCAAACATTGGAAAGGTACCCGGCTGAAAAAGTTGTATTCGTAATCGGAACTCAAGTGCGCTCAACCGCTGTCGATATAGGAAATCCTACAGTGACTTCCACAAAGAAATTGAAGCGTATGTTGAAGAAAGTCAGAATAAGAAGAAATATACGTATAGGTCCTGTTTTCAATTCCATCTGAAATAATTAAAAAAATTGATTATGCTCGAACTGCAACCGTGGACGCCAGCTGGCAGTGAAGCTTGCAAATTTTTGCTAATTCCTGTTCGCGCAAAACTTAGTAAGTTTCTCTCTTTGGGAGAGTAAGGTACCTTATTCGCTGAATTTTGTTATTGGCTAATTCTTACTGGCAGTTGCATAGCGAACACTCCTATAATGGCACATGCTTTGGTTTTACCCGAGTAAAGGGAGCAGACAAATGATTTTGCCCTTCAGAAAGTATCCAAGCTGGATATCACTATAACACACGCAGGCTCCTGGTTCATGGGCGAAAACCTAACGCAATGATCATAGCGGAAGAACTTTGGCTGAGTAGGACGATTGAATGAAGACGCCCTCAACAGGATTAAAAGAACCTGTAGTAACTTCCTGATCATACAAATTGTCATTGGTAGTAATAAACTGATTGTAATGCTGCATCCTTAGGCTGATTGTAGTTATTTTGTTCCATATGCAGCGCGACCTCTTGAGGCTTGAGGTGGTGTATTCTGCGTGGCTCTTTACCCTGTACGTGAAGACTTTAGTCGGTTCTTTATCGAAAAAAAATGCTGTGCAAATGAAGTTCGATCTAATGCGAATCACTGGGTTATTGAAAGATGTACACCCATGTCCATACGGGATGTTTGCCACTTCTCTATCTTCAGCTACAACAAACAAACATTTTGTCATGCCAATATAAAAAAAAGGAGAAAGTGAAAGAAATGGAAGCCTGTCCGGGTCAGTTGGAGCCATCCCACCCCTTCTAAGTGCCGACGGCACTTAGCCTTGAGTTCCGCCGGGTTTCTACCAAATGATATCAAAGTCGGTTACTCTAAGTGATGGTATATTCTCGGATCCACGGTAAAAATGGTCGTTCTCGACGTCTGTACACCACGGCTGTCTCTTCTCGATTACCACATACATAGATATTAGAAAAGAGGTATGCACATCTGTCTACTCAGATGAAATAAAACTGATTGTGCAGCAGAAAAATCTCAGAAACTCCTTGTCACCTTAAAGCATTACACACATTCAATTACACACTGCCTTTTGAGGAGACCAAGCTTTAGTCTAACCCCATCTGTCTTGGATTGGACGTCCGGAAATTTTCTGTGTACCCTTCCGTCCGTTTCAATCCCGATATCTGACTAATATCCGTTCTTTTTTTAATGCGGATATCCGATTGATATCCGGATATTCGGATGATCAAAATATCCCTGCCGGATATCTGTAAATACGGCCAAAATCCGAATATCAGATTTATAGCCCTTATCGGGTTATATCTAACTACCTAAAAAGGCTATCCAACTTCATTTAAACAATTAATTTATTTGCGTTATTTTCTAATTCGAAAGTATTCTCTCAATTTCCTCCCCCATAGTTCACCTCACACTCGAACATCACGAATGCCTCGCATCCAGAACGACGTGACATGCACGCTCTTAAGCGAGAACTCTCACTCGATTTACAACCGTTGAGCTCAAAAATGACCATCGATAGCGTAGATGCAAGTGGTAATGGTGGCGCTGGACATGCATCAACGTTGCCCTACAATAGACAGCGCGAATTGGCACAGCAACTTATACCTTCGCCTAACAACTCTAATTTTACAGACAATACTAGTCAGTCGGTGACACCCAGTGAATTCGGCTATCAGAACCTGCAACGTCAGTCCAGCATGCATTCGCTGATTGAAACCGAGGCGGAATCGCCAGCGTATGAAGAATACGAGAACACGCCCAGTAATATGGCTTCACCACTGCTGGGCGCGCACAAGCCGCCACCAATAGGTGGACCAACGAGCCCGATACGTGCTACGATTAGCATCACCTACAACATGCGGAGTCCACGTGAAGAATTGCCACCAACTAAATCGTCTGTGGTAATGCGCAATAAGACGAAGACCAAGGGACCTTTGCTGGAGACAAGCTTTGATGAGAACACAGTTTACGAGCAGGTGAAGTTCTTTCGAAATTCGGTGACCGAGGTGAATCAACTGCTGAGCGATGAGCGCAAAAGCAGCATGACGCTTGAGAGTCTAAAGGAGACCAATGAAAATGAGATGCAAGATTACAGCGCCTATGAAAATATGCCTCTACTGGGCGATAAAAAAGACTACAAGAGAAACGCTGCTATGAAGGACTGCGACCCCGATGTGCAGATGAGTGGAGAGTCAAATATTTTAGATAGCCTGGAAGAACCATCCGAAGGTGAAGAGGACGAACGCTTGCTGTACGAAAATGTAGAAATGCGCAAGCCAAAGAGCATCTATGAAAATCTTTTGGGTGAAGATTTAAAAAGCGCCGAAGAAAAAGCGAAACAAGAGGCCTCTGACAAGCTGGAGTTGGATAGCCTTGACAGCGTAAAAACGGACACGGACGTGGCGGCGCTCACTACGAAGTCACTACCTGAGGAACTTGCCTGCGCAACTGCAAAAGAGCTAGAACTCGAGGCGCCGCATAGCGCAGGTATAATTGAGAATTCAGCCCGCAAGTCTCCATCGAACTTCAGTGTCAAAGAGCTCGCTACAAAGTTCGAAAGTTCGCCCGTCGAGCAGCTGCCTGCCTTTGATTTCAGCTTCCGCAGCTCGATTAAAAAGCACACAAGCGCAGTGGCCGAGTTGAAAGCCTCGCAATCGAGTCTCACATCGAATGCTGAGCAGTCGGCAACAAAAGATGTCGCAAAACCGAACCTCAAGCAAAAACTTACAAAATCGCAACAAATAACGCGCTCGTTAGATGAAAACGCTTTCGTACGCGAATTTGGCTCGAAGCATCTGCAAGAGTTGAGTACTCGCAGCAGCCAACAGCTACCCGAACTGTCTGAGGTGTCCAATCGCCGCAAGAGTTTCGACTTTACGCGCCCGAAAACACTAAATCCGCCTAAGCGCTTGCCCGGCATACCGATCACCGAGGAGATTTGTTTATCGAAAAATGAAAAGGCGCCTCCACCAGCAGCGCTCAAGCTGGAAAAGAGTCACAATCATGCAGCGGGCGATGCAGCGCTGGAGAACGATTATGAAACAGCTGAGTTGAAAATCACGCCAACCACAGAAAATCGCATTTCTCTCATACAAAATAATGTGAGTTCCTCAACGCAGCAAACTGCAAACGCTGCAAATGCTGCACACACCACCGCATCAGCCCATACTGCCAGCGCCAGCGATTTGAGCAACTCAAATTTGAATCTCTCGACCACCAGCCTCAAAGTGTTATCCGGCGTCAAACTGGACCGCGAACGCATTGACAAAATCAAAGAGGAACGCCGTCAGCAGCTGACGCAAAAGTATCGTGGTGATGCGACAAATTTCAAATCGCGCTCCAAAACTGATCTACACACTTCATCACACAAAGATGACGACAAATTCAATGCACCCGAATCGTTGCGTGTCAAATCAAAATCCCGCGGCGATATGCGCGCTCTTCAGCAGGAGAATGAAAATGTTAAGGATTTGCTGGGACGCGCACGCCTACTTGCTGGCTCGGAAAGCACTTTGCATGCGCCACGCGTGCGTAGTATTTCCGATGAGAAAAATCAAAATTGTGATGTTAATACTACAACTGCGACAACAGCAACATCGGCTAGCAATAATTGCAATTCAAATGCAAATGCAAATGCGTCCGCGATCGCTGTGTCCAAAGCAAATGAAGCTGCTCAGACAACCAATATAATAACATCGTCGACGTCGTCGTCTGTGAAGAAGACTACCCTACAAGAGGAGTTTTCAGCGCGCGCCACTGTGCAAAAATTCGAACGAAAGAGTTACGAATTAGCTAACGGCACAGCAGGAGTGTTGGCTTCAAATGCAGCAGCGCGCGAACGTAATAGCAGGAGTGAGCTGATGGGCAGTGGCAATAATGGAGCCAGTGGTGTGGGAAGTGTTGCGCCATTGTCGACCAGCAGACAAAGTTTGACCTCAACGTAAGTAAATTTGCTCTAAGCATTTCTTTAAGCTAAAAACCTAATAATATGTTCACTACTTGCATACATACATACATACATATATGTAGAATCTATCGATTCGGAATGAGTTCTCTAATAACTAGATCGATAGAGAAATATTTAAGCTGTAAACTGCTTTAAAATATAAGTATAGCCTCTGGCTTTACGCGCAATCTGATACATTGGAAGTCATCTTGCGGTTGTCACGAGAGGATTAAATTGCTGCATATTCGCAATCTCCGTCCGTGAAAACGCCTGTAGCATACTTCCATGATCAACGATAGAAAAAGCATGAGTATTTCACACCAATGTTAGAAACAAGTGGTGCCATACTAGATTTCCAGGGCGCTTTAAATGACAAAAAATTTAGTAAGAAATTTCGCCAGATTTGAGGTAATTAGAGGAATTTCTCTTTGCTTGGACAAATTTCTTCAAGGCTGCCTTTTCTTACCAGCTTGTCGGTTATGCAGTTACCTACGATGCCACTATGGCGTGTTATTCACCCAGCCAGCAAACAATCCGGAAGTTGATCCGAAAAAGGAAAAGGATGAAATGCGAATTCTTGTCCGTTTACCGATTCCATTTTCGGATACTTTGACGATCCGTTTTCCACTAAAGTGTGCCCCATAAACGTATGTAGAGAAAAATACCGAAAATAGTTGTGAAATAGATACGTTGCTCGTTCATTCTCGCTTTCCTTCTGCACTTCCCAGAGGCTTTTTCATAGTTGGAAAAAAGTAACAGTTATGGAAGTGCGTAACGGCATTCGAACCCGGCACCTTCTGAAAGCTAAAAAAAATAGTAGCACGGTCTTCTGCACGTTCAGCCACTGCCTACTATGTATAAATGCTTTCAAATGTTCAGCGTGAACAAATAAAATTATTGCTTCCAAATAACATGATCTTTTTAGAACGTTTCCCGGATACGAAAATGAATACAAATTTAAACTAAATTTGGGGCCCAAAATTGCAGATAGAGTGCGCAAAGCAACAGTACCACTATATTCCTGCAGCAGGGCAATGGGCGAAAAAATGGGAGATGGAACCCAAATTAATACACTGGCTATACACAGCGGTGTTAAGGCCAATTCTCTATCACGGTTTTGGAATGGTGGGATACCATTGGGAAAGGGGTAAACTTTTTAAAAAGATGAATAAAGTCCAAGTCTTGCGTCCACAGTCATAACTGGTGCGATGAGAACAACACCATCTAAGGCACGGTATGTTCTAATGAATTTTCTTCCGGTAGACCTACATGCCTAACAGATCTCAAGAGGTGTGGCAATTCGAATAAACATTCTAAATAAATGGTCAAATACCAGTTACGGTCACGGTTTCCGAAGCTTCCCAGATTGGTGGACTATGCACTTCCGAAACCTACTCTCGCTATAGCGTTTACGACCCACCTACACTCAAGGAAAGAGGAGAAACAAGACGATGTAAGGAGTGCAGAGTCCATCCAGGTATACACAAATGGCTGAAAGCTCAAGGGAAGGGTTGGTAAAGGTGTACACTACTATCATCTGGGAATCTCCCTTAGCTTTCATCTTCCGGACCACTGTAGCATTTTTTGGCGGAGCTTATGGCAATATACAGGGCCACAAAACTGATAAAATGTGATATGATACCCAAAGTTGATAATATCAACTTGATATCTACACTAAAGGCGGAAATAAAATACCTCGCAAAGCAGACGACAACCTCCATGGTAGCCATGAAAAGCTGCGCATCTCTTAACGAGACGGTTAAGTCATTTCACCCAAAGTGATATGGGTTCTGGGATACAGCGACATTGAGAGGAATTGTAAGGCCGATGAACTGGTGCGAGTTGGCAAAAGGCTTCCTATTGAGGATATAAATGACGAAATAGGAAAACCTTTACGAACTTGCAAGCTACTTTGTATCTCGGAGAACTTTATTAAAGTAGCGAACGACAGATCGCATAACAAAACTGCTAAGCAATTGTGGTCGGTGCTCAGCGGTAAATGCACTGGCCTACCACTGAGCCTAAATAAGGATAATATTAGATGATTAGAATCTGTCAGATCAGGACACTGCCTAATTTACAAGAATGCCTATACCTATTTGGAGGTAATTTTAAAGGTCTGATTGAATGAAAAATTGCCTTTGCCTTATAACCAGGGACCGAAAACGGGTTCCCGTTTTGGTTTAGCTCCGCACGATAACAAAATGTAATGTCAATAACGTTCCCGCAAAATAACTAAACAGGAACCAAAGGATTGAGAACAGTTTGACAGGGAACTCTCGGGACGTTCTCAAAATGAATAAAATGAGAACAAATCTCTCAAGAGGCGTTCTCAAGAAGAACAGAATGAGAACAATGGTATCGAGAAAGGTTGAAAGGTTCAAGCAAAATCAAATAAGAACAAAAGTCTGGGGGAACGTTCTGGGATGAAAAATCGATTCAATGAGAACCATGATTGTCAATTTTAAGCCATTTCAACTTCCACATCGCTTATCATTTCTCTCGGATTTAGAAAAAGTTACTTAAAATTTTGTTACCGTTTGGTTTTTTGCAGGAATGTTCCTTGAGACTTTTGTTCCCATTTTTTAATATTCCCGAAAGTATTGTGTTCGCATTGCAAACGTTCCCTCGGATTTTGGTCTTATATAATTTCCGTTGAGAACGTTCTTGACAGTTTTGATCTCACTTTCGCTCTTGTGAAAACACTCCCGAAAGTTTTGGTCTTATTTCAGTTTGGGGTTTTAAGCGTTCTTGAAATTGTTTTGCTGACGATGCTGCTTTTTTCTTCCATATAAAAAATTTCGAACATATGTACATACATGCTTGCATGGAAGAAACTAGGTAATAGCCGAACATTTTTTTGTTGAAATTTTAATTAAACAGTGAAATTTTGTTGAACATTTTTGTGGATTTTGGTGAATTTTCAGTAGTCTTGTATAAGGTTTGAAACCTTAAATTACATGGTTTTCGTTGTAGTATAAACTATATTTTTGGAAGAAAAATGAATTGAAAATAAGTAAAGAAATAATTAATGGACAAAACTTATAAAGAAGTAATGACCCTAATTATTTGGCCACCACTGTACGTATATACATATCTAGTATGTATATGACTAAGAAAAGTTGCAATAATTTGTATCAAACTCTTCATTACGAAAGCATTTTCACATACTTTTATTTTTTCATTTCAGGCGTGAGAAGATTTCACCACAATTCTCCATACGTGATATGACGGCGATGTTCGAATCACGTTCACAAAATTCTTAATAATAATAATCAAAATAAAAAGAATATACAAATAAGTCAAAAACGTTAAACGTGTATTTATGTCCGAACTTAACATACAAACTTACACACATACATACATACATATATGCATACTGCAACTAAAATATGATAAAAATCATGCTACAACTATAACGAGACATACTTACACACATACATACATAAAAATTAAACTTACTTGAAAACTACGCATACATACATACTTATATATATACATATACAATTACATATATATATATATATATATATATATCAACTTGATCATACAATCAGGTATGTCTTTTGCCGCAAAAAAAAAAACAATAATTGTATTAAAAAAAATAATAATTTAATTTTTATATAAACGCTAATGGATAAAAAATTATATGTATGCAAACAATAGTGTTTTATGTAACAAAAATATTTGATAATTGATAAACAAACATTTGTACCACATTATTTCTAGCCAAATTTACGCTGACAAAGCAAAAAACAGAAAAGAAAATTATGAGAAAATTTGAGAAAACAAAACTTGACATTTACTACATATTTATGTATGTATGAAAATAAGAAATGAATCATTGTACGCAATTTATTCCATTTAACCCTTTCTTAAGCATAACTGTGCATTTGCAAAGAAACATCAAATACAATTTTATGAAGAAAAAAAAATTAATTTTAACATAAATTTAATTTATGCTGTATGTAAAAGAGTATGTATGATTGCTAATGATTTTATGATGGAAAATATGTATTGTAATTATTTTTATTGTCAACATTGTAGCTACATAAAAATTAAAAAATTATCCAAAGAAAAAATAAGACATTGTTTAAATGTAAACAGGAAACAGGAAATGCATTTGAAGGGAGCACAGCCATTTTTTGTTGGCATAGAAATGTAAGCGATAACTGAGTGATGAAAACGGAAAGAGAAACTTGATAGAGAAGCATCATAATAATGAGACAAACAAAAACAAAGCATTTCTTTTTATAAAGATTAATTGTGTTACGATATTTTAGATATGTATAAAATTAAATTAAGTAAGAATTGCTAAATAATAAGTTTAACCTTATAATATATGTATGTATACATGTGTAGCTATGGAAAAGAAAGAATGTTTGCGAAATCTGAGTTAAAAAATTAGTTGAGATTTTTAGCCTAAAGAAAGTCTCAAGAACTTGTAAGCTAATCAAATGAGTCTAAGTTGCATGAAAAATTGTATAAATCACTACTCGCTTTTCTTCATGTACATACATAGTGCGTAAATGCATACATAAACTGGCTTACATACATACATACATGCAAAGGAACATACAACAAATTTTCAATAACTTTTAGTGCTACAACAATGTGGAAGTTTTTGATGGAATTTTGACTTAGGTTTTCGTCATTCGCAGGAACCTCAACTTGTTATATTTTTTTTTTTTTAGAAAAAATTGTAATTATATTTATTTCAAAAATTGAAATTCAAAAAATAAAAGTCATTCTAATACATACATACATATTTTTATGGAGATTCGACTATGCCCCATAGAGAGATCCACAAAAAAAAAGAAAACATTTTTCGAATTCGGTCCTGTCATAAGGTCTGTTACAATTTGAGTTTAGTTAAAAAAAAAATTTTATGAAGGTATGAGTTTAAAGATATTGTTAAAGGTTTTTTATTATAAAATGATAGGCTTACTGAGAAAGAACAAGATTTGAGCTCGGAAACCAGACCGTCCTCATCTAACAGATGTTTTGATGATGATTGGAAGTCTATTTATACAATTTTTCTAGCACTTCTACGCATGGTCGTCTCCGTCTGACACTATGCTCTACTTAATAGGAGATTCTAAGAAACGGATCGATGGATATGCCGATTTTTTTAACAGCGTGAATATCAGACTAAATTCAAAATTTCAAAGTTTGTAACAGAACTTATTATGGCACTATTAGGCGCTATTTTTCGCGTTAAAAAATTCACATACATACATATATAAAATAATGAAAAAGCCGTAAACTCGTAGGCTAAATGGCTATTCTAAAACCCTACATCGCTGCTACGCAACCGCGCGCGAACCTTTATACATTATTTTAGTGACACAAGACTCACTCCACTACAGTGCATTACAAAATTTATGAACATATGCAGTAGCTATGTTCATAGAATATCAACAAATTGATTGCATAAATACATACAAGCATACACACATGCATGCATAAACGCATATACATATTCATAGGACACACATATGTATGTACATTAGGGTGCTTCATTTTCCATACAAAAACAAAATCTATACTTATTTGCCATTGAACGAAGTTTATTATATTATTTTAAAAAATATTTATGAAAATATTAAGATTTAAACGTGGTGCATCTATTTGAAAATACCTCCAAAAATCGAGTTTTTACAAAAATTAAATTAGTTTTTAAAATTTTTTTTTCTAAAAAATTACCACCCAATGATAAAGGACTTCAACCTTAGAAGGTCTGCATACAAATGATTTAACATTTTGTCAACGGAATGAAAATAATGATTTTTTTTTTGGAGTATTTTCGAATCGGTATAGCTGGCTTTAATTTTAATATTTTTCCGATATATTTTGGCGGAATTTTTAAAATATAATAGTAATGTGTTATAATTCCGGTGGAAGAACCGCGAATTGTTTTTGGTAATTCACCCTATGCATACATATGTACATATTATTCGCATATGATGGCCTTTTTGTGAAGACATTAATTTTCTAAGTTAAACGCTGTTCAATTTTGTACACAGTTACTTTTTTATTAAATTTTTGTTGTTGATATTTGATGTGTATGTGTATTGCATTCTGATGTATTTATTTTTAAAAATTTACTTACATACATATTTAGTAGTTTGTACGGTAAAAACAGAGTTATGCATTAAGTTCACATTTTTAACTATTTGTATTCTGCATTTTTTTTTAAATTTATATTTAAGAAGACAATATCACAAAATATATGACATATATAGTTTTACACAAAATTTGGCATTTTTCATTTATTTAAAAATCTTTGCTTAAAACGCTTCGTATTCCCATTTATTTGCAATTTTCTGTTTTTTTAAGATGCTTTCGAGCTGAAAAGCTGCTAAATGCCAACTTATGATTCAACTAATCGCCTTAAAATTGCCTGTAAAATCGCCTCATGTAAACACCGTATTAGTCTTAGGGGAGAAAGACTTGGTTTCGCTTGACATTTCCAATTGGCGTCATTTGGCACAGTAGAGAAACGAATGGCGTGCTTTGTTGGACTCGGCAAAAATCGCTTAGCCGTTTACAGCGCCAAACAAGAAGAAGAAGATTGTCCCAAAAGAACGCAAATCAATGTCACTGCACCCTGCAGGTGGCACTTGCTTGAAGCTGAACCTCCTCCCTGTCACATCAGTAGCCAAGTCCGGCATCTTAAAGACCTGGGCCCAAATCGCGGTATTCGTGGTCGCTTGAATCCTCGTTTCGAATGGAATCGAATCGAATGAATTAATACGATTTAAATTGATCAAGCGTACCCGATATCGGATTCTATGATCTTAAACTCAAATTTCGATTCATGCTACGTTCGACATTGGATGCCAGATTTAGCCGAACGCCGTTGAGTAGGCGAATTATAGAGGACCTTAAAGGGCATTCAAAGTGTTCGACAACTTTCGCCGTGCGAATGTCGCCAACGGAGATCAACTAGCATCCCAGCAAGCATTGAGGTTAGGTATCGAATAGAGAATAATTGGAGAACTAGCCACATTTTCCAATCTCAAACGTTAGAGCACGACTCCAAAAACTATCGAGAATCATAGCGATCTCAACAAAAATGGGACATAGGTCTCGACTCGAGAAAATATTAATTCCGTAATCGATTTCTAATATTGATCTCTAATGGGACTCGAATGTGAATTTCAAACTGCTGTTTTGCTTTATTAAATAAAACATTTGGTTGTAAAATTTGAATGGAATGTATTTGCAATAAAATAATAATACATTATTTGAACTTAAAAATGATTTACGATTCATTGATTTCGAATATTGCTTATTTACATTTATTTTGAATTTGAGTTGTTTCTCTAATCGTTCTTGAATCGAATTCTAAGGTTGTACTCTAACTTCGTCATCGACTCCAGAACGTTTAGAGGATTACCCTAGTTATCTAGTGTAGAAATAAAGATGTCTCTAACGCTAAAGACTGTGTTTGCCGGGATCTATCGTAGATGAAAAACTTGAGTTGGAACCTAAGTTCGGCGTTGTTTTGGCACAACTACGTTCATGACCACTCGAACCAACTTATCTAACAGACATCTCTTTTCGATCCAATTTCCGAAAATGCTTGTTTCATTGATTGAGGCTAGGTTTGGTAAGATCATACAACAACAACCACAAAAATATGTACTCGGTTCCGAAAATTCTTCGGTGAGTTTCACTTATTCGAGAAACTGCTGTAGTCCTAGTCTTGACGACTGCTCGTGTGGAACCCTAACGACAGAGAGTTGCAAAAACTATTATAGGTTAGGTTTAATTTTCTGATAAAGAAAATGGTCTCAGATGGTCGATTCCACAGGAAAGTAAACTAGCCCGACTTTTTCTTTCTTTCAAATATTGTACTTGTTGGTGATTATTGTTATTCACTACATCTGCCAGCTGCTTCTGACACTAATACCCTGATTCTAACAGGCTCACAAAACTTATCTCATCACTGTTGTGAATTCTAGAGCGCCGCAAAATGTGCCACGACGAAAATTCCATTTTGAGTGCTAGAAAAATATATAAAAACTTAAATATTTGTGTTGTATCAGAATATTTGTTGCGGAAGAAAACTTTGAGCGCACAGCAGTGATGAGCTAAATTTTGTAACTTTGTTAGAATACGGCTGTAATTCTTATCATGTTGAAGCAGGATTTTTCACGAACCTAAAAACAGTTTTCGATACTTCAACAAGGAAAAGTACAAAAATATAAGCTTTCGTTGATTTAATTTGGCCGATTAAGTTCTGAACGATAGAAAATAAATTAGTTTAAGGGGATACGTTCCAAGTTAGCGAAAAAGTTGTTTAGAACTACTATTAGGTCGTAATGAAATGTACTGCAAATGTTAAGTGTAACGTAGCCAGTGAAAAACTAAAAAAGTTGTTTTTTTTTGGATAATTCCAAAATGATATATAACCAGTGATCTGACTTTAAAAAAATTCTGTGTTGTAGAATCTGATAAAAATGTGGTAGATCTCTGGGTTTGGATAAAACTTTGTACAAATATTAAAAAAATTCTGCAAGGTTTCACCTAAATGGCAAACTTTTTAATTCGACTCTAAAACAACTTTATTTTAATATAATAAAGCGAAAGATTGAAGTTGCTAAAATTTGCGTTAGGTTTTTGGCATTTTTTTCCATGACAGTCAAGATTTTTTTCGAATATATTTTAAGAGACTTCTGCAACCTTGCGGAGTGTTTATTTTTAATGTGATTCATCTCTGAAAATTTTCTTTCGGCAGCAGCACTACTGTGCAGTAAAGCAGCTCACGTCAACATTGTTGTTAAACATACACCTTTCCAAAACTTTTTTGTGGTCCTTAATCTATCCCCTGATTTGGGTAATCAAAAATGATTCCGCAAGGAATGTTAAGGAGTAAAAGAGACAACTTCTGTTACACTTTGATATACAAAACCTTGGTGGTTGCCTTAGAAATAATTGAGCAAAAATTTAAAAAGTTACCATATTATTTTTAATAAATTCTTAATGTGAATGGAAAAAAGTAAAAAAAAATCGGAGCATATTTAAGTCAAGCGGAGTAGGGATTAGATTTTTAATTTAAAAAAGAAATCGGAGTAAATCTACTCTAATCATATATTTTGCAATTTAACACAATAAAACCGCGTTTCCTGTCAAAAAAGTTATTACTGAGTAAATTTACTATTTTACCGTTTATTTTATCCTCGCATTCGGCCTGGTTTACCTTTACTTGAGAAATTTCATCGTCGCTGGGAATGCAGAATCTTGTATTATATCATTCTTTGTTACCATATAAGTGTTTAGTGTTGGACAATTTTTGGTCTTAAAATTAAGACAATTATGTCAAGCAAAAATAAAACTACTCAAAAACGCGATTATGTGGTAGATTTCAGACCTTGAGTGGTAGATGTGGTAGATGCTCAAAAAAAGTGGCAGATCTACCACAATGTACCGATAAATACCTAATAAATAACGTGGCCAGCGCTTTTTTTAATTAAAATTTTTTATTGACTTGATAACTATTCTTATTTCATTTTAGCAATAAATAATAACACCTATTTAAGAAAGTCTTTTCATGAACAATTGCGAATTGAGCATTATGCTGCTAAATTTTAATAACTATTTTATTGTTTTGCGTAACGTTGCCAGTGCCCAAATTTTATTAGCAAAAATTGTCAAAACCCCAAAAATTTACAACAATTGAGCATTATGCATTGTAGATGGCATACTGAAAAGCTAGCAATATTCGCTCACGCGTTTCGCAGAAATTTCCAATTTTCTGACACAACCCATCATTAAACTTCCCAATAGTGTGAGGTAGCCAGTGCACATTCGAATACCCCAGGATTTATTTAAACCTTTCTTTTACAGACACATACATATATATGTAGGATCGCACCTGATCATATCACCTAAAAAGCCCAGTTGGTTTTCTGTTATTTAGTGGACAATTGATTCATATTTTAGAAAAAGTGTGCACGAATGTAACGTAGCCAGTCAAAAAGTCTGTCATATGCGTCAGAACTGGTTCTTAGTGTGGCCAAGAGCGCAGTTTATTGAAGGATTCTACTCAAAATGCACTCTTTTGCAACTTGCCTAAATAATTTCTGTTCCTCTAATCCTCTATATATCTTCATAAAAGGGGGCGCAGAACCTATCGCGACAGCGGCTATTTGTGCCTTAAGTGCGCTCTAATTTAGCGAAGGAATGTCAGCTCTCTCTCTCAGTTGCTTCGCAACTTCGGTTCCGGCTCAAAGCGACAGTACGCAGAGCTGTGTGGCTAACGAATTTGCTAGGAAAAGTATCCTTGAAAAGCCATTGATAGCTTGTGCTATACTCTTGGATAGATGGGCCTTTTGTGATTTACATTATTATTTTTTCAATCATTTTTAACCGTTATAATTTAGACTATAATTTTAAAACCGATTTCTATTATAATATGATCGAAAAATAATAAATCATAGAATAGCAATTAAAAAAAAAATCGACAAATTGAAAATATAGAATAGCGATTATTTTGAATCGGAAAAAAACATTGAATTAACGATTAAAAATTATCGTGAAAATTTTAACAAAAAAATGCTCAAGAATACTGCAATAAATTTAATACAAAACCTCTTCATAATGACGATTGTTTTTAGTTCCTTGCAAAAAAATTCGTATTTTTTTATTTCTTATTTACGTAACACAAATTTACATATAAATTAAAATTTTTTTTAGCATTACTTACAGATTTTAACTAAAATAAAGTAAAAAGCAAAACACTCACAATATACATTTAAAAAGTTAAAACTTGACCTTGTTTGCTAACAAATACACTTCAAAACATACTAGAAAAAACCAAATATTCAACTGTTAAACGATTTTTAATCTCCATTTTCAATCATTAATACTAACTACATTTCTAAAACTTTTTACTATCTTACGATTGAACAAAAATAGCTTTAAGAAACCGAAATTCCTGTAACCGAATCTTATAAAAGCGAAATAAATTCGAGTTTACAAAGAGAGCTTTAAACAATAAAGGGCTGCGCGAATAAAGTGGATTTGGAAAATGCAAATATTTTGGCAACCCAGTTTAGCGCAGAGAAAACTTTCGCAACTAAAATTGGCGGCCTGCCTTACCAAGTCCACTTTTTTTTTGCGCTACCGACCCCTCAAACTAGAATTATTCGGCCCTATTATGGTTGTCGACGTCGATGCAATTTTTTCGTAAAAAAATAGCCCTCGCAAGTCTGACTGCAGCTACGCTGACCACAGTGTTTTTGCAGAAAGGTGTTCCTCGCAAAACTAGTGTGGTCAGCTTAACCGGAGTTGGACAATGAGACCTAATTTTAGATGAACAAATTTAATCGACGTCAACATCGCCAACCATAATAGGGCCGATTTTTTATTACAAATATAAAACCCAGCAAAGTCGCAAAGTATGCAAATATAAATTTAAACACCAAATCAAAAAAAGGTAAATAAACAATCAAAGTTTCTTACATTGTATACGTTTGATAACTAGCGAAAAGTAGATATGTAGCCGAATTCAAGAGTTGAAAAGTCTAAAAAGCTAAGAGTTGGCAAACAAATTTACAAATAATACTTCAAGCAAAATTAAAAAAAAAAAAATACCAAGTTAAAGTTGTAGTAAAAGTTCGCATTTTTGTAGACCCATTTCAAGTATTTGTAATGTCGAAGCAAAGCATTTTAATAGAAATTTAAACTAAATATTAGGCAAAACAAAAGTTATTTAAAAGCAGAATTGCAAATTAATTGAATTTAGTAGAGACAATTTTTATTTTATTACAGAATTACAGCTGAAGCCACGACTTCTATATTGATTGCAAGTATATTCGAATAGAACAAAAATAATTCGAAAACAAACAACTGAGGAATGGGCAGTTCCCGATTAATAATTAAATGGCACTTAAGTAAATTCGTGGATTCGTATTCAAAATCAGGGTTGCATTTTCCAATTTAAATAGTCGACATTGGGCACTTGATTGACTTGGATTGATATGGGATTTGATCATTGCGTCCGGACTTGTATAGTGTCTCTGCTAAGGAACAGAGTAATATACGTCGTGTTCTTGAACAAACTAGACCTAGTCTAGAATCTCAGAAAAACAGGGCAGGGGTTTATGCCGACAGACGAGTGCGTCGAGAGGCTAAATACCTTGGCGGCAAACAATGAGGTCTTCCTCCTCTGGATGCCGGGCCATAAGGGCATAGAAGGTAATAGGGCTGCATACACGCTTGCCAGGAAGGTGGCAGCAACAACACCAATAGACCCAGCTTCCCTTTGCAGTAGGACCACACACCATCAGAGAAGAGCTTAGGAGAGAGGAGGGAACTAGCAGAGAACAGCACTGGAACCAAGCCCTGCGACTACTGGGGGAATACAATATGGAAATATATGATAGACTTATTAATCTCCCGAAGTATAAAATAAGAGTTCTAACAGGTATCTTAACAGGTCATTGGAGACTAACAAGTCAACTACATAAACTCGAGATCTGGTCCAACAATGTATGCCGGTTCTGTGATACCGCTGCTAAGACTACTGAGCACTTGCTTCGCGCATGCGACGCTATAGCGAGAAGACGGGAGGAGCACCTCGGGTCATTATGCCCGCAGTCGAACCACTCGATGTCACCAAAGAATCTTTTGAACTTCCTACGCTACGGGAGCTAGAATTGGGCGAGGTGTTGTAATGCGAAAGAGGGTACAATAGACATTCTGGTCGCAGTGCATACCTTGACCAATATTTATCTATCTATACGGGCGATGCAGCAATACTGGTATTTGGTCAGTTTCCTTCTGTCATAAGTGAGATTATTCCTTTTCTTGTCCTCTTAGCGTAAACGCTGAAAAAACGTATACAAATAAAATAAAATCACCTAAACAAAAATTCAGAGGAGTTCAAAGGTCAGCAGGCACTGGCATAACGGATGCAACGAAATTCTGACCGATTATTGTTTTGATAGTTCTTCTTGATTTTTTAACGATAGATTTTTTTTTTCGAAAACTCAGCTGCCAACAGTGCCATCGGACTGCGTGCCTTGGACCGTTCGGGCATGATACCATCCTAGACGCAATTACCGCTTAAAATTAAAGCGCCACCCACTGACTATATCCTGTCGAAGATCTGGGTTAACTGAAAGCCCTCGCGAAACCACCAAGCAGCAGCGATTAGACGCAACGAAAGTGGCAGTTCTAGCAGGGCTTGTGGTTCACTCTTGGACCGTCGGACCCCATGTAAGCTAATTGGGCGCTTTGTAAATCGGTAATTTTCGGGTCAAATTCATTCACTCATTATCTATTAAAGTCTGAAATCGTGCGGATAAAGAATATTCATGAACTTTTTGAAGAGGAATCCAACTTCGAAAAGTGGAAAAGTATTTGATCTAACAGAAAAATGTATGTAGGTTTGTATATTACTTCAAAAACGAAGCATGTTTCACTTATCTAACGAAATACGAAATGGTCTTGTCTTTATGAAGACAAATCCCACTTAGCAAATTCTATAAAAATTAAAATTTATAGAAGTGTATAAATTTGCTCTTTGCTGTCTAATTGCTCAACAAAAAAATACGGATTAATCGTTCTGAATGAAGAAAATTTATAGAAATCTAAAAGTTTGAATTTCTAGAGGATTTGCACCAATCATGAAATGAAAGAGAAATCAGTATAAAAAAAGAGACAAATAAAATTGTTTTAGAATATACATAAATATGTACTTCATTAAGGCTCTTCTACGAGTGGAGCCTTATAAAACCATTATAAAATCAATTGTTCTTCACACTTAGAGTTTTGTGTTTTCCGGATTGGGCACAACTTTGAAAAATATTAGAAAAAAGCAAATAAAAGCATGTTTTAGTTAATTTTAATTATTTTTCAGAAAAAGTTAGTTAATTTAGAATTTGTGTTAGAAATTTATTATTGAATTACAATTTTAACATGCAAATTTTATGAATGCATTGTTTTAATATAATTTGTGTAAGCTTTACACCCGTATTCATAAAAAATAAAGAAGACCTTAACGGCTTTATAAATGGAAAATTTTTATGAGAATGTCACTATGTACATAAAGCTCTTTAAACCTATTTTATGCTTTATGAATAAGGCCATTAAGATTTTGCTTGAAAATGAAAAACAGTTATGAAAGTAATATACATAAAATAAAGTCAAATGACAACAATGGAAACCCATAAAATATTTACTTGTACTACAAACAGGTGAAACAATTAAAAACTTACATACATACAGTCACTCAAACGACCACGTGTTGTTTTTTTTTAATATTCATAATATTTTCGAGCTAAATTTTTTTTTGTTATTTTTCTATAAAAATATCGGCTAAAAAATCACATTGATTTTTGGGATTTTTTTTTTGAGACTAGATGCTTTTTCGGTTTTTTTGTTTTTTTTAATATAAAAAGTGCAATTTACAAAAACTGGCGTTGATATTTTGAAATTTTCGTGCTAATGGCCTCCCGCGTTTTATTTCATAAGAAATTTATGCTTATATGGATAAAAGTGCAAAAATCCGTTACCAAAAAAAAAAAAAAAATCTCAATAATCAACGGCATTTTTTAGCCGTTTGAAAATTGCACTTCATTATACTAAAATTGTATGGGCTATAAAACTGCATAGCCAAAAATGTTCTTAAGATTCAGAATAAAATGTAAAAATATTGACGAAAGTTTGTATAAAGTTTGCAATTGTTATTTAAACGGCTTTGTTTAAAGCTTGGACGATATTTTTATAGACAAATAACTAAAAAAGTTTAGCTCCAAAAACATTATGAATGTTTAAAGAAAATCAACACATGGTCATTTGTGTGAGTCACTGTACATATATCGTAACCCTTATGCCAGAAGCATGAATGTGCAAATTGATTGGGTTATTGGGTTTACTTGATTAACCTTTGGATGTTCTATGTTAAACCTAACCCAGAGTGTCACACATTTTACATATAATTTGGATTGCATAAATGTAGAGTTAAGACTCGTGCGAAAAATTTTCAAACTTGGTTTCCCAAAATTTAATTTTTACACAATCATGTTTGTGGCATACGGGCGTCGATACGTATAGCACAAATGTATGTATGTATACGCGTAACATTAAAAAAAAAACAACTGATTATATTTGACAAATTTAAACATTTACTCTTTTGACATTTTGACGTTATAAAAAACTATGCGCTATATATATGTACATATATACTTACGTTTTGAAAATACAAATTTACGTTTATAAAACCAATTACATACATACATATAAAATTACAACAAATACACTATAGAGCAAAACAAAGAACATGGTGAGTTTTTAAATGTTTGCAAGATTTTTAAGTTAAAATTGTTTTGTATTTTTTTTTTTTTTATAAAAAAATGGTTAATGCTTTAACCAAAAACTTAAAACCAAATTTTCAATTTTTAAACAGAGCTAAAAAAATTCAAAAAATTTTCAACAAAAAAAATATTAAAAATCATCGCGTTTTTTAGCCGCTTAAAACTTGCACTTCATTAAACTTAAATTATAAAACTGCTTACCGGAAAATTTTCAAAAAATTCAGATTAAAAAGTTGAAAATTTTTCTAAAAAAAAAACTGGAGGTATAATTTATATGGTTTTGGTTAAAACATGAACCATAGTTTTATAAAAAGAATAACAAAAAATGTTGGCTTTAAAAACCTTGCAAATTTTAATTAAAAAAAAAACACCACGTACTCAGTTTACACTATAGTGTACATACATACATGCATACAAACATACATAAATATTGTATCTACATACATATGTACATTAATACTTCACAAAATTTCAAACTTCAAAGAAAGAAGAAAACTAATTTGTCAAAACAGACCAATAACGTTAGTTTAAATAAATAAATGGTTTGCATGACAACACTGCAACAAAATAATAAACATTTACAAACATACTAAATTTATGCATACATACATACATACATACCTACGAAAAGCAACAATAAATGGCAAATAAAACAAAATTATTAAATACAATAAATATTATTATGTATTGAATTTATAATTAAAAATACTTGAATAAATATTTCAAAATAAACGCATAAAGGTATTTATTATACGAATATTAAGTGAACGAAACATTTTTAAGGCAGTGTCACTCGATTGGTGCATTTGTACATTTTTTTATTGGGCTAGTGGTAAAAAAATGGAATTTTTTTGTAGTCAAAAGATTGCTACAATACAGAGATGTTCTATTGAAAATTTCAACAAATTAATTTTCGTGATTGGGATGAAGAAAAATTCTTTGGCAAATACCCTATCGTGTGACACTGCCCTTAAACTTGTATTTATACGGATGTTTTTAAAGAATGAACTATAACAAAAAAACTAACCAAAATTAAATAACAGCAAAAATAATATTTTAAAACTTATGAAAATTTGGTGCGGCTATAATTTGTTCGACTACTGTACATAAATTTACAATGATTACTCGGCCGTGCTATCATAGTAGCACAATGCCACTAAGCGCATTTTAAAACTTTCAGGCCATAGCCTCATGCGATTATCGATTATATTTTTTGTTTTATTGTGTGAAATATTTTATTTTTATCAGTATTCTTCTCTTAATCAAAATGGAGTTATTACAAAACACGAAAAAAGATCTATATGGAAAAAATCTGAGTTATTTCTACTGTCACAAACTTCGCTCCAAGTTAGCTTTCAAACTAGAGTGGTAAATTGCAAACCTTTTTTTTTGTTGAATAGGAACCATCCCAGTTTAATGTACATATTGACATACACACAAAGTTGCATACGCATACAACTCTTATTCAGAGTAATCACCCTGTTCATAATACATATTTATTTTGTACTGCAGAAACTTACAAAATTGGGAATCATTCCGAACCGGAAATCTCTTAAAACGCACATGGCTTCTTTGCACAGCAGTGACAGCAACCGGATATGCTTTCATGGCGTGCTGAAATTGAAGCGGTAAGGTTGGCAGGCCAGTTAATTGAAGGGTGGTTTTATTGTTGCACAAATAAAATTTTCACCTACCATACATACTTACGCACACGTACATATGTATGTATGTAAATACCCGGCAGGAAACTTAATTAATTAAAAAGTAGTTTGTTAACTACTTTATTTTCAATGCGAACTAATTGAAATTTTCACTATTTTACCTGCAACGAACTCATTTATTTAACATGGCGATGTCCTAGGAAGCAGTCAATTGCCTTTTCCTGCATGTATTTTCATCTAATTTAAAATGCATTTGGATTAAACCACTTTAAGGTCAGTCGTTTGAATTCGCTTTCGTTCTGCGCTTAACAGATGCTTTTTCATAATTAAGAAAACCCGAAATTAAAAATTTAATATTAAATGTTTCGCCTAATGAGATTTGAACATGGACACCAGGGTTGCCACTGACGAAAAAAAATATTTACCATCCACTTGGAAAAAATCTACCAAATCTGGAAAATATCTACCAATAATCTTTTTTTACATGGCATTAATGGCATCTTCGCGGTTTTCTTAAACCAAAAGCGAAAGTGATGAAACGAGGCAACAACGAAACTTCATCATTAAAAAGCTTGCTCTTTTTTTATAATAAAATTGTTTGCGCTTTAACCAAACGCATAAAAATCAAGGACGTTTACAACATTGCGGAAAAATCAAAAATATTTCGTCTAAATTTCGAACTTTTTACTCTGAATTTTTAGAACCATAGAACCCATGGAATTGTAGTATAACCAACATTGTGCAGATAAAAACTCCATTTGATTTAAAAAATATATTTGCTTTTTGTGTGTTAATTTTCATTTGACATTTATAAAAACTGGCGGTGATTTTACATTTTTTTTTTTTTGTACAATCATAGCGTGTAAATACCAGCCTGTCCATTTTTTCTTTTTTTTTTTTTAAAGAAACATTTGGAATGTTCAAATGTTCAAAAGCTCCCCAAGATTTCGGTAAAATGAGTTTTTAAAGGAGCACGATTTGTTCGCGTTTTATCGATATACATACTCACATATGTATGTATGTATGTATGTACGTATATAAAAAGTGTGCATTAAACGTTCGAAAATTAATGCAATAAAGAAGACTACACTTTTGGAAATAAAATCATAATTTACGAATAACTACGTCAAATAAAGTGGGAACAAAATTTTATTAATTTTTCTAATAAAATACTTTAACAAAAATGTACCAAAATGAGAAAAAATTTACCTTTTTACCCACGCAGATTTTTTCTACCAATTTTGGTAATAATTTAACAAAGTGGCAACTCTGATGGACACTCATGGCCGCAACCAATTGTAGCAAACATCTTTGCACGCTAAGCTACAGCCATATATGTAAATGTGCGTTCAAATATTCAGTTTGAATTGTGGGCAATGTGTTACCGAAGTTATGGCTGATAAAAAATTCCATGCCTATATTAAGTGCTATGCTCTCTTTTACAAACTCATTTATATATACCTTACTATAAGCACCTACCAAAGATATGTTTGCGTACCAAATGTCATGTTTATGTGAGTTATAGTTCCGAAGTTAAAGCTGATCAAATAATTCACTCCTATGGGAGGTGCCACGCCCCCTTTTCCAATACCGCCCATTTTTTCTCATGAGTATGAAATTGATTTTATTTATCTCGACACCAAGTTCCAATGCTCTACCACAAATATTTCAAGAGATATGCAACATGAAAATTTTAGTTAGTATGGGAGGTGCCACGCCCTCTTGTCCAGTACTGCCTTTTTTCTCCATGCCTATAACCAGGGCCGGATCTACGGAGGGGGCAATAAGGGGAAAAGTGAAAATACATTTCTGGAGCTAAAGCAGATGGAATTAGATGGGTGTAAGCCAGCCGAAGAGACTGAAAATCATACCGTGCTATAATGTAGATAAATAACGTATTGTATGCACTACTGAAGTGTTTCGGAAAATACGTAAATACGAAAATAATTTTTGTAAATACATGGCATGTGCTGCATCCACTTATCACTTATCACTTTGATATAATTTACACTTTCCGATTTTGGCAATACATGAAGGATAGTGGTGCGTGCAGAAATGCATCAAGCCAAAGCATCACTAAACTGTAGTTGATGGAAATATCCAATATGCGCAACTACGGTTAAATGTCGAATTCGAACTTAGTTGCTTAAATAAAGCATTTCCGTCAATTGCCTATAGCTTGACCACTGACTGAGGTGTAGTCAGCAACAACATTTTCTCTCAAACTGCCTAGCTTTTGTGAGCCGAGTATGCATGATTGCCTTAACCCTGGGAAACCTTATTCATATATACCTGAATGCCCAATTATTTGCATCAAAAGGTCAGCAGTACAACAGAATGTAAACTAGATTAACAATGAAAATAAAATGAAACAAAATAAAAAAATAAAAAACTTCAAATTCTTTACTTAATTAATAATAACTAAACTAACACCACGTAGAACTCAGCATGCGCAAATTAAATCTCCAGTGCTACGGCAATGTAGAATAATATGCCATAAAGACGCCACATTATATATGTACATACATATGTAAGTACCCGCAGTGTTGCCATATGCCGTTTGGGCGGAAATGAAGTTGAAGCTGCCAATAAACTGGCAAATTATATAATAACAGTCATAGCAACAATAAACACAACAATAACAACAACAACAAACGTTAGGTAAAGTATGCAAATAAATCGAAAAAAAATCACATCGATGGAGGGACAAAGGCAATTTTTTTTCTGCAACAGCAACGGCATGTAAATATGTATGTATGTATATATGTCCGTGCAGAACGATTGACAATATCAACAATCGACTGCGTCGAGAAAAAGTGACATCAAAGTCACGTGAGAATATTAATTTGATTAAATTGCCACAGAAACGCAGCGTGAGACAAGGGTGATGATGAAGCAACAACAATGGCAACTAAATATGCTTATGATGCAGAAAGCGATTTTGCGCCTTTTTAACCCCGTAAACGGATGAAGCTACACGCAACAAAACTAACTAAGGCGTAAACAATAATAAATATCTCAATCAGTTGTTAACACAACAGCTACTTAATAATATATTTCGGCATACATATATACATACATACATATGTACGTACGTACATGGACATTAGGATGGTCCAAAAATGCATGTGAAAAAGTAAAGTTGGAATTTTAATGCCCTCACCTCATAGGATTATTCTACATATATCGGAAAAATATGCCTCTGTTTTTTATTTCGCAATCAAAAAATATTTAGAAACCCCCATTTTTCGTGGATATGGTAAAGAATTCTTGAAAATCAATATTATTCGATCGCGAAACTCTGTTTTCCTTCAGGCAATTTCCAGTAACAATACCCAATTCTTTCTTTATATTTTTTTTTTTGATACTAAACATTTTTTATGTATGCCCCCATTGCATTTTTTGGAGTTTTAGGAGACCTATAGAAAAAAGTTAATATAAAAAAATGGCAGGGACGGAAAATAATCATATTTTTTTTCTTTAACCGTTGTAATCGTCGTCGAACACTTTTAACTATACTTACGCAATTGTGTTTGTACAGTGATTTTTAATTTTTGAGTTCGACCAATAACGAGTAAAGATAATAATTAATATTTGTTTAGCTGAGGGAGAGCGGGGGACCAGGTTTAGAGTTGTGGTCGAGTTAAAGTAGTAGAGGAGGTAGGGATTACCTTTGCGAGCTCAATGAGCCCGTATGGTGTATAGGTCCACATCAAGCACACCACGCACTCCATATGCCTGCTATGCGAGAGAGAGAGAGAGAGAGTGAGATATGCGGGCAGGCTGATGAAGCGGTAGCGCGAGATGTGACCCTTTTACCATGTATTAATTGGGGGACTCCATTGGAGGAGTCATGCTCTAACTGCCGTAGGCTGCTGTGCAATGACCTGGGATTTATTCAGGGATGCATTTATGCAGATTCCCAGTGTGGCTTGTAAGCCGTAGCTTACTACCGTGCCAAAAATTACTCCAGGAGTGGAGTGGGAGCGCGATGTTTAAAACATCGTGTGATAGCCAAGCTGGTTTAGCGTTGACCATAGCTGAAAATGCCAGCGACTTATCACTTCACTAAGTTCAGCGAACTTAAGAACGAGCGAATTACTCTTAAACAGAAGTGCGTGAGTTTGTTCGCTGCACTTGGTTTTGGGCGGGAGTGCAATAGAAGCGTGTGTGTGTTCGCTGCACTTGGTTTATGCGGGAAATGCATAAGTCGCTTAAACAATATTTGAGTTTAATTTTTTCGCTCAACGGAATTTTTATTTGATTTTTATTTTTTCCAACAAATATAATAATAGTTAAGAGTATTATTTTTTCACTTAAGAATAACGATTACTCCAACAACTCAAAAGCTATACCAATGTGATTTTCAACGTATCCTTTTCACAGGTAGTGGCACCCTAATAAAAGGGATAAGTCCCAAAATTTCAGGTCAAAATTCCAGTTGGTTACGCCTGCATGGCCTTTTAAATTTTATTCATAGTCATTATTTTTAAGTGGAAAAATAAAACTCAATAATAATTAGGTATTATTTTTAAACGACAAAAAGTCATTGACACCCCTGGAAAATGGTTAAATAAACCATTGGGTATTATTACTGAAAGTCTCCTGAAGAGAAACAAAGTTTTCCGATCTAAAAACATTTATTTTCGAGAATTCGATACCATTTTTACGTAAAAATTATTTTTTTCCTATATAAAATAAATGCAAAACTTTGAGCGACATGTAAATAGTTTTTTGATTTCAAAAAAAATAGGGTACAGCTTTTTTCGGTATAGAACGAGCCTAGGGGGTGAGATCATTAAAAAGCCGAATTTTTTTTTTTTTTTGGCCCACCCTAATATACATACACACTCTAGCCTTCCAACTCCTAATACCCCCAGCCATTTTATTGTGCGTGCCACTTCAACCTGATGTCATAACGCCGCAGTCGATTCTTGCCGAACACAAACTTACTTTCATTATCCTTTAATGCTTGCTCTTCCTGTTCTGGCCTATGCTATCAGCATCCCCCTTTTCGACGAAAGTGAATGAATGAGGGGACTTGAGTGGCGTGAACGCGTAAATACATACATATAATGTCAACATCGAATTTCGTCTGGCTCTTTTTATTGCTGTGTTGTTCGTATTGTTGATGTCGCTGCTATTTTGCACACACAAAAATATGTACAAGGCAACAACAGCCCACTGCTATCGGCACTTACTCGACTGCAATCGTGATTTCTCACCGTCTCCAGCTGATAGCGCACGTGTCTGCAATTAGTTTGGCATAAACATTTTGCCAACGCCTCAGTTGTCTTCGCCACCAGTAACTGCATTATTGCTGTCTTCAAAGTCGTGATGTCATCAACATTGGCCAAGTGCACTCGACGTGCAAATACTCAATTATGAATGTTTGTTGAGAATTTTAATTTTAAATTGGCAGCATTAAGAAAGAATGCTGGGAAATTTGGTTTAAAGGATGTGATTAAGACAGTATGCTGGCATGACTACTTGTAATGAAAATTAGATGTAAATTTATTTAAATTTATAAATTGGACATTTTTGGTCATTTAAAAGTTTGACATCAAATTTTTAGTTATTTAAAAACTGTATATAAATTCATCGCAGTGAAAAACTGGACATAATTTTTTAGCTATTTAAAAGCTGAACATAAAATTTTAACAATGTAGAAGTTGGACATGCATTTTATGTGTCATTTAAACAACTGGACATATATCCAAAACCTACATAAACTATTGGGTTAGATGAAATTTTTGGTCATTTAAAACTCGGGCTTTAATTTAAAACTACGTTTTTAGTAATAGAGCATACATTTTTGGTAGTTTAGAAGTTGGAAATTAATTTTTAATTATTTAAATGGTTTAGTAAAAGGTTTCATGGTTTAGCCATTTAAAACTAGACATACAATTTTAACCACGTAAAAGCTGGACATAAACCTTTTTTTTTTTTTTGGCATTTAAGCAACATCTAGAATTGTACATAAATTTGTTGGTCATTTAGAACTCGGGTAATGTTGGTTTCAATTAAAAAATACTCTTTTGTAATTGGAAATATATTTTTGGTAATTTAAATGTTGAGCATACATTTTCAGTTAACTCAGTAAACACTGAAAATAAAATCTGCGTAAATATAACGAAAACTTGCGTAAATATTAAGAAATTTTTCGTCATTTTGAGCCACGAAAATTTTCGTTGATTGTACAAAACCGTTTTCGTACATACTACGAAGATATGAGGCATCAGATTTTTAGTACATTTTACGAATGTATTCGTACTATTTACTAAAGAATTTAGTACTATTTACTAAAGAATATCGTACTGTTTACTAAAGAATTTCGTACTATTTACTAAAAAAAATCGTACAGAAATGCACAGAAATAATTCGTATATTTAACGAAATTACTTTTGTAAGGCATACCAATTAAAAAAAAATCAAAAATCAAAAATGAAATGGAAACAGGAACATATGTCCAAGTTGTAAATGATCAAGGAATTTTATGTCCAATTTTATGTTACCAAGAATTTATGGCCGATTTTTAAATGAACAAAAAATCATGCCAAATATTTGAATATGTACCAAACTTTATGTGCAGTTTTTAAATTACCAAAAATGTATGTCCAGTTTATAAATGGCGAAACATTTATGTCTAGTTTTCAAATAACGAATGTGGCGTGGTAATTGACCTCAACAGATAATTTAAAAAGTTAAGCTCACTCAACATTTTATGGTATCCTAATATCCAAGGTCAATTTACCCCAAACCTAGTACATTTCCACCAAACCTTAACTGCAGTTTGCGCTTATCGGAAAGTGAGATTACAGCAAGGAGCAATTACCTCATATTAAGTACAATCAAACGTAAGTATAAAAGCAAAAAGTAAGAAATAAACCTTGCCGATCGCTCCACTTGAAAACTCTTGAAACTCATTACTTGAGCTCTTAACTGCAGTTAAGCTTTTGGTGGAAATGTGCTATTAGAGCAGTGATGCTCAAAACAGCGCCCGCGGGCGGAACTCTTCAAACGTCTCTATAGATTTTATATCACTGATAGGCATTGCCTTCTTGCCCGCGGGCAAAGCTCTTTTAAGTTGCTATACATTTTTTTATAGGCGCGAGCAGAGTAAAAGCTCTCTCTGCCCAATGCTGTTTTATATGGATGCGCACAGCGTAAGAGCTCTCTGAGCATCACGGTATTAGAGTCAAGGGTATATGGTGGAGTACATATGAAAGATATCATCACAGTGATGCCAGACATTCTCTGTTAAAAATCCCACGAAAATCGGGAAAAAATCCCTCAATTACCCACATCTCAAAAATTTATCCCACAAAATTCCCAACGAATTTAAAACATATCGTCGTTTAAAGCAGGGTTGTTGCGAATATTATTCCAAAATAAAAGTCCTTTCTGGATAATAAACAAAAGGCCTGTCCAAATTAAACAAATTTGTTATCATATGAAAGGACTGAAATAGCTTTTAAACAGAAATAACGAACGACCTCTATTTATATTTTTTGTATAATTTAATACTAAATAAATGCATATACCTGACACAATGTTTGTTCTATGATAATAAATTAACATTTTTTGTTGAACTATTTTTCAATATGTGGCTTTCCTCGCTTAGACATATCAATTTTAAAGCTATTTAAGTCCTCTTTCATTTGATAGCAAACTTGTTTAATTTGGGTAAGCGGTTTGTTTATTATCCGGAAAAGACTTTTATTTCGGAATACTATTCGCAGCAACCCTGGTTTAAAGTACAAAACCGCGTATCGTCATCCTGCAAAACCGTGTAACTGACATTGGCTGCGAAAAATTGGATTTGCTCACACAAGCTCTTGGCTCAATCCTTATCCATTCGTCCTGAAATATACTAGCCAGAAATGCGATTGCTTTATAAAAAAGAGAACCATTTTGAAATATGAGTGTTTTTACGCTCTAGAAAATAATTTCTACAACTTCACATACGCGGTTTTGCATTTTGCTGATACGCGGTTTTGCATTTTGTTGATACGCGGTTTTGCACTTTAAACGACGACATACATATTTCAGTAGAAAAGAAGTAACATTCCTTCCACTTAGAGTGTCGAATATTCTTGAAGTTTGTTCAATTATGCATCGATACCTGTGTAGAGAGAGAATAAAGAACACGACGGTTTGAGGTTTATGAGTGGACTGACCGTTTAATGTATCAAGAATATGCTTATAAGTATTACAATTATGCGAAGCTGGTAAATAAAGTATAATAAGCTTATGAGTGCATTTTATATGCACATATACAAATACAAATACATATTTAAATACATAAGTATTTTCAACACCCTCACTTATTGTTTACAAAATTATTATTCATATTTAAAATAAAAATTTTTTTTACAATATTTTTGATGTTTTTTTTTAATGTAATTTGAAGTTAATTTTATACTACAGTTTTTTTTTTTTTTGGTTTTAGCAAGATTTTGTTTTACAGTGTATTATACTTTTTGAGTTTGATACTGTCTTTTAACTTTACGATAATGTAATCGATATAAAAAGTATAGAAATTCTATTATTTTTAGAATGCAAATAATCCCTAACATAATCAAGATTTCTTGGTTGTGTATTGGAACAGGTTCACTAATATTGATATTGTTCTGTACTTCTCCATTGTTGTTGGATTTCTGCTGCTCCGATGAAAACCAGCCTCCCATGTTGTATAATATTGGATAACTGTAATTATTATAAATGTTAATTATTGTCTTATTTTATTATGAGCTTAAGCCCATTTGTTCAGCGCAAAATTTTGTTTTTTCTCTGCTGACTGCTTTTGTTAACGAATCAGCTGCCATTTGTTGAGTGCCAAGAAACTCCAATTTGATTGAACCTTCATCGATTTTTTCACGTATATGGTGATATCTGATATCAATGTGTTTCGTCCTTGGTCTGTATGCTTCGCTCGAGCCTAATTTGATAGTACTTTGGTTGTCACAAAAAACTTTAGTAGTTTCAACCAAGTTTTTATCAACTTCTTTGGCTAACATTTTCATCCATATTATTTCTCGTACTGTTGAAGACAATGCGATGTATTCTGCTTCTGTGCTTGATAAAGCAACTATTGGTTGCCGTTTGCTGCACCAACTTATAGCAGCATTGGACATTTTTAATACATAGCCGGAACACGATCTTCTGCCGTCGATTTCTGCTGCCCAATCAGCGTCACTAAATGCTGCCAAGTTGACATCATCAGTTTTTCGATAGCTTAGTTTGAAATCAATTGTGCCTTTTAAATATCGAAATATTCTTTTCACAGCTTGCCAATGCTCATTTGAGTGTTTTAAGTTAAACCGGCTTACATTATTTACTGCAAATGCTATATCCGGTCTAGTTCCTTGTGTTAAATATAAAAGGCTGCCCACAGCTTCTTGGTATGGTATTTTCCCCGTCAGATCATTTTTCTCAGTGATGCATTTTTCAGTCAATTTTTGACTTACTTCACATGGTGTGCCCACTGGCTTACAATCCTGCATACCAAAACGTTCAAGAATTTCATTTATATATGACGATTGATCTAGTGTAATTTCGTCGCAATTTTTGCTCTGCGTGATACGTATTCCAAGACAACTTTGAGCAGATCCCAAATCTTTCATTTTGAATTTTTTGTTAAGGTACTGCATTAGTTTTTCTAGGTTATTACTACCTTTGTAGAGTATAAGGAAATCATCGACGTATATTGCAATTATCAGATTCAATTCTTTATCATAGTAAATGCATGGATCAGTTTTACACCTTTGTAACCCGAATTCTTTTAATGCTGAATCGAGCTTTAAGTTCCACTGTCTTCCGGCTTGTTTCAGTCCGTAAACAGCTTTGTTTAGCTTACATACCTTGTTAGTGCCATCATTGTAACCTTCTGGTTGTTCCATGTATATTGTTTCTTTAAGATCACCTTGAAGAAACGCAGTCACTACATCCATTTGATGGATTTTATAGCCGTTTTTTACTGCTAAAGCCACTAAAAACCTTATTGATGTGTATCTAACCACCGGCGAGAATGTTTCATCATAATCGATGCCGTATTTTTGTGCACAGCCTTTTGCAACAAGTCGTGCTTTATATTTGACAGCTTTACCGACCTCATCTTGTTTTACTTTAAAGACCCATTTTGCTTTTATAGGCTTTCTTCCATCTGGTAGTTTCATCAACGACCAGGTGTTATTTGATCTATGTGATTCCATTTCTTCATTCATTGCATCTTCCCATTCTTTCGCTTTTTCACCGTTTATAGCTTCTGATACTGTTAATGGCTGTGAAAGAAATGCAAAAGCATTAAATTGAAAAGATGGTACAGATACCTTAGCTTTAGATCGTGTGACTCTTCTTTCTTCTTCAGATTCATCAATACTTTGTTCAGGAACATAATCTGGATCATTTTGGGTTTGATTCGGTGATTCTATCATGGTGTCATCTTCCGCAACACTTTGTACGTCTTCGTTCGATTCATCAGGTTTTATGCTAACTTCTTCAAATGTGTCTTCATCGCTTCTCTTTATTTCCCTCACTTCGTCGTTATAGATTTTTAAGGTCGACTTTGGTTGAGGTTTTTCGTAGAATATTACATCTCGACTTATAACCAGTTTCTTTGTTATTGGATCAATACAGCGAAAACCTTTAATGTCGTCATCATAGCCCACGAAAAACATTTTCTTGGATTTAGGATCCCATTTTTTACGTTTTTCTTTGTTTATGTGAACCATTGCTTCACAACCAAACAATTTCAGGTTAGATATGTCTATTTTTTTTTTATAGAATATTTCATCAGGAATTTTTCCATGCGACGAACAAATACTTTTGTTGATTAAGTAGGCTGCCATATTTGTTGCTTCTGCCCAATAACATTTTTGAAGATTTGCATCAAACAGGAGACATTTAGCTTTTTCAATTAAGCTTCGGTTCATTCTTTCGGCAATTCCATTCTGCTGAGGAGTATATGCATTACTTAGTTGATGCTTGATACCATTCTCTTTACAGTATTTGTCGAATTCAGTTGAACAATATTCACCACCATTGTCCGTCCGTATTGTTTTGATTTTAGATCCAGTTTGGCGTTCAATGTATGTTTTGAAATTTTTAAAGTTATTGAAAACTTCTGATTTTGACTTGAGAAAGTAAACGAATAATTTTCGGGAGAAATCATCTATGAATGTTAATACATATTTGGCGTGTCCTATAGATTGCGTTTCCATAGGTCCACATAGATCAGAATGTATTAGTTCGAGTAGCTTTGTTGTTTTTGAGTTACTTTGTTTAAACGGAATTCTTGTTTGTTTGCCTTTGGGACATATCTGACAATTTTTTATTTCATGATCGTCGTCATTGAAATCAATACCAGAAACAGCGCCGTCACGCATTTTCTTTAAACTTTGAAAATTTATGTGTCCAAGTCGCCTGTGCCATAGCATTGCGTTGTTATTTGTTTGTTTTGATAACAAGCATTTTGCTTGGATTCCCTTCAGTTTGTAAACACCATTTTCCGCTTTGCACTGTACAATTACTTCTTTGTTTTTGTTAAGTATTGTACAGCCTGTTGCATCGAATTTTATTACATTCCCCTGACTCACTATTTTTGCAGCTGACAGAAGGTTTACTGATAAATCGGGCACGTGTAGAATTTCGTTAACTACAATTTCTTGCCCGTTGATATTCAGTGATGTTTTGCCAACGCAACTTACTGTCATAGCTGTTCCATTTGCTGACATTATTTTGTCAACGAGTGAATTTTTTTTGCTAGTGAGCAAATTATCGTTTGGTGTCATATGAGACGATGCACCACTGTCTAGATACCAGTCGTCGTTATTTCTTTTCGTTAATAACGCTGTGAATGCATTTTTTGCTGTGCCATTTTGTGCATTATTTTTCTTGTAGTGACATTCCCCTGCATGTTTCTTTCCACAAGTTGTGCATTTTTTCTTTTGTAAGTATTTTTGCTTATTTTCGTACCTTTTTTTACTAAGAAATGCATCACTTTTTGTGGTTGTGTTGGTATCAGAGTCCAACAGTTTAGCGATTATTGTTTCTGATTTTATTTGTGAGTCTGATGCTTCAATTCCCATTATAAATGGTTTATATGCATCAGTTAAACCAGCCAATACTATCGCCGTCAGCCAATCCTCATTTATCTCAAAACCAATTTCATTTAATTTATTAGAATTATCTTTAATTCTATCAATGTATGATTGCATGTTCTCGCAGTCTTCTAATCTGCAAGAGATCAGGCCTCTTAATAACCCAATTTTTCTTGTTAAGCCTTTGTCCTCATACAGATTTTTTAGTTTCTGCCATATTTCTAGCGCTGTTTCACATCTGGATATGTGAACGTACAGCGATGGCGCTACGCTTAGAGCTAACAGGGCTTTGCAATTAGTTAATTTCTCAGCGTTTGTTTCTGTGACAGGATCGGTTATACACTTATGCAGACCTTTGAATGCTAATATATTTTTTATTGCGAAACACCAGTTGTGGAAATTTTCCTGGCCTTTGAGTTTCTCTACTTCAAAACCCTTTTCCATTTTAACTTATAATTTCACTTATAAATTTTATATATATGTATATGTATATTAATTCAAAGTCTTACTTGAAGCGTTATTTTATTTTTATTATTACAGCAGATTTTGCACTTTTGATTTTTTATTTTATTTATTTAATTCCGACACCCGACACTACAGCAGTAACCTTGCTCTGCTACCATGTAGAGAGAGAATAAAGAACACGACGGTTTGAGGTTTATGAGTGGACTGACTGTTTAATGTATCAAGAATATGCTTATAAGTATTACAATTATGCGAAGCTGGTAAATAAAGTATAATAAGCTTATGAGTGCATTTTATATGCACATATACAAATACAAATACATATTTAAATACATAAGTATTTTCAACAAAATGAAAATCCCCTTTTTAGTTGAAATGTCCCTTTTTTCCCTCTTGATAATTTTTGTTGCCAAATATCCCTCAAATAGGGAAATTACCTACAATCTGACATCACTGTATCATCATGGAAATAGCCCAAGTCCAGCAAAACGAATGATTTGTTGAGGTTTCTGTCGACGGTATACCCGTCTACCTATATACGAAACATCTTAAGCCTTATTTTGTCCTCTTTTGAATTTTCACTATTACCTGACTAACGAGTACAATAACTTCAGCCTTACGACTTACATGCTTGCAAAAAGATGCTAGGCGCAACGTGGACCCTTTCTCCCGCTATGATACATTAGTGCTAGACAGCAATAGTTAAGGCGATATTGCTCTACGGTGCTTGGTATGATTGAATGCAGCGAAGAAATCGATGTGCGATGGACCATTGGTAAAGACACAGCAACTACTCGCTTCGTTATGTGCTTATAGCAGGAGAGATAAGAACTATACCAAAGGCTGCTGTCGAAAGAATTCGGATCCGCTACACGTCGACCTAATGGAGGAAAATATTTCAGCGAAATCCGCGGGTAGACAAGCGGCACAGCTCAATTGTATTACGGAAGACATACAGCACAGACTAT
>NW_023458557.1:91525263-91535409 GCF_013731165.1 Rhagoletis pomonella | reverse complement strand
GGTTTAATCTATTTCTATTGAATATTAGACAATTTTGCAGTTATCCAAATGCAATATTTAATTTAAGCAGTTTGCTTTTAGAAAATAAGCAGAACTTCTAACGCACACTCGAAATGCTTGGCTGTGTCTAAGATTATGTTCAAATAGGCATCTAATTGGCAATTAAGAACCTTTTCACCAATTCGAGCCTTAATTGTTACCCAATTTATCATACAAAAATTCAAATTATTAATTGCCAATTAATAATTAAGTCCGGTCGTAACGTCTGCACAGCTGGGATTTGCCCATGTAGGGATAAAACCAAGATATATATGTACAACAAGGGAGAAGTGAAAACTGCCGAAACCGCTTTTACCTTGTTGAATATGCCTTATGGTCTGATTATGCATACTTCGCATAACTTCGCACAACTTCGCATATACGGCAAACTGTAATTTCGTATGTACTTTATATGTATGTATTTTGTATGTATTCCATTACCCAGAAATTAGCAGAACTTTTAAAAGCTTAGCGACATAATTGCCAACTTGGTGCTTTAAGCACTAGATTTAGTGCTTTTTGAAAATTAGAACGTCAAAAGAAATGGTTTAGTGCCTAGTGCCTTTTTTAGTGCGTTTTTTCTGAATATATATATATAATTTGAAATATTTATCGGTTCTTGTAGATTTTTTGGTGCTGAATTCAAATATGGATGCAGTCTTTCTCCAGCACGTCAAAAGATATCCTAACCTCAAAGTACCAAAAACACGGGTTTCGCGATATTTGAGGTTATATTATGAAAAACAAATTTTTTTTTACTCATTTCTTACTCTTCCCCTTTAAATTTCATTTTCGTTTGTTGCGATTAGATTTTTCTTTCTCAGTATATCACGAGTTTTAATGTGCAGTACTTTGGTATTATTTCGTAAGCATGAATCATAATAGCATGTGTAGGGGCTATTCAATCGTTATGAGCGAAAAAGTTTTGAATATTGTCCATTTTTTTACTTTTGGTAAATACAAACTGTTACGAAAAAAGTATATTTTGATAAAAAAAAATGTAGTGCTTTTAGTGTGGTAAAACGCTTTTCTTTCCAAGTTTTGGTGGGTTTTGGAATTGAAAAGTTGGCAACGCTACTTAGCGATCTATTGAGTTTAGATTTTGCTTCACATTTGCTTAAATTACATTTATATTGCACTGGTAGAAATGGTTGTGCGAATTCGCCCAAATTTGGTAGGAAATGCCCAATAACGGCAATGCTGATGTGGTCCGTTGTCGGCATTATGTGTCTTTGGGCAGACAGTTGGAGAACGCTGTCAGTTATGTAGAGCTGGTACCTAGGGATCAACTTGATTACATTGATTGATTAAGGGATAACCAAAGAGCCTGGCCTGCCATGGACAGTTCCCTAGTACCTAGTAGGTGGCGTGCAAACTTGCTCCTTGCTGCCAAGAGTTAAAGGGTATTGCTAAAAGCTAGGGTTGATTTTGTAATTATGAGATATGTTTATTAAAGTTAAAAGCTTACAAATCATTTGTTTACTATTATTTTAAATTGTTTTAGTCGTGAGTGATTTGAATGGAAATTGAATGAATGTTTAAACCGAATGGATGAATGTACCTTTGTTATACACACTTTAAATTAGATTAGATTTAAAGGTGAGAACTGAATATATGTTAGAGGATTAATTCCCCACCACGATGCGATGAGAGCTCGCTGCTCCTATGTGTTCCGATATTTGGCGATCGGTATTGATTGTTGAAAAGAAGGCTGATGGTAATGCGCGGGTTGCCATTATAGGCAAAATTGTGAGGGAATTCCAGTATGTCTATTGGTAATAGTTACTAGGAGTTGGAATGGGATATCCAAGCGGGGATACTTTGAATCGGTAAATGCGCAGGGATGCGTTTTGAATTAGAGCATGCCAAGTGATGTATTCATTGAGTGAGAGAAAGTCACTAAAATAGGTGTAAAGACACTTTTTGACCCGCTTCTTTGTATAAAAATAAAAATAAGTTCGAATCGGCTTTCATACCCGTTTCAAGTTTGTTCTGGCGCTGGTGAGGATTGCAAGCACCTCCACTTAAAAAACTGTGGGCCATATTTTAATTGATATAGAAACTATATTGCCGGTTCCTAATAATCACCATATGTTCTGTCTTCAATCATTGACCTGCTTGTGCAGCAATTAAAAAAAAAAAAAATAAAAAATAAATGCAGAAAAGTGAGCTAAGAAGTTAAACACGATTTTTATTTAAGAAAATTTTAAGATACACAGTTCATGCACAACCATATTATCTGTACATTGTAATTACTATGTTTACTACGAAGGAACAAGTCAGTTTTAGTCGGGTGGGAACACAATTTGTGCTATTGGAGAAATATTTGAGATTTAGTATTTTGATTGGTATAATTAAATTAAAGGAAGCCCATCTTGAACGAGACCCAGTGCGAAAGCAAGTAAAATGTTTTCACAAATACTCACAAATCGGAAGTAAAAGCTCCGGTTAAATACAACGACTGCTTTATCGATCACATGTTATGTGCATGATGAGAAATCGGTGATAATGACGTTTAACTGGGAGGTAGAGTGATAACCAAACATTGATCTTGATCGGCAAAAAGTTAGAGAAAGGCTCGTAAACTATAAAACAAACAAAAAAATAATAGAAAGAGGCTTGTAGTAATTTGTCAGCACAAGAAAAAGTTTTAATTTTGTTGGATATTTTTCCTTGAACTACAATATTGTTTAATATATAATATTCGCATACGAATGTTTTTTCGGTCCGATTGCGACTGTTTGCAGGCGCTCCACAATTTTAAACGAAAAAGCACTCGAAAACAAATCGTAAACGGCTGTCATAAACGACTTTTTATCCGATTTATCTTCGAGAAAATATCCAATTACGAGCTCTTTTACGATGATTTTGCTGGCTGGGTATAAATAAATTGAACTGCTATGAATCACATATCTAACAGCTAAAGGGCCGTTTTCACAAATGTCAGGTAAAATCTCAGATAGCTATCTAATGAATAACATTATTCGACTATTTATTCAACTGAATAAATGCTTCGAGTTTTTCAATCACCTTTTAAGTGGCGGGTAGCTATTCAAGTGCCTTTATAGAAAAGTGGCTTGTCCAAAAATTAGAGCGACAATACTCTATGATAGAAGAGGACAACTAGTACGTTGCTCAATTAACTGATTGTCATAAAATATAAGCTCTGTATGTTAACGTACTAGTTTATGATAGTTCGTACCAATTGTTACAAATTATCATCCTTTGGCGTTTTTGTACGCAAAGACTTGCATTAAATTTGCAAAGGCGGAGGAGGTGAGAGAGGAAATATTTTAGAGCAACTTGCAAGGTTTTACTGGATAAATTTTTCCATTACGAAAAGCGGCTCTCTTTATATGCTGCTTTTTGCATTTTACATAAGCAAAGGAATCAACAAAGTTAAAATTGCCAAAATAAGGATTTTAATTAAAATTTCATAAAACTAGTAACTGCTTGCAAGGTTTGCGCTTTCGTACTTTTAATGATAGTTATCTCATTGAGAGCGACTCCTGGAAACTATGTTATTGGCAATACATGATACTTTTTACCTTTGATACTTTTTAACTAGAGAATACACTAACAAATATTATTTAAATGTTTGTGCATTTCTTTAGCATTTAAAATCTAAATTTTGTGGCATATTTTGGGGCACAGAAGAAATCACTTTATTTCAGTAGGGGGAGTAATTTTCGAGAATTTATTTTCAAAGTGAGAACTACCCAAAAATCTACGAGAGTGTGAAGTTTCATGAACAGCTGGTTAATTTATTTATTTGCAAAAATTTTCTAATAACAGCATTTAATATCCTATTATAATTGAAATAGGTTTATTTAGTAAATTTCGACAATGAAAATTCCATAAAATCTTCCTATATTAGTGCGCATTGCGGCAGCGACATGCGATCACCTGTTTTTCTTGTTGCAAGTTAAAATTTGTCCAGTAAAAATTTCCAACTTTCCATTCAATGGAAATGTCACTTAACACCAAAACGTTAAATCTGGCAACTTCCCCTCAAAATTTTCTCTCTCAACTTCTCCTACTTTGCAAATTTCTTGAAAGCTTTTGCGTACGACAAGGCCAAAAGATGATAATTTGTAACAATTGTTACGAACTATCAGAGACTAGTACGTAAGCATACAAAGAGCTCATTTCCGAACTGCAGAAACGTCAAAGCCATGTGTCAGTTGCTATTTGGCCTTTATCTGGCGAACGAATCGCCGGATAAATTTATTCTTCCGTTAGGTTAATTATTCACCGAATAAACTTTAGCTGACTATTGAAAAACACCATATCGACTTGTCAAACGAGTTAGTACTTATTCGTGGCTTATCTGACTATTGAAAAAACCGGCCCTAAGTGAAATAAATAAATAAAATTTTTTTTTGCTTAAGCCTGTGTATACGGCTGTTAGATATGTGATGATTTGTGTGTGAGTATGTGTAGCCCATGGTGCCTTCCGGCACTCTCCCACCTTGGGGTGGCTCAGGATTACCATTGACCACCCTCAAGGAAACGGCAGAAATAGCTACGGCCAACCGCTTTCACTTTTCGCGGGAGATGCCGCCGTTCCCCCTGTTCCGGTCGAGTGTACCGAAAATCTTGGCGCCTCACAGTGCCGCCTAAGTGGGCAAACATCGAAAAATTCGTTCTCTGCAATGTGAACGTGTTTGTTATTTTTGTAAGTGTAATTTATCCACTAAAATGGAAATTTCCTTATAAAATAAATTATATGCCGCCAGCAAGCCACTAAAGTCGACTAATTTTATACTAAAAAGTTTTATAAGAGCATAACCATGCGTAAGCTCTTCACGAAAATATAGGTCAAATATACATTCTTTAAAATAAAATGTTGGTTTGACGTTTTTTATTTCCGTATATATAGCAGAGAGAAAACTGCCTAATTAAAACCTACCAAAATGCCTTTTAAACTACAAATAGGAAAAAAAAAATCCGGCCAAATCTGATAAGAAAAATATAATAATAATGGCAAAACTGACTAATGACATCCCCAAAGCAAAGTAGACATTCTACTCCTGTGGGTAGACCGAACCGCTGCGTACGACAACGTATTAAATTATGTATGACTGGTTAAATACCTAGGGATCAACTACCTTACAGATCTATTTAGGATATTAATGTATTTTTCGGCAAAAGGATAACCAAATAGCCTAGACTATCTTGGACGGTGCCCTGGTACCTAGTATGCACGATTGAGAGAAATATATAGTATTCTATCATTCTTGCCTAGTATGTACCTTGCTACTTCGTGGAAATAGTTAAAGAGTATAAATAAGCTCGTTGACGAGCTTGGGGACTACCATTCTATTGGCGAGGGCTTTGATAGCCGCTTGATTGTATTAAAAGATAAGTTAGAAGTGGATTTTAAACCCTTTTGAAGTTTTGTTCTGGCGCAGATGAGGATTGCTAGCCATTGTACCTAAAAAACTGTGGGCCATCTTTTACTAGAATGTTTAGTGACGGTCGCTAAAAATTCATCTGTTCTTCTGCTTACCATCATTAACCCAGATGTTCTAGGATTTTTGCCTTCAATTTTTTTCCAAAGCAAAAATCAAATGTTATCATACAGAAGAAGGATCTGAGCTAGATGTAGAAGACAGGCGAATCAACTTAAATTATATATGCGAGTATTTATCTCACACAAATTAAATAAAAACTAAATAAATGCAGAAAAGTGTGTTAAAAAGTTAAACACGATTTTTATTTAAAGATACAGAGTACATACATATGTATGTACATGTTCATATTACGAAGAGACAACTCAGTTTTAGTCAAGTGGGAACGCAATTTATGATGCTTAAGAAGAGGCTTCTGCGGTTGAGTTTAATGGTGGTAGAGGTGAAGCGCCTTCGCCGCCTGCTGGTGGTGGTGGAGGAGAAGCACCCTCGCCACCTGCTGGCGGAGGTGGAGGAGAAGCACCCTCACCACCAGGTGGAGGTGGCTGGTTTTCACCTTTAGGTGGAGGTGAAACCTCCTCACCACCGGCCGAGGGTGGAGGGCTTGCAGGACCCTTCGATAGTTCTTCAGAGCCTCCTTGTCCACGTGCTGCTAGAGAAATGTTTGAGATTTAGTATTTTGAGTGGTATAACTAAACTTAAACTTATAACTTAAAGAAAGCCCACCTTGCACGAGAACCCCTGCGAAAGCAATAAGAAATAGTACCGCAAATACTTTCATGTTTACACTTAGTTGATGTCTTGCAAAATGCTGACTTAACACCAATTTAATAGGCGCTTTTATACAGTGAAAAACAAATAAGTTTTTTTTACTCAATGAAAAACAAACAACTAAACAGTGTTATCTTTATTTGATACATATATTATTATTTAACAGTTGGCAGCACAAACATAACGATTATTTAAACATAAGTTGCAGACCGGATACTCGCTTCAGCGAAAACACTTCAAGTTTCTACATACATACATATATTCGCAAGATAACGTTTTTCATTGAGAAATATAAATACTTATTTGAAATGAAGAACATTTTTTTTTGGCACTCACTTATTTTCGTAAGTATTTGGCGGTAAGAAGGCTATTATGTTTGCCTCCCAAAGGTATTCGATGTGGAGACAAGAAGTCAGTAGACTTCCTTACGAAATGCGTTGGCCACTAAGATAAAGTCTCGGGAATGAGACCATACTCACGATCATAAAACGCTAGAAGGCAGATATACTGCAGGTAGGATAATGTCGCGCACGCGTGATAAAAGAGACGCCTGTGACCTGTGTATCCAGATGGTTCACAATCAAGGCAAATTTAGGCGCATAACATGGTCTCAGAAAAAAAAAAAACAAATAATAAGCACAAATACTGAAAAACCATTTCAAAAGAACCGACAATCGGACTGACGAATAATTGACAGCATTTGGCCGCAGCTGCAAACTTTTCTCTACTTTGGTTCATATTATTGTGTTTTAACGGTACGAATAGCAATAGCGCGCTTGAAGAACAACAAAGCTGCTGGAGCTGAGCAAGGAGTTGATATTCTTATGTAGAATACGATCAGATGTACGCATGCCCGACGACTGGGATATAAGTGTGCCCTGCCCAATTTTAAAATTTGGAAAATTTGGCGCCACGTGTGGTTTCACGATGTGGATACAAGTAACTGTTCATTATGTATGTATATCTGACAAGAAAATCATGTTTTATATAAGAAAAAAACGCCGCAAGCCAAATTTAGAATGACAAATCGCGCGATTTTCACTATATACATATTAAAATTATTATTTTTTTTTTCATATTAGCTAATTAAGGGGAAATTTAATATCAAAATTTTTCGACTTTTAAGCTTATGCCGAATTTCTACTAGGCATTAAATGGCACAATTTTTAGTGGCAAAGGCAGGCATTAAAACATACCTGTGGCATTACGTTAAAAGCTCACGTATGCAAGACTTAGACTTGACTTGACTTGAAAATTGTACATACATATATCTGGCAAATGAGCAGCGCGTGTTTGTAGTTACGCAAAAAACAACTTCACTCAGAAACTTGAAGAACTATAGATTTTTGATTTCTAAGTTTAGTTTCTAAGTGCAAAGAGAGCCGTTTTTTAATTAAATCCGTACAAATATATTTTTTCGTATATATTTAATTCAACTGGCATTCGAAAAAGAAACTTTCAGATAAGGACAGAAAATAAAATAAACAAAATCACAATTTGGTTCGCTTAAATAAATTCAATTTCAATTGTAATTTTTATCCAATTTTACCTCAAACAAATTAAACGCTACAATTTTGCGTGTACAAATATTTACAAATGCTGAGGATAAAACAAAGATAAAAATCAATTGATGACAACGTAATCGTTTCTAAGTTTCTAGGTAAGTCAAGTCAAGTCTAAGACTTGCATAACTGAGCTTTTCTAGATTTTTGCTTGTAAGTTAAATTTCTAAGTGCAAAGAGAGCCGTGACAGAATCATGCTGTCATTAAATGTTCTAATAAAATCCCTACAAATAAGCCACACAAATATAATTTTGTGTATAAATGTAATTCATTTGGCAATCGAAAAACAAACCTTCAAAGTAAGACGGAAAATAAAATAAAAACAATCACAATTTGGTTCGCGTAAATACATTTATTTAAATTGAAATTCGGTATAAATTTTGGTGTAAAAACAAATAAAACGTTTACGTGTACAAATACAAGTACTGAGAAAAATTGTTTCCACGTAGTATTTTTTAAATGGCATTACATAGTTTGCCTTGCCAAGAAAAACTAAAAGATATATTTTGCGTTATTTCTCTCGATTGAAAAAATACTTTGCCATTGCCGTAAATTTTCTTGAACAAATATTTACATATAAATTTCTAGCGAGCTGCAAACGGACCAACAAAATTGAATACAAATGATTTTTGGTTTTTTTTGTTTTTCTTGCCAGCTGAGTTTTTCTTAAGAGCGGATCAATGCTTCGAGAAGCAAACAAATTTACTAGGAAGGAAAGTGGCAAAAATTTTTTAATTTTTCTAATTTAAATTTTTTATTTTCTTTTTTCTGTATTTTTAGTTTGTTTGTATTTCACATGGCACGCCTTATTTTATAAGAAAAAATTTCAGAACAGTTTTTGACACTTTAGATACCAGAAGCAACCACAAAATACACGCAAATGTTGTTTTTGCTCTAATTCTACTACCTGTTTGATATGTTTTGACCCCAAGTAAAACAATTGACTTTTTGTCACTATATAAGGGGTGCCATAATTCCAAATTTAAAAATTGGGGTTATGCCACTTGGGGCTATGTCATGCTACCGTTTTCGATGATGGAATTCAAAGGATGAGAGTTTACGAAGGTTTTGATGGACTCTCTATGAATGGCCTGTCTATAATAGACTAAATATGTATGCATATTTAATCGGTCTGGTTCAGCGGATGGTATCTTCTCATTCCGAAGACAATCGGTTCTACATGCTTGAGCGTTTCTCGACAAAAGACCGTTGTTTTAGCAACTAAATCTTGTTAAGATCGGTGAACGATAAGTGATCGGTAAGTGTTAATTTGTCAACATTTTTTTAAATAATACGAACTTATTTTGCCTTATTAATTTCTATACATAGTTTTAGCAGACCTATTGTTAGTTTAGGGTTTCTGACTAACAGTAAGTTTTACCTATGTATTTGAACTGTGTTATTGAGCTTTGTACCATGATTTTATTTTTACGAAAAATTTAAAAAGCAACAAATTCTAAGCGGTAGAAATTATAGCTGCTATGTATTTCAGATATTTTAGTAACTCTAAAACCGATTTTCGCTAAGGGGCAGAATCGAACACCCTAATATCCACCCAGTAATTATGATTGTGAAGAAGATCACCCGACACCACAAAATGCACGAAAACAATTAAATATCCTTCACCGAAATCGTTGTCTTTAACGACAGTCGTCTGATATACAGTACAGTTCCTAAAGCTGAAGCGTGGCAAATTAATAAGCTTGAATTTAAACATTCGGTTGGAGAAAATCCGGAAACGGTCGCTTATCTATCTGAAAAGGTAACTAAAAATATGCCCTACAATTCTTTTTCAAGGATTAATTTGGCGCATCTGTTCAAGACTGGTCTTTCTTTTCTCGTCTTTTCAATTAACCGAATACTCCGCAAATGTAAATATTTTATGTAGCTTCAACGAAACCTGTTTAAGTACTGTTAAATCCCGAAGTGGGTAATAAAAACATTACATGGTATAATTCCGCCGTGAAAACATTACACCTTTTCGACGTATATCCGATGCGCAATTTGTTTTTATGGAAATGTACATTCATACGTCACACAGGTTTGTAGTTTTAATTGTTTTGAAATAATATTTATTGTGTTTAAAATAAATATTCAACCATTTACTTGCGCTAAGTAAAATTTTGCTATAAAAGCGGCCATTAAACTGGTGTTAGGTTAGTATTTTTCCAAACATCAACTAAGTGTAAACATGAAAATATTTACGACACTATTTCTTGTCGCCTTTGCCGTGGTCCTCGTGCAAGGTGAGCTTTCTTAAATCGCATATGTTTTGTGTGTTTTAAATAATAAACCTCAAATATTTCTCCAATAGCACGCGGACTAGGAAGTAGACCAAAAGGACCACTAAAGGACGGTC
>NW_023458557.1:91477017-91525253 GCF_013731165.1 Rhagoletis pomonella | reverse complement strand
TTCACCAGCTGGAGAAACATCTACCCCACAACCAGGCTTCTTCTCCGATATGCTTATGAATATAGTATTCTAATTAACAGTATTCAATATTTTAAATAATAAAAATCCTTGGCTGCAGTATAACGACTTTTTTGTAAATTTATTGAAATCATTACTCATTCGCTTATTGCCTACATGCGTTCATCCTACCATAACTATTCTGAGTAACAGTCGAGATTGGGCCAAAATTAGAGCCCAATTGGGAAAAACTTTTGGCTCTGATCGGGCAACCTCAAAAAATTTCCAGCAAGGAAATTTTGTCATAATGGGCAGCAATTTTTTTGCCCTCAACTGGCACGAAAATCTGCTAGCATCATATAAGTGCATTTTCAGAAAAAAAATCATAACTCGAAAATGACGAATTTTGGCATATTGCTACTCGTACTGAAAATAGTTTATACTATTCCCCAATAGACAAAAAAGTTTGAGAGAAAAAAAAATGTGGCAATTTGAAAAAAATCAATTTGAAAAAAAAATTTTTTTTTTGTTTATAAACAATAATTAATTATTAATAAACAATTACTGATGTTTAGTTCACTAGATCGATTCAGTAGATCAATATCTGCAATTTAAAAAAAAAAATCGTTAAAATCCTTGCTTTTTTGCGGCAGTTATAAACGATTTCATAAAAAGTTGCTATTAAGAGAGAAAAAAAGAAGCGTTCGTACTCAAAAAGAAAAAAATTCATTATTTGAAAAATTCGCATTTCTGAGCAAAAAGAAAAAATACGTATCTCCTTAAATTGTTCAAGGAACAATCCCTGCGAGTTTTATCGCAAACTTAAATTCACTTTCCGCCGGCCTGGGTGATTTGAGATGGAATGAGCCATATGCAATGTTGAGTCATGAGAAAGGCATGCCCGAATATTACTTTTGCTGTTTTTCTTGAAGATAAATTTGCGAGTACCCCTAGTGAAGCGGCTAATTTGTTTGCTGTTTTTTTTTTTAAATCAAGTTTTGTTTGCGATGAGTAAGCTGAGAGTCCACGATATATCTTCATTGCTTGATTTTGGCTCCTTGTGTCTTTCCGCTGAGGATGTTTCAAAGGGGATCCTTGCACTTAGCCTTTTTACGCATACGAATATTCATGGCCTATCGGGGCTCTTGATAAAAAATTGTCCTGCGGTTGTTCAGCCTTTGCGTTTAATATTTAATAAATCCCTTTCCTCTGGGATTTTCCTGAATGATTGGAAAATAACCACAATGCCCCCTAATTTTAAAAGAGGTAAAAAATGTTGTTCGCAATTATCGGTCTATTTCTAAGCTTTCAACGAGTTCTAAAGTTTCTGAACACATACTTAAAGATAAGATTGACTTTGACATTTTAGACTTCCCAGCATGTATTTTTGGACCACCCTTATGACCATACCTACATACATATGTATCATCCAGGTGGGAATGCAAGTCAACTCTTTCAAGCGTTTTTGTCACTTTTGACAAAAAATAAAACCAAGAATAAATACATAAATGAAATGAAAACTTTAATGATAAAGTGAAGTGGTCGAATTTCTATCACCCAGCGATATTAGGAGATACGCATAAATAGGTGATTAATACGAGAAGCAATCGACACTCAAAAACAAGCAAACGGAGTACAAAGAAAAAACAAAAGCAAAACAAGCAAACACTTAACACGTTCACTGCAAAAGCCAATGCGGTTATCAAAATTCGGTGATCTCAAGTCAGTTACGGGCACCGATTTATACGCGTCTCGAGCTTTCCAAGCTTTCTATACATTTACAATAGGCATCTGCTAGGCAAGGGCACTCACTCTCTGCGCTGACCAACATACTCGAGGGATTCACAACTTTAAAAGCTTAAATAAATGTTTAGAGAACTTAAAACGACAACCAACTATTTTTTAACACTGCGAAAGTGCATAATATGACTTTGATGGTACTTTGCGAACCCCCTTAATATAGTTTTTAGGCGTAAATTTACGATATACAACAATACGACACTTACGACACCGTTGTGAATACCACAACTATGTTACTATTTTAAACCATCAAAATTTCACTGTAGGATGATCTTCCTTTGGCGGTGGGTTTGCTTCAGTTCTTCAAAGACAAGATTGGTTGTTTGGCATTCATGTCCTGGCTAGTATCACTTACTGCTCAATTTATGATTCATTACATCTAAATAACTCATAACAGATCGTCATATAGTCTGCCTCAAGCAGTTCACGCCCATCGTCGATGTTGTCCAAAGTGTAATTAGAGATATGGATTTGAATAGTGACGCAGGTGACATGTTTGACGTAGAAAAACTCACGTCAATGTATAGAGATGAACCTCATTGCTCTTCACTCAGCAGGACAAGGTGAAAACAGCAAAAATTCAGCTTAATAACTATAAATCCCGGGATAGGTCTTCTTAATATTGGATATATGCTCCCATCAACGATTCTTCATGGCAGACTGAAACCATTTGTACGCCAGTTTGATTGGCGGTGCCTTCAAACTCGGTAAATCCAACACTGACTAGATTACCACATTTAGTTAAATTCTGTAAAAAATCCTTAAAGGGCGATTCCACTATGCCCAAATGGCGTTATTTTAACAAGCAATTTCTAGTTGAAATTGTAGCAGTTTACACAACCATCTCACTTTCGATGTTTATTTATTTGTTTTGTTTTTATTTGTTTGTTATTGACATTTGATTTTTTCTTCTTTTTGCTCATCAATAAATCAAAATAAGCAATTTTCACAGTTATATTCGCGAAGTTGAGGCAATTTCGACACCCACTACTCTTCTCGCAACCGCGTTTCATTCTAGAGGGCGGTGGAATAAAGTTCCTGCTGCCTTATCGCAGTAGCGACAGGACTCCGGACACTGCTTCCGGAGTTTTTTTGCGGACTCTGTGGTACTCAACTATAGCTACTATTGGCCACAGTGCCTACCCACCATTTTTGAAGCAATAAATATTATTTTTTCTATAAATACATACATGCAAACATACTGGTCTCTTCTCTCATTGAGTTATTCAGCAAGGTTTTAGAGTAGTCCCCCATGGAAATAGAGATCGTGGCCTTAGAAGCAGATTTTGTAGAGACTATACTTTCGTCAGTTGTTCTCTTAATCATGTGGGCTCTGTTAAGCTGGTAGATGGGTATTTTGATCAAAACTTCCTCTCCAAGTGCGTTTGAAACAGAACTTTTTAATAACTCTGAAGAGAAGTGACTGTCGGGTGGTTGAGGTTTCTGGAAATACTGCTTGAACTTAGGCAAGGGTTACCAGAACTTGGTTGGAAAATGGAATTATACCTGCGGGCTGGGCGTGAATCCTAGCAAAACGGAGCTTTTTCTTTTCACTTTTAGGTATAAGTTACCGAATTGAATCTTTGGAATCGGGTCATGTAAACGTATTGACGAAGGGATCGAAGCTGAATGGAGGATAGGTCAGGTGTCTCCTGCGAAGAACTCTTCATCAAATTGAAATTTAAGCCACCGGATCACCGTTGCGTTTGCTAGTAGAGGTAGCCTCAATACAAGAGGCTTCGGATTGGCCGCTATCTACTGTAACACCTTTCAACGAGATGAATATATTTTCCGACAGCCAAGCAGATATTAATGCTCCTGGCACCCTGATCATTCATACGAGAACGGTAAAGGATTATCGAGCGCAATTGTAAAACCATTTGATTCCCGGGTCACAGCGAAATCGCTGGAAACTGCAAGTCCGATAAGCTGGCGCGACATGAAACCCTTTAGGAGATGCTCCCGGCTAGAGAAAGCTTTTGTGCTTGCCTGGCCCTGTGTGGTCAGGCGACCGAACATAACAGATATTGATGAAAACTGTCATGGAAAAATTCACTATGGAGGAAATGTTCTACAACTAAGTGAAACATACCAATCGATTTCGTTTTGCACCGAGACTCAAATTTGAAAATAGATTTTTATTTGCAATTTTTATATAAAATTAAAAAAAAATAACAATTATAACGGGTGATTTTTTAAGAGCTTGATACCTTTTTTTTTAAAAAAAACGCATAAAATTTGCAAAATCTCATCGGTTCTTTATTTGAAACGTTAGATTGGTCCATGACATTTACTTTTTGAAGATAATTTCATTTAAATGTTGACCGCGGCTGCGTCTTAGGTGGTCCATTCGGAAAGTCCAATTTTGGGCAACTTTTTCGAGCATTTCGGCCGGAATAGCCCGAATTTCTTCGGAAATGTTGTCTTCCAAAGCTGGAATAGTTGCTGGCTTATTTCTGTAGACTTTAGACTTGACGTAGCCCCACAAAAAATAGTCTAAAGGCGTCAAATCGCATGATTTTGCTTATTTACGAAGCCATTCAACCAGAAATGAGCCTCATCGCTGAACAAAATTTGTCGATAAAAAAGCGGATTTTCTGCCAACTTTTCACACATTCAACACATTTCGAACCGAACACTGATTTTGGTAATAAAATTCAATGCTCGTTAGTAAGTCTATTCATGATGAAATGTCAAAGCATACTGAGCATCTTTCTCTTTGACACCATGTCTGAAATCCCACGTGATCTGTCAAATACTAATGCATGAAAATCCTAACCTCAAAAAAATCACCCGTTATTTGATTTTTATATTATAAATCCAAAATAACAATTATTTTTGATTTTTATATTATATGGCTTAGATAACAGTTATTGAAGAGTTTTATTTATAAAAGTCATCAATAAAAATCAGTCAGCGACTTTTACTTTTAAAAGTCATTAATATAAATCAGTGACCGACTTTTATTTTTGAAATCAATCGTATAAAAGTCATTAGCATTTTTCGCAGTTAAGAAGGTGTTGGAAAACAAAAGTTTACTACGACTTATTCAAATGACTTTTATAAGTATGATTGAAAAAATAAAGATCAGTGACTGATTTTTATTTATGAGTGTTATAAATAAAAGTCTTCGATAACCGTTATATAAGACATATAATTTAAAAATCAAAAATAACTGTTATTTGCAGATTATTTAAATAAAAATCAAAAATAATTGTTATTTTCGATCTATAAAATAAAAGTCAGAAATAACGGTTATTTAAAGAGTAATTAAATAAAAGTCAAAAAATAATTGTTAAAGAGTGATTTTCTTAATAAAAGTTGTAACTGTTACGGTCCCCACACTGTGGTCTACTCCTCGACAGATGTGCGTTTGGTCAGCTCAGAATGCGCTAGGCGAAGACCATCGAATGCCAAGTAGCTAAATCCTTCTGGCCACGTGTAGATCGGAGGCAGTTCAGGAAGTCCTTGGGACTAAGCAAGTTACAATTCTTTCTATTGAGACTTAGCAAGTTACAACTCTTCCTATTGGAGGGAATTATAACTGGTTATAACGTGATAGGTAAACAAGCGGTAAGGCTGAATATCACTGATGATCCTTACCGCACCAGCTGCATGGAAGACCATGAAGTGGAATCATCTCAGCACTTGTTGCTCTGGTGCCCTGCCTTTGCGAGCCTAAAGTTCAAGCACCTTTGGCCGGTCTTATTCCATACTCCGTACTACTCAAAGTAGCCTCTGTTCCTCCCTCGCCCTGCTTCTGTTGACGGAAACAATTCATACCGATGAGAGGGTACAAGATTGCTGGTGATTCATTTGTCATGAATTCATTCTAAGGTGGTGTGGCTGATAATGTGCTAAAGGAGGCAACAAGCAAGAAAATGATTTGACTCACCTAACCTTCATAATAAAAACACTTCATGCAACTACATACATATAAGCAATTTTTCGATTAGAAGAATATTTAAAATTTTATCTTTATAAGTTAATGTTTAGATTTCGCATAATGTATGCAAGTTAGTAAGTCTTATCTAGCTGTTTGGCACTTTATCGGTCAACAATTGTTTAAGAATAATATTTGAAATTAATAAATATTGTTTTGTTTATTTGCTTTTCATTGAGTAAAATTTTAGTATAAAAGCGTCCATCAAATTGGTGTTAAATCAGAATTTGGCAAACATCATCAAAGTGTAAAGATGAAAGTATTTACGGCACTATTTCTTATCGCTTTCGCAGTGGTACTCGTGCAAGGTGAGCTTTCTTTAATTTATTTACATATACCACTCAAAATACTAAATCTCAAATATTTCTCTAATAGCACGGGGACTAGGAGACCCTGAAGAATTAACGAAAGGACCTGACAGCCGTCCACCACCACCCGGTGGTGAGGATGTTTCTCCTCCACCAGAAGGTGAGAGTCCTCCACCACCACCGGGCGGTGAAGGGGTTTCTCCTCCACCTGCAGGTGAAAGACCACCGCCGACACCATCACAAATCTCAAATATTTATCTATTAGCAGGCTTACTAGGAGGCTCTGAGGAATTATCGAAAGGACCTGACAGCCGTCCACCACCACCCGGTGGTGAGGATGTTTCTCCTCCACCAGAAGGTGAGAGTTCTTCACCAGAAGGTGAGAGTCCTCTACCCGGTGGTGAGGATGTTTCCCCTCCACCTGAAGGTGAGAGTCCTCCACCTCCACCTCCACCTGCAGGTGAAAGACCACCGCCGCCACCACCACAGGGCGGTGAAGGCGTTCCTCCTCCACCACCACCAAGGGATTGAGAATTAAGCATGTACTACTGAGCCTTCTGTTACATCTTTTACTCTAGCATTGACATACAAAAAGGATCATTTGCTATGTTCATAAATGATATTTACGGTCTAAATTCTATTAATTTTGTAAATAAAAAAATTATTTTCGCATTTTAAATATAATAATCTTTAAATTATTTAATTCGTAATGATTTTTCAGCTAGTGACTCTAGGTTTTTCGAGTTCATTTATCTAGCCGAGTGGCATCACAGAGTGTTGATGTTCCCATATAAGCTGCGGCCAAAGGTAGTAACTGTACCAGCAGATTTGTAGAAGGACGTTTTTATGGGGCTATATCTTGGCTAATATTTTACGAGGTCTCGTCGACTGTCCTGCGGTCTCTTCATGCAGTCTTCGGCATGTGGATATATTTTGTAATCTAATTGTTAAGTTGTATTTCTCTTAATGCGCCATTAATCAGAACTTTAATTGACTAAATTTTTTTTTGTAATTAGCGAATTATGATTAAATAATAATTTCGTCGATCCCGAGTTCTTCGATGCAAACCTCTACTGTGTTTTCCCGATAGATAGAAACGAATTTAAAACTGGGTGTTCCAGAGGCGGCGAGGTGTTAATTACTGTAAAGCGGAAATTCAGCTCATCTTTAGTTCAGCTACATAATTCTGATTCTTTACGGGGCTCTTTCGGCCAACTGTTCGTGTGTGCATCATATATCCCGTCCAACTGCAACGACGAGATTTATGTCACATTGATAATTTAGTTTATCCAAGATCTGCAGTTATGTGTGTCCTTGGCGATTTTAATCTTAATAATATTTCTTGGAGTAACTTAAGTAGTTCATCTGTGTCAATGCCAGTTAATGTGTGTACTGTCAATGAACTTTATATTACTGATAGTCTCTTAAGTATAGGCCTATCCCAAATTAATCATTATTTTCATGATCTCAATCGGCTTTTAGACCTACTTTATTTAAGTGATAACTTAAATTATCAGTTGGGTGAATGTGATTCACCAATTTCTCCGCGGAATGCCCACCAAATTTCTTTAGAAACCATACTTTAATTTTACGAATTCTTTACTCCATCTTCTAGTATTTTGCAACCTATTTTTAACAATAATATATGCAGCTGTAATAATCAATTGGAACACACTCTTCACTAAAATGGATCCACCAATGCCTTCACCACATTTAAATCTCGCGTTTCTGATCTTAATATGGATCTCATTCTCACATTCACCATGGTACATAAAAGAGCTGAAACGTCTGAAAAATCTGAAGAACACTTTCGTCAAGAAATCCAAAAAATCCGGGCACACATTGTACCTGGATCGTTATCAGCGTTACCGTAAGAGTTTCAATGCCCTCGATAAGAATGAATATGATAGGTACATTAAGAATTATGAAATCAACATCAAAAATGACCCAAAAGCCTTTTGGAGTTATATAAAATTTAAGAAAATGTAAGTGCGCCTGGGCCACGCTGGAGAAGTGAAACTTACGTTACACATCTGTTTTGTCTCATAACCAATATACATACATACATCTGCTTTTGCTTAAGGATATATTTTTTGTCTTTTTATATCTAGATCTCTACCTCTACCCTTGACCCTTGTTCCTTCTAATTACATTTATGTATGCTATTCTGTTTTCCTTTAACTTCATTTTAATCTTTAACGATAAAAATTTCGATAGCAAAATCGATAATAATATTGGTAGCAAAATCGATAAAAAAATCGATAAAAAAATCTACAAGTAACTGTTAACAAAATCGATAGCAAAATCGATAACAGTTTCCATAACAAAATCGATAAAAATATCGATAACAACTTCGATACAAATATCGATAACAAAATCTGCATCTACAATATCGATAACAAAACTAATAACAATACCGATAAAAAGTATCGATAACAAAATCGTTAAAAATATCCATTACAAAACCTATAACAAAATCGACAAAAATATCGATTATTATATCGATAAGTTCCGAAGATATCGACAGCAAAATCAATAACTATATCGATAAAAATTTCGATAACAAAAGCGATAAAAATATCGATTATTATATCGATAAGTCCCGAGAATCCCGAAAACCTCTAAAATCCCAACATAGTTCAGAGACTGACTCTCTGTGTCTTCATCTATATCGTTTTCTCTATAATTACCGTTATTTTAATCCTTCTTCCTCTATCTTTCTCTTTCCTTTATCGGTATCCTCATCCTCATCTTTTTCTTTAGATTTATTTTTGTTTTTACTTCTGTGTTTATACTGTTCTTCACCTACATCTTCCCCTTCACTTAAGTAAGATGTTTAAATTTACATTGATCTTCATTTTTGCCTTTATCCTTACGCATCTTTGTTTTTGTTTTTATTTTTGCCTTGGCTTTATCCTTTTCTTTATCTATGTACTTTACTTTACTTTCATTCTTGTATTGGTCTTTTTATAAGTGTTATTCTTTAACCATTTATTAGCAAGTTTTTATTAAATTCGTACCATGTGCATACACTTAAGAAGCACTTGTTTCAGTCCCAACCATTTCCGTTGAATTTGCAAATTTTCTCCCAACCAATCAAAACCGCCGCTAAAGAAGTTTCAATTCTGTGTCTGATGCTGAGCTACTTTTCGAAGATTGTTTCATTTCCGACTCGTCACTGTGTTTCGGTTCGCTTTTGGTAACTAATAAAGACGTTGGAAGAGGCGTCGAATCGCTAAAATCCTCCAAACAAATGGACGCGGATGGACTTTCTACGATATTTTTCAAAAGTGCTCCTCTCTGACTGGGCCGCTAACGCTTACTTATTTTCAATAAATCCTTAACATCCGGCATTTTTATAGATGACTGGAAACGTTAGTAATTATAGACCGATTTCGAAATTATCCACGGCAGTGAAATTGATTGCATTTGTAGTGAAAATTTGGAGAAAATGCATTTATTGTAAAAATTGCCTTAAGAATATAGCTCCTTTTTAGGAATATTTTCTAGAAATAAAAGCTACTTATCTTATTAGTTCTATGAAACCACTTTAAACAATATATGTATGTAGTTAGTTGCAAATATGGTGCCGCTGCGATTTAGATTGGCAGCTCTTATTACGCTTTCCAGCATCAGATTGAAAAAGTCGCACGAGGGTGAATCGCCTTGGCTAAAACCTCGTTTGGTCTCAAACGGCGCGGAGAGGTCCTTCCCAAATTGGACGGTGTTGAAGGTTGTGCTCAACGTCACTCTATGCAGATGATATCGATATCGTAGGTCTGAAACAAAGGGACGTAACCGCAGCATTTTCCAGTTTAGAAAAAGAAGCTAAAAAGGTTGGTCTAGCGGTGAACGAGGTAAAGACAAAGTACCTCCTGGCAACATATAAAGAGCCCACGCGTAACGGGACACACGCCACTGTTGGCAGATATAACTTTGAAGTAGTGAAGGACTTTGTCTACCTAGGATCCAGCTTTTGGCTCGGTAGGCAATTGAAAAGCAGAGCCCTCTCTCGACGAACGAAACTCACGCTCTACAAATCTCTCATCATGCCCGCCCTTTTATATGGCGCAGAATCTTGGACGATGTCGACCAAAGATGAGAAGGCTTTGGGGGCTTTCGAGAGAACTATTCTACGCAAAATCTACGGCCCTGTTTTCGTGGATGGCGGATATCGGAAAAGATGGAATGACGAACTGTATGAGGTTTTTAACGACACGGACATAGTTAAGCGCATAAAAATAAAGCGATTGCGTTGGCTTGGACATGTTGTACGCATGGATGACGACTCTCCGGTGAAAAGATCCTTCGACTCCGCACCCATGGGTGGACAACGAAATCAAGGACGCCCACGAACGCAATGGAAGGACCAAGTGCAGAAGGACCTGTCTGCGCTCGGGATAACCAACTGGCGCAAATTCACGCAGGAGAGAAGCAATTGGAGAAGCTTTTCGGTCTCGGCCCAAACCGACAAACGGTTGTAGTGCCACTACCTCTTCTGAGATCACTAAACCTAAAACCAAAAAGTATATGACATAAATGGCATAAGGCCAAGAGACCTCGTGGGCTGTCTCAATTATTTCGTGATCAAAGAAGACGGACAGACAGAAATGGTTTAATCGATTACTCTTTTCATTCTGATCATTTATGTATACATTTGTCTATATCTATCTCGATTCGTTTTGGCTGTTACAAACAACCGTTATGTGAACAAACCCTGCAGTGAAAAGCTAGTTCACTATAGTTCATAAACTATTATTTAAGGATAAAAGTCATACCAGTTCGTTATGAGCCATAATTATACCAGGTCCTCATAGAAAAAAGTAAACTATTTGGTAGAAATTCTAGTTCGAAAACTGGTATTATATGGAGAAGTCATACCAGTTCGTCATAGACTATAATTATAGCAGTTCTCCGCAGTGAAATTCCAAACCAGCCAGTATAATTAGTAGTTCCATAACTAGTATGTGCTAAAGCGACGGCCTACTATTTCGGCGATTTCGAACAACTTATTTGATCAGGGACATCTGTCTTTGAATAGCCACAACCAAAAAAATTCGGTTAATTGCTTTCATCACAAATGTCGGCTGTGGCGTCGAGTAAAGACTACCGATTCTGGTTCTGAGATCTGAGAGAGGGTTGTAAGATGATTTATTTTGGAACGAATTTCCGTCATCCCTTGTCAGGCTTTGCAGACAAACCGGTTTCGGCATTGTGCCATCTTCGGTGTCATTTTTCGTTCTATTAATGAAATATTCGTTTTGTTAATAAAATATTTCAGCGAAAAAAGTCTTCTTTTGTTGTACTTCCGAAGAATAGAAGGTTTTCCAAATGTTTGCCAGTCAACTGATTTGTTGACCCGTTTATTGTTGCTCCTGCTTTCGAAAACAATCGTTCGCTGCTTGTTTATACAACAAAGGAAACGCAGTTTTCAGCTCCTCCCATTCTTCTCATGGGTTCGACTTCAGGGAGGATACTGAGCTGGATAAATATAAGGACACTTCGTCACCTTTCGTAGATCTTGTTTCTTTGACCGACGGCGAGCTGTTTGTGGTGTTGCCAGAAGTCGAAGTTAAAGACGCGCAATTTTTTTTTTGACAAGCTCACAAAACAGCAAAAGGCAGGGTTTATATGTTCCAACTGTTTAGCCAATATGATAATGTTGGACGCCAAGCAAACATTTTTTTGAAATTTCAGAAATGACAATCCAGAAAATAATAAATAAAATCCTGACAGGGAATATAAAAAAGATATGAGAAAAACGCAGTACGGCACATTTTTTTGCATCGGATTTCATAGAAATTATCATGATAAAAACATTATGAGGTAAAAACCTTCTCTAAATTCATCGCCCATGATTTTATTTCTGGCATTTGCATCACATAAAATTGAAAAACAAATAAATAAATAAATTGTTCAGTACTTTTGTTGCTTGTAGTATTTCTACTGGTAGCGTGCTGATGCAGGAGCAGACAATTGATATCTCTTATGACACCGCCATGTTAAAAATACCAGTCGCTAACATTGAAAAGGGATACAACGTGAAGCAGTTGGGCTGAAATGCAAACTGGTAGCATTCTGGTTCACAACTGGTAGCTTTCCCTGCAGGGAAGTTATAATACCCTTGTGCACAAGTGCGCTCGGGTATAAAAATACATGACAAAAACGGCATTAGGCCAAGAGACCTCGGGAGGTTTCTCAATTATTTAGGGATCAAAGAAGAACCGTAATCAAATAGAGGTCTGTTACATTGGATTGTTTTAAGTAGCGGCAACTTCTCTGAATCGAATTTATCCTAATCTAAGTAAACAAGTTTTTATTCAGTGCTACACGGTGTGATTGAAGTACGTGATACGTACCACGTTTGTACATACATAAAAAAAATAATAATTAAAAAAGTACTTCCGTTAACTGTCATACATAGTACTATCGATCGATTGTGCTTTATTTCGTAAAATGGGAGAACATCTTAATTCAAAGAATCAAAAATTTTAGAAAAAGCCTTAAGATTTTATAGTTAGGTTTTATTCATTCCCGAAAAATATAAAGTTGTAAGAAAGATGAATTTTTTTCTTATAACCTACAATTAACAGATGTCGTTATGAATACTTTCAACGATAAATATAAAACAAAGGCTTACGGGTTTTCTTAAAGCATATAAAATCAAATGTTTTATGACTTTCTTCCAGCAATCGGGCGATATGTACATATATATCAGCCAGGTAAGTGTACGGCCGTGCAAGTGAACTATTTAAAGCGTTTTTTTTTTATCAATTTTAACATAAGAAGAAGCCAAGAAGTAATAAATGAAATGAAAACTTGAATGAAAAAGTGAAGTGGTCGAATTTCTATCACTGAGCGATATTAGGAGGTACTCATAAAAAGTGATTAATTCGACAAGCAGTAAATTTTTTGATTTACTAGTAGATTACGGCCAAATTGCTATGCTTTTTTTCTTGAGTCACTGAAAACAAGCAAACGAAGTACAAACAAAAAACAAAAGCAAAACAAGTAAACACTTCAATATTTCCTGTTATGCCGTTTACTGCAAAAGCCAAAGCGGTTATCAAAATTCGGTGATATGTATCGGTCAGTTATGGGCACCGATTTGTACGCGTCTCGAGCTTTGCAAGACTTCTATACATTTTCAATAGGCACCTGTTGGGTAAGAGCTAGGAATGTTAATCCCGGGATCCCGGTCTTTTTAAGGTCCCATAAATCCCGGTATTCTTGGCAAATATTCCCGGAATTTTTGGGGATTTGTAATTTGCACTAATGGCAATAATATAAACTCCTTTCCTTGACCAGTATTGGGCGAAGATTCTTGGCCTTCCTATAACTGAAAACGCTCATCTGTGTTCTTTAGTTTCCTTATAGGGACTTTTATTGGCTTACATGGTACATCGGATCAAAGTTGAAGTTGCAAGATCATTAAAGAATATTACGCACGCTTGGCAGAGTTCACACAGGTGGAAATAAGACCAACGGTGAAGCTAATGACATCGAAAGGGATTAGTATTCCATATGGTATCACAGCGCTACCATTCTTGACCTATGTGTGAGAAGGATTCTGCTCTTTAGTCGTTTCAATATAAACTAAGGATGTTTACTTAACAGACCGCTTTTGCTTTTAAACGCTGTTTTTGTATTAGCCAACGCAAAACATCTGATTAAGCGCCGCGAGGCAAGCGGACATTGGCTAGTTATACAGATAACACCGCGCGATAGTAAATTTTAAACACAAATATCAATATATTCGCGAAACCATGGTCCAAATATAGTAAAATTGCGTTTTTAGTTTTTCACTCTGACGTCAGTAATTCAAAAATGATTTAAAAAAGTCAGAGAAATGTGCTTAGAGGAGACTTATGGGTATCTAATTAAAGCGGAAATCCTGTAGAATTTAAACAGATTCAAGTTCTTAGTACAGAAGGACTGGTAAGTAATTATAATGTCCTTTTAAAATTTTATCCTTGAAATTTCGCAATATTTTTTGTTTTGAAAAATTATATGTGGAGGACTTACTTACATATATTTCGTCCTTGTAACTTTATCAGCTTAAAAAATTACCTATTCGTCCTGGTGAATCCAAAAATTTTTTTTTTAATTCTAAAGAAATTTCCTCTTGCATTTGGTACCTAAATTTTTATTCTGTGTACATTCCATTGAATTTTTTAAATAATTTTTGGAATTAATCATATATTTGAAATAACAAAGTCCTTTAAAGAAAATCCTGACGTCAGAAAGAAAAAATAAAAACGCCATTTTATATATAAAATAGGTTTCAAGCGCATTTATTTATTATTTATTTTATGGTAGGAGAGCTTCGCAAACAATATAGAAGCAATTTTCCCGATTTAAGTTGGTGAAAAGTAGTGAATATCTAAATCCCACCGCTAATCCCGGGATCCCAGGATCGGAAAAAGGTGAAAAATTAACATCCCTAGTAAGAGCACTCTCTTCTACATATGCCTATGTATCTATTTAACATCAAAATCTCATTGGAGGATGGTCTTCCTTTGGCGGTGGGCTTGCTTCAGTTCTCCGAAGACTTTCTGCAAACAATTGGTTGTTCGCTATTAATGCTATTCTGGCTGGTATCACTTACGCCTCAATTGATTCATTTATGATTCATTACATCTAAATATCTCACTAAAGACCGGTATGACGTGTTGCCATAGAAAGTCTCCTAAAAATCTTAATTCTTTCCGAAAAAAAAGATCTTCAAAATAAGATTTCAAAGCTAAAAAGATCGCTTCGATCCCAAAAAATGTTAATTTAAAAATATAAAAATGTTTATTATGTTGACTGCAAAAATTAACAATTTCAAGTTATAAATTCCTTTTTATATTAACTTAAACTAAAATTCAATATTGCCTTCGTGAGTTCGCAAAGTTTGTAGCACAGTTTGTTTTCTAAGTCACATATCGCTAGCTTATAGTGAAAAGGCTAAATCCACTTCTTATGAAAACTCACATTTCTATACAGTAGGCTAGAGCACTTAAAAATGCATCGTTTCGAAAAGGATAAAGGTTCTTGTTTTATGTTTTCTCGCTTTTATTCTATGAAAGGAAAATTTGCTAAGTCCAAAAGAACCTCCGAAAATTCGATAAGGCTTAAATAGTACGAAATCTTTTATTTAAGATCGAATCTCTCTGATTCGTATGAAGTTTTGCTTTGCTTTAGACAAGCAACATTTTGTATTCCAAGTTTAGCGAAATATTTGATGGAGAGGGCTATAAGAAGTTTTTTTCTGCTACAGTAAAATTTTTAAATTGACACTTAGAAACTTTTCACTCTAAGCTAGCGATATGAATTTACAAATAATAAACCTATGCATAAAATATGTACATTGATAAACGATTTGAAGATTTTTTAGTAAAAAAAAACCGCCTAAAACATCGTAATTTTGAAGATAGATCTTCATTTATGGCAACGCTGCCGGCAGGTAGTCTACCTCAAACAGTTCACGCCCATCGTCGATGTAGCCCAATGTTTAATTGAGATATGGATTTGAATAGTGACGCCGGTGACAAGTTTGACGAAAAAGAACTCACACAAATGTATAGAGACAGAAGTCATGGCCCTCCACTCACCAGTACAATGTCAAACCATTAAAAATCGTAAACCGGCAACGACGATATGGTCGGCTCTAGAGATGGGCATGGGCCTAAATTTTCAGACACGCCAGGAAATCGCGTTCATTTTTAATAATTTTTTTGGCTTACGGTGCTAAGCATTTTCTTCTATATAAAAGACACCATCCTAAGATAAAACGTGAGTGAATTTAACCCCTACTTGGCTTCTTATATTTTTTAATAACTAATATTTATATATGGACCACACTAAAGGCTCCTTTTCACATAAAAACCCACCCGTGACAGAGCAATTTTGGATTTTTTTGTATAATAAAGCCATCATTTTCACACAGAAAAGTGAAATAAGTACTGGCATCGAGGTAACTAAGCGGTTTCTCTTAAGTACCCGACCCGCATAAATACATACCTAAAAAAGCTGATATTTTTCGTGAGGTACTTAAGCAGGTTTTTCTTTTCTAAAACGTGATTACCCATCTCAAATAAACTAAGTTTTGTGTAAACCTACGAGTCTGTGTAATTTTTAATTCGTACCAGTTTTTTTTTTTAATTTGTTTGTTGTTCCTTTTGGACTTGTTTTTTTTTTTGTTTAATATCTCTATTGTATTGTTTAATGTATAATTGTTGGTGTTATACTTCCCTGTTGTACTAAAAAAAATGTTTATAAATCTTATTGTACTAATGCTTCAAATTTAAATAAATTGAAATTGAAATTGTTTGCGATTTTTCCATACCGAATTTTGCAATACAGAATATTATAAGGCAGAATTTTGCTATACAGAGTTTTGAATGTAAAATTTTAAATACATAATATTGAACCATAATAACATTGTAGCCAACCCATGACAGGAAATACTTTGTCTTGCTGTCTTATCCAACTTCGAAAATGTAGAACAGACTTTATGGTTTTTATTACCGATGATGTCGATATCATCAGCAAACTCCAGCGATTCTATAATACTACAATGTTAGTGTTTGGCCGAGCTTCTCCTCTAATTCTTAGCGTGCGTCAGTGACAACTCGTTCCACAAAGGGGAGGCGCCTACAGCTATTTATGTACCCTCTAGTAATAAATAGTTCCGTAGCGGTTCAGTTCTGCAGCTCTTCGTGGACTAAAACGTGGGTTAATAGCGCAGTTACCCACGGACGTAAAAACGGCGCACGTGTCAGCTGACACGATCTGTCTTATGGGATCTACGTGTTAACAAAAACTCACCACCGCTCGACCGTTACGTATCGGTTGCTTCTCTCTCTTTCAATCAACAGCAAACTTGACATATTTCTATGTACGCATATTTGACATATTTCACGCTACGTACACGTTCGTGGGTAATCGCGCTCTAAATTTCCTCACCCAGTTTGTTTGAAATCACTTTGCTGGTGCCCTCTCTCATTAGATTACGGGGGACATTCCTAACTTTCTGTTGCATTATTAAGTGAAGTGGCGTCAGTTCTAGGATGATCTCCAAGGCTTGCGGTGGGGCAAGCGGATATAGCACCCTTAATGCAGGTGCACGCCAACCGTTGAAGCCTATTAAGCGACCCTCTGAGTGTGTGTGAGGGAGTTATTCTCGGAACGTGCCACCGCTCGATATGTCACTATTGGCCTGACCATAATTGTGGATATCCAACACAGGTTACAGAAACTCCCCCCCCTCCTTAATTAGCGGCAGGCTTCTGCGGAACATCAAAGCGCGTGTGGCTTTTGTGACTGCGTACTTTACATGCTTCCAGTGATCGGACTTAAAAAATTCTGTGTGGTAGAATCTGGAAAAAATGTGGTAGATTTAAAAAAAATGTGATAGATCTAAGGTGTTGGATCAAACTTTGTACAAAAATTACAGAATTTCTGTAAGGTTTCCCCTAATCTGCAAACTTTTTAATTAGACTCTAAAAAAAATTAATTTTAGTATAATAAAGTGCAAGATTGAAGTTGATAAAAATTGCGTTGAGTTTTAGCAATTTTTTTCCTTGACAGTGTAAAGCGGTTCCTTCCATATCAAGATATTTTTCGAACATAAATTTTTTTGCAACCTTGCGGACTGTTGCCAGCGTTTCTTTTTATCACATCACGATGTAGGGAACAAACCGCGACTTGGGATTTGGCGATTTTGATAATTCTCATCTAAATGTAAACAATGCCTCAGAAACTTTAGATGCACTAAAATTTGCTAATACTTTCACAAAAATCACCGTTTTTTTTATAATTCGCTATTAATTCTTTTTATAAATCACATATTTTAAAATTTAACATAATGAAACCAGGTTTGCTGTCCAAAAATTTATTATTGAGAAAATTTACGATTTTACAGTTTATTTTATCCTCCCATTCGGCTTTGTTTACTTTTACTTGAGAAATTTCATCGCCGCCGGAAATGCGGAATCTTGTATTATATCATTCTGGTTACCATATAGTGTTTAGTGTTGGACAATTTTTGCTCTTAAAATTAAGAAAATTATGTCGAGCAAAAATAAAACTAGATACTCAAAAACGCGAATATGTGGTAGATTTCAGATCTTGTGTGGTAGATGTGGTAGATGCTGAAAAAAGTGGTAGATCTACCACAATGTGGTAGAAGTCCGATCACTGCATGCTTCCTTTATAACACTGTTCAGTCAAATAAGTGCTCTTTGTGCAACGTCCTGTTATATTGAAGAAAACTTTGGTGGCTTTCGAGAGAACGAGTATAAGCAAGATTTTTCAATCTCTTTGCCCGAGCAATTCGTAGCGATAAGCTTACACGTAAATATGTACAAAGTTGAGCGTATAAAAGCATAAATCTGGATTTACATGAGGCGATTCAACATTGCTCCAGAAAAATCGCTCGTGTAAATGGTAGTTCAAAATCGCATGCCTCAAAGTATACAGCAAGTCAACTTTTGCAAGCGATTATCGCCTGTCAAAAAAATCGCCTCATGTAAAGGCAGCTTAAAATACAACGATTGCGCTGACTTGGGCATGTTTTGCGCAACGATGATGGCGCTACGGTGAAAATATCCTTCGACGAGAGTACAAGAATGCTGGAGATTTACTATTTGTCATGAATTGATTCCAAGGTGGAGGCGACAGCCAAGAAAATTGCTTTGACTCCCGTAACCTTGAAAATCAAAACACTTCAAGCAACTAAATATTTTCGATTAAAAACTATTTAAAATTTTATCTTTATAAGTTGATATTTAGATTTTGCATAATATATGCAAGTTATGAGTCTTATCTAGCTGTCTGGCACTTTTCCGGTCAAGAATTGCTTAAGAATAATATATGAGGTTAATAAGCATTGTTTTTTTTTTTTTATTTGCTTTTCATTGAGTAAACTTTTAGTATAAAAGCGTCTATCAAATTGATGTCAAATCAGCATTTTGCAAAACATCATCAAAGTGTAAAGATGAAAGTATTTACGGCAATATTCCTTATCGCATTCGCAGTGGTACTCGTGCAAGGTGAGCTTCCTTTAATTTATTTACATATACCACTCAAAATACTAAATCACAAATATTTCTCTAATAGCACGGGGACTAGGAGAACCTGAAGAATTACCGAAAGGACCTGGCAGCCCTCCACCCCCACCCAGTGGTGAGGATGTTTCCCCTTCACCTGAAGGTGAGAGCCCTCCACCACCACCGGGCGGTGAAGGAGTTTCTCCTCCACCTGCAGGTGAAAGTCCACCGCCGCCACCACCACAAATCTCAAATATTTATCTATCAGCACGCGTACTAGGAGGCTCTGAGGAATTATCGAAAGGTCCTGGCAGCCCCCCACCACCACCCGGTGGTGAGGATGTTTCCCCTTCACCTGAAGGTGAGAGTCCTCCACCACCACAGGGCGGTGAAGGCGTTTCTCCTCCACCACCACCCAGGGATTAAGAATTAAGCATGTATTACTGTACCCTCTGTTACATCTTCTACTTTGATTGACATACAAAATGGATCGTTTGCTATGTTTATAGCTGATATTTACGGTTTCACTTCTATTGATCTTGTTAATAAACAGTTATTTTCGCATTTTAAATATAAATAATAGTCCTTAAATTATTTAACTCGTAATGATTTTTCAGCTAGTGAAAGTAGATTGGTCATTTTGGGCGAATACTCCACTTTAGGTTTTTCGAGTTCATTTATCGAGCCGAGTGGCGTCACACAGTGGGACGTCCCTATATGTAATCGCTGAAATTTCGCAGGCGGTTTATAAGTCAATTTTAATAAAATTTTAATTAGCTACATGTTTGCTGGTTTTAACTAAAAAAGCATAAATCCCGAATATCGTCAAATTCAGTTCACTCTTACGCTACTCAAAAAAAAATCCAAAGGTAAAGTGTACATTTGCCTGAATGCGGCAGCAGAATAACAGATTGCATATATGTACTAGCGTCGGACCGATTCCCATTTTATCAGGTACCGATACTAGCCGATTAATCGGTCGGACTCTAATATGTACATAAATCTTTCTATGGAATCTTGTTGATTTGACGCATATACATAAATTTCAGAATGTTTACCTTCAGTTTCATGAAGTGTCTCTATAAAAGAACTAGGGAGCTAGTGTTGGAAAGCTATCGATAGTGTATACATTCGATTGTTTCGATAGTGATAGTGCAAAATACTCGATACTAGTTTACTTAATCTGAGAATATTTCCGCGCCCTTCCTTGGACCTTTTGAAATATCGCTTTATAAAGTTACGGCTGGAAAAAAATTTTTACAAAATAAATTATGTAGACTTTTGAGTGAAACTGTCTGATGAAATCCAATCGGTAGGTATCCATACATCCCTGCAAGAACAGTGACTATCATTTGACAAATCATTTGAGTGGCAAGACTGATAGAGATTTCTGTCACTGGCTACCTACAAGTTTCTATCAAATTCTAAAGGGCAGTGTGAAAAATCTGATGTAAATATTTGTGTACATGTGATCTTCCGTCTTCCTCCAACTTATGGCCTTATTTAATGGTCCCTTTTTAACTAACGCAAAATTTGCAAATGTGTTAGTAAGATAAATGAGAATGTGTTAGTTTCAATCACACAATTCTTGTAGGGATGTAAACATTTCAAGCAATACTGGATATATTAGGAAACTGGTTATCAACCAGGTTTGCTTGTCATGGAACTTAATTTATTATTATTATTATTTTTTACCTTTTAAGCTGCAGTGAAGCACGCCAGGTATTTGTTAGTAGATATAGAATTGTAGAAATCGGTTAACGTGGTTCAAAGTTATGCGGTAACATACATAAAAAAATGTACCGACGAATTGATAACCTGCCCCTTTTTTGAAATCGGTTGAAAAAAAAATTAATTATAGAGGTGCAGATAACTTTTGGGGGTGGTCTTTGATTACAAAGAAAAAAAAAAAAAACATATATGACTCTAGGCGCGTGTACGAATATTTTTGTACTCGATTTCACACATATATATACATATGTAGATATGTATGTATGTATGTGGGCAATTCTCACAAACTTCGCATTTTTTTGTGAACTTTTTTTTTCTTTTTTAATCGTGAGCTGCTAGAATACAAAATTCAACATAATCCAACGTTTTAAAGCAACGCATCATAGGTTGGTTTTTCTGAAAAGTGGGTATAATTTTAGTCCGATTTCGAAAGTTTGAGTTTGTACAAACTGATAAATCAGTTACCGAGACACACATACAGTAAACCAAATAAAAACTGGGATGCGACATTTTAGTAAGTTTTGGCTATTCTTCTTTAGTTTTTTTTAACGTTTATTAGTTTTTTTATGAAAGTATAACTGATTACTTAACAAACACGTTATAAATCCAAACTTCAGACTTTGCGCAAAAATTATGAAAATTCTGCGTCTTTACACAAAATTTTGGTATTCAGTTTTGTAGCCCATCAAATTTTAGTAATGCAAAGTGCAAATTTTAAGTATCTCGGCATTTTTTTTTTTTTTGTTGACGATGCTGCGCATTTTGTTCATATAAAAAAAATTTTCGAACATAAACTGCCAAATATCAACGGTAAATCCTGGCATCCTCAGCCCAAGCTCTTGCATTTCACACACGATTTTCGAATCGATCGAATGGCGCAGATTTGATGGCATGGACTTAAAATGCCTTTGAATGTTATATACATCATTTTATTCTGAATTATATGCATATTTGGCTAGAAAATATGCACGGTGGCCTTTTTTGGATTTACATAATCTACACAACATATATAACCTAATTTGTGTTAATAAACCAGCGAAATTTATGTGTCCGAGGAAAAAGTGGCGAGTCATGCGAATGTTCCAACTAATTGAGAATTGCCCATTTAACTAAAAGCGTTATACTTATGTGAAGTGATAATGAACTGCTCGGAATGATAAAAAAATATTTATGATTTCTAATGACTCACGTTACTTGAGCAATGTAAACACTTCACGTACTTTCGATTAAACACAACAGAATTTTTAACCATCTTCGAAAAAAGGAGGAGGTTATCTATTCGTCGGAATATTTTTATATTTTTTTTTTGACCACGTTAACTGATTTCTATAACTCTTTAAAGGAAAGGTGGTACCTCAGAGATGGTCCCATATTAATTTGGTTTAGTCCGCATTATTGGATCATGAGGAAATTAACGGTAATTCGAAATGTTTATATGAGAATTGAAGCGGGTTTTGTTTTCTTATTTAAAAATTACTTGTTTATTAGAAAGTGTACATTCAGTTGTATGTTGTGATAAGTGTGTGATGTAAAGAATAAATAAATAAATAAATAAAGAAATAATTTAATTGAGTACATTAGGTAAATAATTTAGGTAAATAAAAAATGGAAAAGTTAGTCAATTTTAATAATGTTTTTTTTTTTTTTTTTATTATTTAGTACTTGAATTTAAAAAATTGGAACATTGTATTTAATAAAGAGTAATTTTGCGGGTAACAGCCTGTTTCTTAACGGGTCGTAAATCAAACCTGCGCCACTCGTTCATGGCGACAAACTTGCAAAACTTGAAACTTGACAAAATTGTAAATACTTCTGAGAGTTCTTTCAGTTATATTTCTTTTTTTTTATTGCGGCGCAATAATTCCTTTTTGCGCATTACATCGGGGCTGCAAATGTCGGATGTAGCCTCCTGACTTTCATCTTCACAATCATGGCAAGATCGTTGTATAAACACCGTCGTCATAACTTGGAGAACGTGTTACGTCGTCAGCGTTTTTCGATTTAATTTTTTGTGATTAATTTTTAATCCTGTCTTCTGTGACTGGTTTGAAAAATGTGTGCTTATGGCGAGGTTCTAAATAGATGGATATGGTAAATTCTTTTTTGAAAGTCGTGGCTGCCAGCCGAATAAGTTTCAAATTTTGTTAAAAAGACAACTCGTTTGTTATAATAACTTGAATTATGGGAATTAGGACGATTAAGGTCTCAAGTCTGCTTAGTTCCCGGGTGATTTCTTAGAAAGGTTCAGCTTTTCCTAGTTGCAGCCAGTCACAATTAATTAGTCACCGCTGTTGGTACCATAAGCCATTAAATCCGTTTTGTTGTCCCATTCACCTTGTCGCTGAAATGTAAAAAAGCAACAACTAAAAAATATTTTTATTGGATAAAACGATGTGGGGACTTATGATTCAATGAAATCCATCACGAAAAATCAAATATTTAATTTTGTATTTTTAGCTAGTTGCGGATTTTTGTATTTCAGCGACGATGTGAGTTACGCCCTTTCCATAGTATACCAACGATATAGTGCATGCCAAGTCCCACTCCTCAATAGATATTAAATACGCCTTGAATTAATTCTTATTTGATTTGTGAACTTGGCTGTCAACATATTCACATATCATTTTATCTTTATTTCGATGCGTGCTAATTTTGATAATTATCACAAAATTAAAATAAATGTTGTTGTTTTCGAGCTGAAAGAGAAATAAAAGGAAACGCGGAACTTAATCATAATAAGTTTTATGAGAAAACAAATAATTACACTTATCTGAGAAAAAGTAGAAAAAAACTAGCGATGCATCCAATTTTTTCAACATACCTTTGACAAATAATATTCTTCGATAATTACATAATTCTTACCTAATTAAAGGTTACCTTTTAACGCGCAAATAGTCGGTTCTCTTTATAGCCAGACGTTGAACATTTCCGCTGGAAATACCTATTGAAGGATCTTACCCTTTGACTATAAATTACCTTAGAAAGGGACTTAGGGGGACAATTTTAACGCAGCATCTCCACAGGCAAAAAATTTTGGCTACAATTTGTCATTTTGTTTGCCAGAAAGCGGCTCGACAGTGTGGAAGCACCAGCAAAGGGCTTAAAGCCAGGGTTATGTGGGATTTCGACGACAGACTTAAGCGGCGCGCTGGGCTGTCCAAGAGGGCGCTTGCTGACCGTCGCAGGGCCGTACGCTCCAGTGGATCAGAAGGGTGGTAATCGTCGGCCAAGAGAGCTGTAAGGAGGGTACAGACTCTATCAATACCGATGGAAGAGATATTTCTCTACTGCAACATTGGTATTTCAACGCACAACTTGAAAGTGGTTCGGTTCCAGGGGTTACAGGGATCCTACTGGCAAGCGCTGGTGTTGCTCAACGCAAAGTATCTGGGGCCTGTCGTCGAAATCTCATGGTGTCATCACCTATGGGTTCGAGAAGGTAACCATTAAAGTCTACCACACCGACTCCAAAGGTAATGGCGCGCCTATTTTGGTTGCACTGGTTGGTTTAACACCCGAGGCGGAGGATTCCCCCGTGAGCATGGAGGTCGAATCCGTCTCGCCGGACTGTGATAGCACTGCTGGCTCTCCCTCAACTGCGGTATCGGTCATGGGTGTTGGCCCGCTGTTTGACAGGCCGATAGAAGAGTGGCTTCTCTCCTCTGACTGCGAGGGCGGCTGCGGATAAGTGCTAGAGAGGTTTGGGTAGGATGAATATTCTTCAGATCAATCCTCAGCACTCTAAGGCGGCATCCGCCAAATCTTCTAATCCACCTTGAGCAAGGTGGAGTCGGTGTGGTCCTGATCCAGGAACCGTAACGTAAAGCATTTATCTTGCCTCTTTTAAATCATAAAAGGCAAAGATTCAATGTAGAAAATTTAGAAAAAGTATTAGTAGTGTATGCTTTTTGAATCGCTGAAACAAAAATATTGGTATTAAAAGTACATGTACTAGTAGAAAGTATCTATATGTATACTAGTTTTCACGCACCTGTTTCGCTGAGTGTATGAAATTTCATTTATTTCAGTAAAACTCAACTAAATTAAGCTTAGGCAAAACTTAGCGGATTTTCACATGTTTCCTTTTTTCACACTCTTCCAAATATTTCTAAACCAAAATAGTCTTAAATTTCTTTAGTCGGTCATATATTGTGATACATATATTTATTTAAAGTGTTCTTAACATTTTTTCCTTTAACAATGTAACATATAATTTAATTCAATTAGACTTTTAAAACGGGTGGCAACCTGTTCAAAATATTTTTAAACTTAATCCTTCTCAAGCCTTTTTCCTCTGACCGATATTGTGATGCATATGTTTTTCAATAACCTAATTCCCTCAATTCAGGTTCAATATGAAGTTCTTAACACGTGGCAGCACTCCTGAGTACAGTTTAGAAGTAAAGCCTTTTAAATCAGTTTTGATTGTAATAACTCGTTTAACTTCACTGAATTTATTTTTTTAGAATGTGCCAATCCTTTTTATGTTCTAACCCAGATACTCGTATAAATCTTTTCCTAGCCGAGACAAACAGGTTGGTATGTATGTTCTACAATGAGTTAAGAGGATTTTAGTAACGCATAATTGTTACCCATCCTAAGTCCTAAGCTATAAAAATGAAAAAAGGATGATCTCTTAAAAGGCAATCAAAGATTTTAGTTCAAAATCAAACTACAAAAAAAGAAAAAAATTACATAGTGTTCAAAAAATCTGCATTCTTTAATTCAAAGTAACTTCTGTGGTTTCTGTAGAACTCAAAGTAACTTCTGTGGTTTCTGTAGAAACTGAAGATTCGGTGGTAGAGTTTGATCCGCTTGGTGGGGGTGTTGGACGTGGTGGAGGTGGAGGAGGTGGTGGTGGATGACCTTGACCGTCTTGTGAAGGAGGAGGGCCTCCAGGTCCTTGTGGACCTCCAGGTCCCTGTGGACCTCCATGTCCTTGTGGACCTCCATGTCCTTGTGGACCTTCAGATCCTTGTGGGCCTCCATATCCTTGTGAACCGCCAGGCCGTTGGGGGCCTCCAGGTCCTTGTGGGAGTGCTATAAAATAGATATTTAAGATTATGAACCTTAAAGTAAGTATAAATAGAAATGGTACGACTCACCTTGAACTAGGACCGCTGCGAAAGCGATAACAAATAATGTGGTAAATACTTTCATCTCTGCTCTTAGTTGGGTTTATGCCAAATGCTGACTTGTTACCAGTTTGGTTGCTTCTTTTATACCCAAATTTTTATCACGTGAAAAAACAAATAGATAAACAATTCATTGTTTATTTATTATACAAATAGCTCAAATAAAAACAGTTATTTATCACAGGGCCTGACTCATAGCGCAGCTATAAAAACATAATTGAAATATACCAATATCCATATACATATGTAATACTTCTATATCAGGTGTATTCGCGTACTCTTCCAGCAGAAAACTCTCAACCAGCAAAGATCTAGAGAATTTTTATGTGTTCTCTCTCTGAAGCAGTGAAATGTTTGCAAAAGTACGCGAACGCAAAACTAGCAAAAACTTGCTAGTTTCACGAACAGCTGATCGGAATTTGCTTTACATACATACAAAAGTACAAATATGAAAACTTGAAAAGAATATAAATAAAAAGTGTGCCTGAAGCAATTTGTTAAGCAAACGCAACAAAATTAGTACTTGTATTTTTTTCAAAACATTTGGGGTTCTTATAAGTTATTTTACAAGTTAAAACAATCAAAATAAATTTCATTATGTTCATAAGTTGCCAACAGATGATTTTTAACAGCTGTTTTCTTGCAGGCAAATTGCTGCTGGTAAAAAATTTTCCAGCAGAAACTAGCAGATTCCCATCAAAATGAAATGTCAGTTTGGTCTCTCAATTACCTACCTCCTGGATTTTTGTGTACGCGAACAGCAAAACCTGATAACTATCAAAAACTATCAATACGCGAATGCACCTTTTCATAGCAACGTATATTCACAACGTGTTTTTATTCCGCAATTAAAGGGAGGCAGCCTATCAACATAAATGTTTGCTTGCGTTAGTGTAAATGTATATTTGTGAACTCCCCGCAAACAGAATATATGAGTCCGAAAGGAGTCCTAGATAGGTAAGAAATATGAATTTCGAAAACAAAAGAATTGTTTACTCTTATATGAATCTTTTAGGATATATATAAAATAATAAAGATTTGTAATTTACATCTAAACTTGTTTATACAGAAATTGAAAATAATTAGAAAGCAAAAAATTAACAATATTTAGCGGCAGCTGCTGCTATTGAAGGCATGTTGGAATGTATGTATGTATGTATGTATGTTATTTGAAAGGAAATTTTGCTGAATGCCTTTGCAAATATAGTGCGTTCAATAAGGCTCAAAGAACAACCTAAAATATGAGTGCGAATGTAGTAAATTTATGAGGCCGATAAGAGCCCTAAAGTGATTCATATATGAGGCCAAAAATTGTTGTAAAATAGTCCAAAATGAGCCGTATATGAAGCCAATAAGAGTCCAATATGACTCATATTGAAGCTCATTTGATGTGTGAATTTAAGCTCATATAAGTCGACCTTCGGAGGAGACTTAACTTGATTTAACTTACTGCAAGAAATCCTCAATGATTACTCAGCACGTCAACTTAAGCCAAAAGCGAAAATATTTTGTTTTTCTATTTAACTTTTCAGCTCTTTGACAGATTGCCGCCTAAAATACAAAAACGAAAATCTGGCAAGCCTGATTCTCTCACCGCTCTCAATTTCCGTAAGGCCGTAACTTAAGAATCTAAAATCTACGGGTTCTTAATTTGCTTACGGTAAGTTAAGTTTTAACTAACCGCTAACAGCTTCTCATATAACAGGTTGCCAAAATATTTAGTAAAGTTAAGTTACGGAAATTAAGTCTAGACTAACTGAGCTTTTAGCCGACGTATAGCTTCTGCCCGTTTTCCCCGATACGGCTCACGCATGCAGTACGATTTTATTTTCCTTCCTTTTTTGCTTCTACAAACAGCACAGTTCCGCACCATTTTTTATTCTTTTTTTGCTTTTAAAATTAAAATTTAGTTTTGTAAAATATTGACGGTTACTGCACCGCTCCTGATTTTTTATTGTTTTCAAACGTCATTCTGGGTACATTGGCTGGTGGGTTTTCTCTTTCTAACATTATATAAATATCTGCACTCTAATTTTGGCGGATGTACTTTCAACGTACTGCCAATATAGCAGTATTACATATATGTCAATATCATAAAATAAAATATGTATGGCTATCATTTTTTTTTTGTGTTTGGCCGAACTTCTCCTCCAATGTGTGGTTCGAACAAAGGGAGGGGCCTATATACACATTTTGCCACTTCCGAACAGCAAATGAATATTTATCTAAAGTATTTTCATCACAGAATTTAGCACGGATGTTTGCCGTTGCCTGCAGAGGAGCGACTGATTTGAGAAGAAAAAACACTTTTCTTGGATACTCCTTGGTCAGGGATCAAACCTGCGTTCCACTCACCTATTATACGAATGACTTTCTCAATGCAATACGCTTAGGGCGTGCACTTTTTGTTTAGAGCAAATTTTTCTTATTTATAGAAGAGGCTTGAGCTAAAAATGTGCAAATAAATATTTTTAAAGTAATTAAGATATTTATGGGTAAATCTTAATAACAGGTACACTTAAAAAAAAAAAAGTTAAATATTTCAATTTGTGGGCACACGTATGTCTTATATATGATATTATTCGTAAATTCCTTCCCGCTTTCACAGAAGAGTTGTCATTTGTTTATATTTTCTGACGTTCAGCTCAGTGATAACTCTAATGTAGATCAATTTTTCCCCTTATTTCATCTCCATGGACTAACTGGCTAACCAGAATGTAGTACCACAGCCACAAGCTATTTAGCTAGCTGTTCAGCCAGTAAGGAAAGAAACTCGCCTAAATTATTCGATTAATTGGAAATTATTATGAGTACTCAAAAGTTCAGTTAGTCGAGTAATCAAGAATTCGATTAACTAAAAACCAAAATATTTGAGTAATTTGCTTTATGATTGATTAGTCAACATTATGAGCAAAATGAGTAATCAACATTTCAAAGTACTCCTTACCATATAAAATAGTTGAAGTTCGTTGATAATTTGAAAACAACGTTTATGTTAAAAAAAAAATATATCTATATAAAATATATTTTTCATATACAGAATGTAAATTTTCCAAAGCAAACTCTTTTAACGAGTAAAATTAATTTTTTTTAAGTACTCATATTTCAAGTAACTCTATTAATCATCGTTTTGAGTAAACAAAATCGTGATTATTCCAGTAATTGATTAACCGCATAGTACAGAGTTTTGCAATTATATTAAGGAAAAGTCAGAAATTGTGAAACAAATTTAAAGCAACAGAAAACTATGACCGATTTTCTAATGTTATCTTGTACTTACAGTTTTTTCATGAAACCTAGTGTACTTATAAGTACAGTGCCGTACAAAATTATTAGCTCTATTAGTTGGAAATGCAGCTTTTAGCAAATTAATACAGTGCAAGTCTGAGGTTGCTAGAAAATCGCGTAGATTTTTTGCAATTTTGCGTTTGCTGACAGTGTCTTCCATACAAAAAGAATTATCGAACTTAGTTTGTATGGAAGAAACTGTTAGCGAAAAAATTATCAAAAATCACCTAAAATTTTAGGCTACAAAACTTCATTTTGAAATTTTTTATAAAAACTCTGATTAGTAAAGCAAATTTGTTTACAGATTTATTGAAATTTTCCGAGTTGTACACAAAGTTTAGACATTTTACTATAGTATAAACTGTATTTTTTTAAAAAGTAAAACAAACAATGTAGCATGCCAATAATTTTGGGCGGCACTGTATGTTTATTTTGAACTTCAATTGTGATAAGTTGTTTTATCTTGTTGGTGTACGTTGAAATGATTTCATCTTTTTATGTTTTTGTTTTTGTTTTGTCAAAATAAAATTTTACTACATACTTTCGTATGTAAGTAATTTTTGTCTAAAGGAAAGGGGGGTTGGTGTTGTTGTGTTAGATTTACCAAAGTGTTCCGGTTTGGCAACGGAGATATCTGGCAGCCCTACTCAAAATTGAGACTAACAACAATCCCTTGAAAATAAGTAACATTATTTGGAATTTTGGAAAATGAGCGTGATGCCGCCCATATATGACTTTATACGTTTATCTGATCATATCTAACTGAACGTTCTATCGGAGATATTTAAAATAGGGGTAAAACCACCCCTGCTTACCACGGTAGTTTTCGGAAAGGTGAAAAAGATATATTTAATACTTGCGCCGGGTATTAAATATCGGGCTCCACCCGAACTTAGACTTCTTTACTTGTTTTTAATTTCTATAATCAAACTTAATAGTATCTAATTAGTAATTAAGATACAAAAATTTAAACATTTTTCATTATGAAAAGAAGCATTTCCGCATTACCGGTGAAGAATCCGTTTTTATTTTCAACATAAATGCTGTACACAAAAATAACAATCAATAGCGAAGAACAAGAACAAGAAGCAGAGCTGCCAAAAGAATTACGAACATTTGTCGTGGAAACAGGGTAACTCACGAATTACTTGTCGAATTACTAAGAGAGAGAATTATGAATCGTGAAAATGTCGTACTAGCCGTTTTGAACCCCAATTTGCATCTCCTCTGATTTGCGTTCTATATAAAAAATAGTTAGAACACGATTCACCTAAACTGTGTTTTGCATAAAACAAAGAATAATTAAAAAAATTTGTTTTTTTTTGTAATAAAATAGGCAAAACAAACTTCTTAAAACAGAAAAAAAAACATGACCTCTAATCCAGTTTATCTCATCAAATTGTTCTCTTGGCGTTTTTTTCGTTTAAGTGCGTAAGATACCGTTACCTCAGCTTTGCTCAAAACAAAGTGCACATCGACAACAACACTTATGTGAAATGTTTTTTCCATTGTTTTGTGCACTCTCAAATTGCTGATAAGAATCATAGTAGGCGGTTACTACGTTTATACGCACAGAATAATCGACTTAATTGAAAGCGCATTGATACCGTACACATTTCGCTCTAGTGTCTATACTTACGGCTTTATATCGGCATCAAAGCAACCGTCTTCAAAAGCAAACAAAATCAGCAGTTTTCATTTGACAAGTTAACATAATGGGAAGTGATAAAAATCTAGTTTTATTGGGCATTATAAAATCGTGGCAAAGAAAAAGAACGATTATTATTGATCAGCTTTTAAATACTGATGCGATTATTTGGAATTTGAGCGGAACAGCTGATCTCCAATTCGCTTTGAGTGAGATCGGTGTTTATACACTCTTTCTAACTGTCTGGAGCAAGGCACATTAAACAGGTAGTATCAGTAGAGCAAAAACAACATTTGCGTGTATTTTGTTGTTGCTTCTGGTATCGAAAGTGTCAAAAACTGTTCTGAATTTTTTCATCTAAATCAAAGCGTGCCATGTGAAATACAAAAAATTATAAAAAATAAAAAATTGAAATTGGGAAAAATAAAAATTGATGCAACTTTCTTTCCTAGTAAATTTGTTTGCTTCTCGAAGCATTGATCCATCCTTTGCAAGGCCCAGTGATCAGCGGTCGTGCTGCTGAGTTTGGCGAACGTTCCAAAAGCTGCTATTCAATCGCTTGTTTTGTATGGAAAAAGGTTTCACATGCAAATGGATTTTAACAATTCAGAATTTTTGTGAGAAAAAATTAAAAATATTTGACATTTTCGAGACCAAATAATTTGAAAATAAATCAAATCAGCTGCTCTACTGATACTACCTGTTCAATGTACCTTGGTCTGGAGAATTAAACTACCGATTTGAAATGGAGTGTGAGCCAAAACACTTCGCTCTTTCAAAGCGAATTGAAATTCAGTTTATACATATGTTTTGAATCGCGGCGAAATGAATTAAAGCGACTTATGCATGCGTATAAACGTAGTAAGTGTCTTTCGCTTCGGTATAAATATTTTCACATGCACTTCATATCAGTTTTGCATTTCCAATCTTTTTTATTAAATTATGAAAGAAATTTTTTGTATCTATGTTCCTTAAAAATATTAAATATAAAATTATATACAAACTTTTTTACTTGGGTGAATATTTTTTTTAATGAGAAAAAATTTTGAATGTAGAAAAAATATAAAGTGCAAAAGAGCTACCTTACTAAACCGCTACTTTTAAAGCCATGCAAAACTAATTTTGAACTAAACGAATCATTCCGTGGTTTATGCCAAGATTTTAATTGTCATTCCAGCACGTTTGACGTATCGGACTCGATTTTTACTATAAAAAAAAACTATTATTTCCACTCTCAATAATTGAAATACTATCTTTAGCATATCCAATCAGCTGATGAATTGGATTCTGTAGCTGAATAGTTTTAGATCTCGACACTTAACAAACTCCTGTTTCCACTACTCGGCACCAAAAAACTAAAAAAAAAGGTTCCGTACGTCATGCGGACTGCGCCCCTCGTGTCGGTTGGGCGGGAATGGAGGGTAAAAAGCCGTTGGGATTAATTAATTAATTAAACAATTTTATTCAGAAAATTCGATTTCTTTTTGGAAAAACCTATTTTTTCTAACATTTATTTTTTTGACAAAGGCGGCCATATAAATTTTCAAGTCGAGAGGCGCGTATTAGGATTTTAATTTAGATACATGGTTTCTTCGGAGAATTTTCTTAGAATTTTATGTAGTTTACGTTTTTGCTATACGATTAAAAAAAAAAGGAATCAACCCGCCCTAATGTACGTACTCACCTTTACTTTCATTCTTGTATTGGTCTTTTTCTAAGTGTTATTCTATAACCTTTTATTAGCACATTTTTGTTAAATTAATACCATATGCATACACACAAGAAGCACTTGTTTCAGCCCCAACCATTTCCGTTGCACCATTTCCGTTGCAATATTTCCGTTGTACCATTTCCGTGTACAATTTCCGTTGAATTTGCCAATTTACTCCCAACCCAACCAACCGCCGCTAAAGAAGTTTCATTTAAAAAATATCCCGAAATCCCGGGATCACAATTTTCCTCATATTTTGGCATCCCTAATGTGCATGTATTGCTGAGTGCATAAAAATATGCTTTCAGAATTACATTTAAAAACCCCTAAATGAGCCTCATTATGATCCAACATCCATCATCAGCAACTACTCGTACCCGTGCCATAAAAAGCAATTTCAGTAAATATGCTGCTGACAATCTGTATTTTTTTCTCTTGTTGTTATGGCCATCAAATACTATACGCAATTTGGCAAATATTGGTGGTAATTCAATTTCAACGTCAACTCACAATGAATTCCTTCACCATTTTAGTATAAATTTGTCAGCAGCATTCCAACTGCCACCTTACCCAATGGCCATCCCAAAGCCTCTTTATATGTATGTAGCTCGGTTTGCCAATCAGACATCCACTAAACCATTTGCAATCGCATTCGAGCGCAAATACATATGCTGCATACAACGATTTCAATGCACAGTGGGTTCTTTAGGGCAGTCTTAAAATTGCGCTTGCATACGTTAGGTTTTAGTAGATGCCCACATCCTTGCCCTGGATGGGTACAATTAGACCAAAAGGGCTCGCTGTCATTACGTTGTCTTGGCTCGATGCAGGTACTGTTCTGCCTACTGGCGATGACACCACCGCTTTAGTCTCCCCAGAGCTGAGAAAGGGGCGGAGGGATTTTCGTGATGCCTCGAACTTTGTTCAACAGCCCTGTGCTATAACCAGCCGAAGTTGAAAGCAAAAAAGAGGGCGCTGGACCGACTCTTAAATACTAAGCCGGTAGCAGACTGGAGTGCTAGCTCACAAGTAGACTCTATGGCTCATCTTTTATTCTCCAGACGGGTTGACGGCCTGAGAACTTACATATGTACATAGTTAGTTACTGCCTGTTGCTCTCTGGTGATCACATGGTAAAACCTTCAACAAATGCGCAAATAAGAATAAAGTTCTACTGGTGCATTAATTTGCGAAAAGTGTCTATAATTTCTGAGTTGTCGAATATTATGTCAGAGAGTTAAGTCTAATTGCATTACAATAAAAATCTACGAAAAAATAAATATTAAATATTTATTTAAAGGGTTTAGTAGGCATGTGATCAGCGATCGTCTGTAGCTTCCTAAAAATAATTACAGATACGAGTATCACTAGGTACATCACCCGTACAGTCAGGCCAATTGTGATTTGGTGACCACCAAGCTTGTAGGGCCTTCCCTGTTCTTTCTTCATTGTTACGATTTAAGATAATCTTCCTGTTAAAGATAATTTTCTTTAAAAAATTAAGAGAATAATGAAGGCATTAACTGGCTGAACCGTTTGCTATTTATTCCAAATAAAATTGAAGAGACCAACACCATGGTAGCTATGTCGGGGAACCCAGCAAGGAGAGACGTGGAGCAAGGTAACGCAAAAGTCATCACTTTATAAGGAGGGGGCCGGCTTTAAAAGCAATGATGCCCGGGGCGTAAATGGAACGAAGCGTCCTTTGATAATAATGTTTATTACCTCGATTCCTTTTTCTTATAAAATAATCACTTGCATAAATAGCCGAAAGAAAAAAATTTCCTATTACATATTACAAATGATCAATTACAACAAGTTTACTTTGCGCGCTTTTGCTTGAGCCAATTTTTCGAAGGTTTTGGACAAGTCAATCTGAGTAGCCATCTTGTTTTCGATAGATAAGATAGTTGAAGCGTTTAATCTTTCATGGAGCAGAGTATATCCTAGATACGTTTGACAACAGTCACTGGCAAATTCAATAAAATACCGAGAGAAACCCAAAAATTGGGAAATACAACGAAGACATTTTTCTTGACGAAATTCTAGAACCTCCACTAGCCATTTCACCGCTGCAGGTTTAATACGCCGCAATTGTTTCAACTCTTCATAAAGCTCCAATCCATTTATATCCGAATTCACTTCTGTTTTGAGAGCAGTGCTCAATTCCCGACATTTTGACTATAAAAAAAGGGTCATCTTCGACTGATTCAGGAAACGCTTGCGATTGTGAGTAAGAGGAACACGCATTTGCGAAGTAAGTACCTGCTTAGATTTTTTGCCGAACAATTTTTCAGTGTTGTTGGCGCTGCATTAGTTTAGGCTACTGCTTAGAATATCGCTTCTGTGGCTGAAAATGTTGCAGAGGACTCCGGAGTATGGATCAGAGGACGTGCCACGTAATTGGGCAACAATTGGCGGGTTTGTGCAGTGAATTTTGGTGAAATACTTGAAGAAGTTCCCTTAAAAAGTGCAAACAATGCATCAGCTTTTATCCATTAATCGCCAAACGCACTTAACGTACGTCAAGACCTTACACCCACATGGTGAGCCAAACAACTACTGTGAACGGCGAGCGCTACAGGGTTCTGAATACTGTATTTCCAGGCCACCTAATCCCTCGTTGGGGTGATTTGTACTGACTGGCAAGATCACCCGTTCCAGACTTCCTGTTCTTTATAATAATTCATAGCTTAGAAGACGCTGCAGTAGTTTGGAAGACAAAAATACTAATTGATCTGCAGTTCCCCCGAGTAACGGCTCCGGTTCCTGGCTCCACCTGTAACCAATATTACATATACATAAATGTAGCTTCATCAACTACTGGTAGGTTAACGTTCCATTTATCTCTGGTCGGATACTGTATGAGTATCCTTGTAATAAAGTCTCAAACTGACCAAAGGTAGACTGATGCCGTATGCGCAAAGTTGTTTGGTTTTCCCGATTGGCTTCACTAATCCAAGCGTTACTGTGACGGAAAACATTGTACAGCGAATGGACACATACGCTACAGCCTTCTCTACGATCTAAAGACCAGGTGGAGAAGAACTTGGCTTCAGTTAGCATTTCGGATTGGCATTCGTTCAGAATAGAAAGTACTGATGCGTGGTTTTTTTATAAAATCTTTTATTCGGTTACAACGAAAACAAGCAAAAGAAGAAGTCTGTGAGCGCCTTTGGCAACAGAATTTCGTCCCCTTTACTGGATTATAAAATAATATCAGGACCAAATGCGATGACTAATTTAGTAAGGCCCCTGTCCGGCCTGACACTAGTCAAATTACCGTTGCCTTTGAACCAAACGAAAAGAAATAGAGCACAACTCTGCCGGAGTATGCCACGCTAGAATCTCGATGATTGCTTGGCTACAGAAAGGTGAGGAGGCTGACATATTCCTTTGTGCCATGTTAAAATTTGTTGGCATTACTCGTTCACATATAGCTTTGAGTAGAAGGTATCGTTTTTGCCAGATTTTCAGGCCAAAAATTTTGACTTAGAACTTTCGCGAGCACAGCTTTTCATAGCCACGCAGTCGGAGATCTTGCAACTGACCTTTTAGCCCACAATGGCCAGTAAAAAAGCCTGTTATGATTCTTAGTTTCTCTTTAGGGAGGCCCATGAGTAGCTTACATCTTTTCTGATTGTACGCTTGTAGTAAGCTTTTAACTTGATGAAGACCAGTGGTGTTTCGCCAGTGCATTTCCTTTAATTTGATTTTTTCCTTAGCGCTTCTTTTAGCGTATTGGGACCTACAAAAAGCAACGACTCAGGTCCTATCGGGGTCGAGGCAGCAGCCGTTCTGGCTAACTGATACGCTTCCTTATTTGCCTCGATTTCCATGTATCACGATGAACATAGCAATTGGATAGCATTATTCTCAGCTAGACCATTAAGTTTCTCGACACACTCTAGGACCACTGAGAATTTCACCTCGAAAGATGAGAGAGCCTTGGGTGCCGCCTGACTATCAATTAAAATAAGGAACCGCCTACTCCCTGTGAAAGCTGATCTCACCGCACAGCCTGATAGCATAGACTTCCGCTGGTAGAATGCTTGGAAAGGTTCAGTTTGGGGCCATTTACGTCTGCTCCAATACCCTCAAGAGTCTTAGAGCCGGCTGTATACCCCATTATTGGGTTCGCCTGGTCGAGTTTCTCCGCAATAGACATGACTAGCAGAAGCTGGGTGCTCTCTCTCGAAATTGAAGGGAGTTTGCTGTGTACCCTGTTCAACTGAAAATGCAGTGACTCCAGTCCCAGAATTACCTCCATCGCTGCCGTCAGGCATTTGCGCTTTGCCCGCGTAATACAAAAAGAAATCAGGCATAGAATCTTGGTGAGGGTCTGCCTCACCGTTACCTGAGTAGTCCTGGAATCCTAAACTAATACCCCATATTGTATTATTGGTCGTAATATCATGGTGCATGTACATTCATCTTGGGATCCTTGGAGTGCGTCCCCAAGATTTGTCTGCTCTCGTAACCTTGTAGGTGGCCGCCTCAACGTGAGTTCTCCAGAGGAGTTGGAGTCCAGGATGAGTACCAAATTAGATTAGCTCAATACGACGGATCACGGTTGGATCGACAACATCAACAGATCGGTCTGTTCTGTCAAAGTATCCAAGCAAAAACATGTAATCGATTTTTCTCTCGCCACACTGTGCTTCACAAATCAGGACAATTCAAAATGGCTCAAATTGCTGGAGAAGTTTGCCAAAGTTTAGTACGCAGGAGGGCATTTAGGTCAATTGTGAACACAGTAAAGTCGTTTGGTGTTGTGAAAATGTGGTAGCACGTACTGCAACCATGCTTAACCCAAAGTGTCCCAGATTAATTTTTTTTTTATTTTTTTGGTTTCATCTATATACAGGGTAAAAGTAGCGTTAAAGTAAAGGCAAAAATATGACTTTGGGAGTAGTATAGTTCTTCCGATATCGGCCGTTGCCATATGGCAACACGGGGCGTATTCCAGATGGATTGTTAGAGGACAGTATTTGGTTAAAATGTGAAATAATAGAAACATTTTTTATTAGTTTTAATACATTTATTGATAATATATGCATATTCTACGTGCAAAGCGGATGAAGTAGTTAATTTTTAGTATGAAAAGTAGCAAAACATGTTGAAGAAAGAGAGAAGAAGGCACGTAGAAAAAATGCTGGGAGTCACTTGGGGTTTGCCACCTGCTCTGATGCATTGGTGCTACATAGCAATAGTCAGCCCAATACTGCTCTATGGCGCTTTGGTGTGCTGGAATGCCACAAAAAAGTTTTTATTCCTCGGGCCAATGGAGAAGGTTCAGCGCCTAGCAGCACTGTGCGGGAGCGCTGAGGTCCACTTCGACGGCTGCTCTTTAAAAAACCCTTAGTTTACCGCCCATTGGCCGATTTGCGGAAAACCGTGCGGCGAAATCCGCACGTAGATCGACAGTCATAGGGAAATTCAATTTCAGAACCCTTTAGCACCGCTTAATTGGGGCGGAAAGCATAAGCGGCACAGACTTCATGGCACCTAGTTTTAAGTGGAACCGATTTTTTCGCACAACGGAGGAGGAAGGATGGCACAAGGGAATGAAACCTAGCCATAGATACCTAAACATTTTCACGGACGGCTCTAAAATGGTTACGGGAGTGGGTGCTGGGATTTGCTGCCGGAAACTGAACGTCAGGCGGACAGTCAGACTACCTGACCATTGCAGCATTTTCAAGCAGAACAGAGACAATCAATTCAAAATTACACCTATTCCAGGCGGAAATTAAGGCAGTTTCCTCATATAGTAGTTCATCCATAAACGTCCCTCGCAGCCGGGAAGCCATTGACAAACTAGACGCTGATAAAAGGCTGCATATCTATCGGTTGCCCGGTCACAAGGGAATTTAGGATAATGAAGTAGCAGATGAGAATGCAAAAAACCCCACCAGTCTTCCCTGAAACAGAACATTTGTATACCACTTCAACACTTGGGCAATGAAATATACGATAATATGATTAGGCAGTTCAGGGCTAGATGGAATGAGTTAACCACCTGAAAAACTGCAAAAACACATACAACCGATTTTTATTTTACACCATCTCATACTTGATGGTATTTTGCGTTGCCATATGGCAACACGGGGTCAATTTGGCCTAGCGAACAAATCAAAATTTGATAAAAAGAGGAACCGTTCACATTACGCTCCGTGTTGCCATATGGCAACGGACTTAAAAAAAAAAGTCTTAAGTTATATAGCATGTACGATTGTTTTTTATTGTTACTTGTTAACAATAGAGTCACTAATGTTTTAACTAATAGTTTATCACTGTCATGTTTTGTAAATAAAAAAACCCTTTCTATAAATGCACTCTTACTTCTTCATATATGACATTTTGATGGTTTTCTGCCACTTCTAATTTTGTTTTAAGAATACACTTGCATTACACTCGATAGACAGCAAGGATCTGACGGAAGCGTAAGCGCTTCGAAAGATACACCTTTTAAGAATCAGTTAGCGTTCATATAAACATTTTTAAGTAAGCGATTTTTGTTTTACACCCTCTTAAACACGATGTATTTTGCGTGGCCATATGGCAACACGGGGTCAATTTGGGTTAAAAGGCATTCATTCGCTGGCGCTGCTCAACGTCCAATCGACCCAATATAACCAAGCGCTTTTGACGAGTTGTGGGTGCATAAGTGGCTGATTGTGAGCCGTGCTTTTGAATGTAGGTATGTATGTATGTATGTATAATCTTTGTTATATGTACGTATGTATTTGTGTGTATGTATATATGTATGTAAATATGTGAACAATATGCTGGTGTGCTTGTTGTAAAGACCTCGGCAAATGAACCTAACGACAAGGATTATTTAAGGGGCTAAAAATGGTTTAGAATTTGCTTCATCCTACTACATACTTACTAGCCAACAGTGGGCACTTCAAAAAGGCATTAGTATATTGTTGTTTTTATTTTTTTTTCAAATTGGCGGGTGAGATATTTCATCATACATACAGATGTACATACCAAGGGTGTTGTTCCACGAGAACAAATTGCAACATGAAGAACAGCCAATGAACACACGCGGCGCGGCGATGATGCTATGCGATAAGGGTTGAGTCAGATATTTTTATAGCTTAGCTAGTTGCACTCTTTCAGCAAGTGTGGCTCGTGTGCGTCGCCTAGTAGAATGGGGAAGGGGAAAAATATGCGCGAACTTTTACCGTTTTCATGTCCTCTAACCATCTGGAAAAATAAAAGAAGCTTAAGTGTATGTATGCGGTGCTGTGCCACCCTATCCTGAGGGTGGGGAACTGGAAAACGCCTCGCTGTTAACTGAGCGTATATCCTTATACACCATCGTTTCTCATACTTATACATAATAATTACATAGTTATTAAGTTAACATCCAAAGCAACTACATATACATACATATATACCGCTTTATTAGTGTTCCTCTGCTTCCGCAACGAACTTTTTCCGGATATTTTGTCGTTTTAGCATTTTATGTGGTTACTTTCAGTTCATTTAATAATTGAGTATTTACCTACCATAAGTCGTTGTCATCGTTGCACACATACACACGGAGATTTATATGGACAAACATACACTCGTACGATGCCTAAATTAGTGCAAAACGAGACTGAATAGATATTCCCATACTACGACCACATTCATGGAAGCCAATGTGGAAAGTTCGTGATGTGCGTGGCATCTCGAGATTAAAAAAAAAAATACTTTCGGGATCTCGTTACAAAGTTTTTCTCAGAAGGATTAGCATGGCAATCCTGGCAACTATATTGAGTGCCTTTTCCGTCGTTCGAAAGCATTATTGAAAGTTCTTCTAACGAGGAGGTCTTAGCGTTATTCTATTTGTTTATATATTATTGTTATATACATATATATATTTTACTTTTAAAAACAACAAAAACTACAAGTAATTTTTAAGCAAAAAAAAAACAAAAACAACCGACTTCAATTCTCATATCCAAATGTAGGAATAGCGTTAATTTCTTGATTATCCATTGATCGGATCTACACCCTTGAGGTGATACCCTTCCGATAAAAAAAGAATTATCGAAATCGGTTCACGTGACCTAAAGTTATGCGGTAACATACATAAAAAAAATTCGACGAATTGATAACCTCCTCCTTTTTTTGAAGTCGATTAAAAAGTTGAAAAATCTCAACTGAAAAAAAAGTAAAATAAAAAAAAATTAATGAAAACAACAAAAAAATATAAAAAAAATACAATAAAAAATTATATATTCCTTTTTAGAAAAATAAAGTCCAAAAATTAAAAGAAAACTAAATTAAAAAAACAAAACAAAAAAATTTAACTTAAATAAAAAACTATAAGAAATAAGTTCCTAAAAATTAAGTGCAATTAAGAATAATATATTTTTCTTTTACTCTTCTAAAAATTAAAAGAAATTTAAAATTGAAAAATGAAATTAAAAAACAAAAGTTCATAATTTTTTTTTTTTTGAGAAAAGAAACATGTGATGTGACTTGAAACAAAATATAAAGTACATACGAAAATAAATTTCAAATAATCGGCCAAGAATCGGCAAAAAAACCGATAGCGATGCCGATGCCGTCTATAACTGCAGCTTTGTAGGTTTGTATGGACCTTATGTCCTTACTGTGTATTGCGGAAACTGGCTCCTCCATATTACTATTCGATGGCAGCTGCGAGGTTTATAGATGGAAAAAGGGTAGACAGAGCCCTAGGATCGCTATTTCATAGCAAGATGACGTCCACTCAGCATTCAGCTTCTGAATATACATACGTCGAAAAAGCCGTTTTATTCGGCAGCACTTTAATCTAGGGACTGCCCCCTTTCCTAGCTTTTTCATGGCAAGCTTATATATCCTTAAGCCTTTCGTGTAGGCAGGCCAGGAATCATTGCCCTGTGAGACACTCAAAAGTTTCCTGTTATCCTTCCTGCGTAGAAAAAAAAGGTAATTAAATAAAAATGTGTTTCTCGACAAATCAATTGCAGAAATTCTATTTACATTTAAGGTACGTTTTTTTATACCTCTGCAGCGATTCCATAAGAAAATGATAAAAGCTCTGCCTCGCCCCTGTCAGTGTTAACACCACAAGCCGCAAAGCTTTCTGTGTGAATTTACCCTACGAGCGTGATTTCATTAGTTCACCAGCGCTGCTCCGCTTCCCCTGAAGCAGTATATGCATATATTTGGGTGGGAAGCGAGAAAGGCCTCATTTTAGGCTGTAGTGATGAAATTGATGGTACAAATGTACTTTTTTGGTACATTTTGGATGCCAAAAGTACATTGGTACTACATTGACATTTTTGATACATTTTTGTCAAGATACGGTACTGCACTACAATTATGTCGAAATACCACACTCTATTTACTTGGAGTTTTGAATTTTTGTGCATAAAAATATAGTCATCTTTTTCTACCATTATTTAAGTAAACACGTGGTGTTTATTAAAAACGAAACTCTTACTTAAATAAAAAAAAGTTTCTGTCATAATAGGTCTATTCATAAAATTTTCCAGTAAATACTAGCAGCCAGAGAATAAAAGAATCATAGCGAGTAAAATTGGGGGGAAGACTAAAATATCAGAAAAAGTTATTGAAAGCACTAAAACTTACGCCATTATGACTTGCTGATAGGTAAGTACGTTTTTTTCTACCAAATATTTTTGATACCACATCATGACGCATTCAAAAATAAAAGAATCTCCTCCAAGCACCCTTCCTTGTTTCACAAAAATTAAGTAGATACAGCTCCAAATGTGTCTTTAAAATTATCCCATTTCCGTTTTAACGATCAACTGACAAATTCGGTCAGAACCTTTCGGCATTATTATCTATTTTGGTATATTTCTCAATGTTTTGCGTAAATTGCGTCCAACAAATTTTTTCATCCACAATTTAATAATTTTATACGGCAGCCATAGTTGACGCACGGAAATTAGAAAATTAGAAATTAATAGTAAATTAATTAAACTAAACTTTTCTTCCTTTCTTTTGTTTATTCACGAACACATGTTGTGGCCAGCAGACATTTACTTGTAAGTTTTCGTAGGTAAAATATTTTCCAGCAGAAATTGGCAGATCTCAGTGTCATTTTACGCTCTCGCTTTCGCCCACTTTGCAAGATTTTACGTAGGAGAACACTGCTATTAACTTGTTTATTTCTATATAAAGGAAATATTTTGCAAAATATTTTTGTAAAACTTCCATTTCGTTAAATGCAACGTTTTTATTTTTAATTTTTGTATTACTAGCACTTAATAAGTATAACTTGTATGCTCTTCTTGCTTACGTTGGCGTTTTGGTGCCATTTTCAAACAATTGATTTGTACTTATGTTTTCCACCTTCGAAACGCCATGTTTTATATCATGATTTCTATACAGAAAATCTAAAAACATATGTATTATGTATATGTAACTATGTATATATGGTCTTTTAAATGTTGGTACTTTTTCGGCTTATTTAGTACATTTTTTTGGCCATTTGGTACAAAATTAAAAAAAAACTCATTTATCATCCCTGTTTCAGGCTGTAGTGATGCAATAAACGACTTTCTCAGTTATTTCCGACTCGTCGATAAAAGCAAAATTGCCAATTAATGCTCCGCTCTGGCACATCTAAAGTTTCCGTAAGCAACCGAGCCGGGAATTTAAAATTCATTTGGAAGTGAGATACATAAAAAAAAAAAAATAAAATCGACAGCCCAAATAAGAAGCTCCAGCACGCTGGTCCATGATGGCAATCAGACATTAAATTTTGCTATCTTAACTGCCAACCAGAATGTAGTAAGTAGTTGAATAAATGTTCGTGCTGAATCTTTGTTTTCGGTACCTAACAGTCGGGATTTTGATTTTAACATCCATATCGTTCGTATGCCTGCCTCAGCCACCGCTGCTGTATTTGTCATTTTGCTCAGCTCATACATAACAAGGCTTTTCATATCAGCATTGCCGTACGAATCTATGTGGCGCTATTATATATAAATTAATTAAGTTGTAAGTCCTAGGTACACTTTCCTCTATAGCTGATTCCACAGCCATCCATATCTGATTTCATTATCCTTGCATTTCCTTTTGCATTTTACGCCCATTCCTTTGCATCACCTGCAGACTTTAGTCTCATTACAATGCATTAACTTTAGTTTGTTGATTGCTGTCATCGTTGTCTTTGTTATTGTTGTTGGCGTCATTGTTCTCCTATCTTGTTGAGTGCTTGGGCCAAACGCTTGAGTACCACTTTTTCATTTCATTTCATTTAATCCAACCTTCCGTAAGCATTCATTCATTGTTCGTTTGTGACATGAAACGTGCGAAAGAGCTGTAAATTTCATAATGATTGAATTAATAAAAGAAAGCAACAGAATGAAAGTGCAGACAAAAGTTATTTGAAAAAGTTACTCCCATACCTTCGTTGCTGCAGTTTTTTACGGGGAATCCCGCAATCATATTCGAAGGCAATATACATATGTATGTAATGAGCACATATGTATGTTCATACAAATCTATATCTTTACTAATTATATAAAGGTAAGTCCCTTGTTTTGTAACAGGTAATCTCGCGAACGGCTGGTGCGATTTTCATGAAATAACTTTTTTCCGGTAGGTGGACAAGGGACCGAAAAAAGGGTTTCGAAAAAATCGTATTTATGGTCCGATTTGCTTAAAATTTGGTACGTAGGTATCTTTTTGCCTAGATTAGCATATAGGATCCTTCTTTTCGGGAAGTGGACCAGGGACCGTTCTATTCGAAAAAAATCGTATTTATAGTCATATTTGTTAAAAATTTTGTATGTAAGTAGCGTTTGGCCTAGATTAGCATATATGACCCTTTTTATCGCGAGGTTGACCAGGGACCGATCTAAGCCGATTTGCTTAATCTATACTAATTCTATAAAAAGAAGTGCCTTTTCTTTGTAACAAGTAATCTCGAGAAAGGCTGGTCCGATTTTCATGAAACTTACTTTTTTCCAATAGGTGGACCAGGGACCGATCTATTCAAAAAAAATCGTGTTACGGTCCGATTTGCTTAAAAATTTTGGGGCGTAGATAGCTTTTTGCCTAGATTAGCATATATGATCCTTTTTTTCCGGGAGTGAACCAGGGACCAATCTATTAGAAAAAGTTTGATTTATCGTCCGATTTGCTTGAAATTTTTGAAATTTAGTAAGTAGGTAGCCTTTTCCTACATTAACATATAGGATAAATTTTTTCTTCTAATATGTTCCATTTCGTTTGAAATTGGGCGTGTAGGCAGCTTACTGCCTGGATTAACATATAGGATACTTTTTCTTATAGGTGGACCAGGGACCGATCTATTATAGACAATAGAATTGAATGATTGTTTTGCAGTTCGAAATGTTTTAAGGCGCCTCAAAGCAAGCGGATATTGGCTGTTTATCGGTACTTATAATCTATACCAATTATATTAAGAGAAGTTCCACCTTTTTGTAAGAAGTGATCTCGCGAACGGGTGTACCGATTTTTTTGAAATAGGCTTTTTTGGTTATAGTCACCGCATATTTCTGGAAGCATTTGTGGTAGAGTCCTGAAACTTGGTATAAAGGTTTTGAAATCAATCCCATACTCTTGGAGAAAAGTGGGGGCTATTGGTAAAGAGGGCGTGGCGCCTTCCAAACATACTGAAATAAATGCATATATATAATTCTTCGATACGTGTGTTTTCTAGTGAACTCCTCCTAAACGACCGAAATGATTTTTATGAAATTTTTGTCCTAAAGTCCCTTTATAGTTTAGGTTCACAACTTAAAACGCCAAGTGGCGCTGGATTCGAGTTATTAAAAATCGTATTTATGATCTGATCTGGCTAATAAAATAAAATATGTATGACTAAACAAAATAAAGGCAATTCTTCGTGAATGCCTACAAATTCCATTGTAAGACATTTATGGTATTTCGTCTAAAATAAGTCTGTGTATATTCGATTTCAGTGAACCAATGATGTTCTCTCATTTTGAAATTGCTACCACCTTTTCTATACAGATTCAAGGACGACTCTCAGTGTATATTTTAGCGTTTCTAATAAAACTTACATTACAAAAAATCTCAGCCCTGCGTACGCCGATGCGGATATGTTTTTCTCATAGCTACTCCTCCTTCTACTTTGATTAGGGATGCTTTAACCAGGAGTGTCAAAAGAAGTAGTGATATACATGTGACCTCAAATGCTCCGAAAAGCAGTATCCGGAGGATGCATCAGACTAGGCCGAGCATACTTTGAAGCGCCATCTAATTAAAACTTAAGAAATGTCGATTACATGGCAGTTGAGAAGTGCATGTGCAAGATTTCCTTTATGAAGCTGGACATAGCATGTATTTAGGCGTCTAGTGTTAGCAGATGCACCTACCCATACCATATTCGCCATTTTCCATGGCCCCTTCAATCCGACGTTGTGCAAATCAGTATCAACTGATCTACCTTTACCCTAGTATTCAGTAATTCAGTCGCATCTCAAGTCACTAAATTTGAGACTAGCAATTAGTGACTATTTTTGTGACTTAAGATGATTTGGGTATTCAGTAGGAGAGAGTCACAAAAAGTTCACCAAAAATGTGTGGTTGAAACAAACACAGCCGGTCAACTGTTATCATTTATGTATGCCTTTTGCCCGCCTGCAATGACCGATTGGTCAAAGTATTGTACTGCCGCTAGGGAGATCCGGGTTCGAGTCCTCTTCGGGCGCAGAGGATTTCTTAGTTATTTTTTTCTTTTTTTTTTTGTTAGGTTTTTTTTTGGCGGCCGCTTTGGTGTAGTGGTAAGAAGTGCGCGCTTCTACTACGCAGGGCCTGGGTTCAAGCCCTGGCCAAAAACATCGCAGAAAAATTTAGAAAAAAGGTTTTTTCTTAACAGCGCTAGCGCCTCGGCAGGCAATGGTAAGCCTCTGAGTGTATTTCTGCCACGAAAAACAGCTTCTCATAAAAATACAATCGCCTTTCAGAGTCGGCGTAAAACTGTAGGTCTCTCCCTTTTGTGTGACCACATCAATGCATACGCCACAAATCGGAGGAGAAGCTCGGGCACACACTAACATATGTGTAAGCGCCAATCTATTATATTATTATTTATTTTTTTAACGTAATCTAGATTTTAATGCTTCAAAAAAAAAAACAAAAAAAACAATGAATTTTTATGATATTAAAGCATTTTGGTTTATTACCTAATGAACTTTTTATTAGACAAATATTTCGATTCATTCAGAAAGCAATTATCTCAGAGCCAGCTGGCAAATTGGTGATTTTTATTTGAGCTTAGAGACGTACCGAATACCAAATAGTCTCAAAATCCAGGTTTACCAAGAAAAAGCACTATAGGTGACTAGATACTACTTACTGAATTCCATGGTTAGTATGGGAGTGCTACACTTTGGATACTAGTTTCCAGAGACAAAACTACTATAAGTGAAAAGACTAAAAGACAATCAATAATTATTATATTAAGATAAATATTTTTCGAGTCATCTATAATTATTGTTCAAGGACTTATATTATAAAAGTCCCTTCATAACAATTATGTGTGAAAAATTTTTTTTAAGTCATCTTTAACTATTCTTATTTTAAGATTTATATAATAAAATATTTTCATAATAATTATCAGCGAAATAAATATTTTTAATTCTTAAAGACTTTTATTTTGAGACTTATATTATAAAAGTCTATTCATAATAATTATGAGTGCGAAAATTTTTTTAAGTCTTAAAAGACGGGGCTTGTTCAGGCCCATTTCGGAATTTGTTGGGGACCAGACCGGAGCTGGTTGGGGGCCACTTCGGCACTATTTGGGGAGTAGTATATATAATTTAGTCCAAAACTAGTCCCAAACTATTTCCGAACTAGTCCCAAACTATTTCCGAACTAGTCCCGAAATAATCCCGAAATGTTCACAATCTAATCTCGAAATGGTCCTGAACAAGCCCCGTCTTTTAAGAGCTAAAAATTTCTTCGCACTCATAATTATTACCAATAAACTTTTATAATATAAATCTCAAACTAAAAGCCTTTGAGAACTTAAAAATGTTTATCTCAATGATAATTATTATGACAAGACTTTTATAATATAGGTCCCAAAATAAATTGATAATTATTATGAAAAGATTTGATAGGTTTAAGGAGAAAAGATGTTTAGGCCTTCAATCTTTGCGGTATATACATATGAATCTTCTTTCCAGTTTTCCACAAAAACACACAATTTATTTATGGTTTTCAATGAAAAATGGTAACCGTGAGAAGACGTAAACTTCAAACCTCTTCGCTTAAGCATATATCCTGCAATTGTAAATATTTTATATGGAATTGTTGTTTACCGGTTAATGCATATAAAAATATTTACTATTTCTCTATATATCCGGTCTGATATTTGTTTTTATATTAACGTGTGTCAATCTTGTTTGTTCTATGAAATAAATTAAGAAACAATATTTGTTAAACATTCAACAATAAGAGTTGTTTATTTGTACTTCATCGAGTAAAATTTTGGTATAAAAGCGGCTACCAAACTGGTGCTAAGTCAGCATTCTTAAAAACATCAACCAAGTGCAAACATGAAAGTATTTACGGCACTATTTCTTATTGCTTTCGCATTGGTCCTCGTGCAAGGTAAGTTTCCTTAATTTATATAGTGTACTAAATCTTAAACAAAA
>NW_023458557.1:91430098-91477007 GCF_013731165.1 Rhagoletis pomonella | reverse complement strand
GTGAAGATGCTTCATCTCCTCCACCACCTCCACCGGGCGGCGAGGGTGCTCCTCCTCCACCTCCGCCACCAGCTGGTGAAAATGGTTCACCTCCACCACCACCAGATAATTCAACCACTGAATCTTCTGTTTCTTCTTCAAGTGTCTCTTCCTCAATAGAATAAAAAAACTATTCTCATGTCATGTACTTAATATATTTGCACATTTCTTGAGGTTATAAAACAGCAGGATAGGATCGGCCAAACATTAATATATGTGTAAGCGCCAATCTGTTATTATTATTATAAGACATAAAGAAGAATTCAATAAAAATTGACTACTTAACTTGAATCGCGTTTTTTAAAAAATTGGTAACAGTGTATCACCTAAATTCTGGTTCACATTTGTACATATTATTCCTCCTGTTGGAAAGCTCACATTCTCACACTTCCACATGAGTAGGTTTAATCTATTTCTATCGAATAGCAGACAGTTTTGCAATTATCTAAATGCAATATTTAGTTTAAGAAGTTTGCTTTTAGAAAATAAGCAGAACTGCTACGCACACTCGAAATGCTTGGCTGTGTCTAACTATAGTAGCATCTGAATACAAATTTCGAGGACAAATACATGTACCGCAATTTATTCCTATTCAAACATCCATTATTTCGCTTTCATAAGTACTGCTTTAAGCCTTCCCTTATAGATACCACAACAATTTTGTAACTTATAATTTTTAGCTGACAAAAATTTAAAAGGAACGTCCGATCGTAACGTCTGCACAGCTGGGATTTGCCCATTTAGGGTTAAAACCAAGATATGTACAAAAAGGGAGAAGTGAAAACTGCCGAAACCGCTTTTACCTTGTTGAATATGCCTCATGGTCTGATTATGCATACTTCGCATTAGAGATGGCCACGGGCCTAAATTTTTAGGCCCGGCCCGGCATGAGTGCAAAATCAACTTTCGAAAACACGTACGAACCCGCACGTTAAGAATTTCTCTGGGCTCGGCCCGGCCCGGCACGAAGGGACACGTACCAGCCAGGAAATAAAGAGCCAACTTTTATTGTATGTATATGTTACCGGCCGAACCCGATCTTAAGACAAACTAGTTTTTCCTAGGCTAAACTAGTTCTAACTAGATCCGATACATCCATCCAACGCGAAATCAAGTTGGACGCAACAATATTGTGGACTGCGTAGTTGGAGTTGGACTGATGGGGGTTCTTTTTTGGAAGCACGGCCGAAAGGCGCTTACGCGGAAATGAGTTCTGCTCAAAAATACTGTGGCACCTGATCTAGTTTAGCCTAGGCAAAACTAGATAGAATTTCTGAAGAAATATTTAGGTAGTTAAGCGAATAAATTTTTTACATCTGAGAAGTAGAAAAAGTGGAAGGAAAAAGTACAGATATGTAAACTAATCTACCAAGTATCTTATTTTTCTATCGGCTTCCAAATATTTCTTTTTTTTTGCTTTTCTCTTATCAAAAGTTTTAAATACTACCTAATACTATACTAACAATTGTATTTACGATCCGATCTCCGGACACGAACGGTGAACCCGCATTAAGACTGTAAAGAGCTTTCAAGATAAATAGTTGAGAGAATTGACAATTATCGTACGAAGGATTTTTGTGTTACGAAAGACTGGTAATTTGAAATACTGTTGCCAGAACTGCTATGTAAACCTTTGGGTTATCGGTACGGTGACCATCCGTCCTGTATTATACGGGACAGTCCTCTTTTTTGACCACTTGTCCTGGTAATTTATTAATTTTATACGGGACGCCAAATGTTCTGTATTTCTTTTGATGCCCTGCATTTGTCCCGTATAAAATGGAATGCCATGAACCAGTTTTAGGAGATGTTGGTATATGTACAATCGTAATTTTTTCCATAAACATTTATTATTTTCTAACCCGAATGACTGTGATTGTAATCGAGGGATACATACAGTGTCCAAAATATAAATTAGGACTCGACATTTTAGCAAGGTTTGGCTACTTGTCTTTAGTGTATTTAATGTTTACTATTTTTTTATGAAAGTAAAGCTCTTTTCTTAACAAAAGTCATATAAATCCCAATTTCAGACTTTGTGCAAAAAACTATAAAAATTAATTCTGCAATGTTTCACTAAAATTTTAAACTTTTTAGTTAGAATCTTAAAAAAAAATTGGTTTGCAGTTTTGTCACTCATTAAAATTTAGTATAATAAAGTACAAGGGGAAAGTGCTGCTCATTTTCTTCTCTTTTAAAAAGTTGTCGAACATACTTTGTATGAAAAATATTTGTAACACCGTCTAAAAAAAAAAATGCCAAAAATTAACGGTAAGTCCTACCGGCTTAAAAATTGCACTTTATTGTACTAAATTTAACGAATCTTTTTAAAGAAATTTTGCGCGGTAAAAATCTCGAGAAAAATATCCTACAAATTTGTGATGTTACTATAAGGATGCTGTTTCAGGCATAATACATCTAGGATCATTGAATAAGGATTTAAGCTCTATAGGTTTTTTTTTTTGCAAAAAATATGCAGAATTATTTTTTGTCCCGTATTCGGTTCCCATAAATATGGTCACCGTAGTTATCGGTCATATGGATACAGAGGGTAACTGGCGAGGGGTGGTACGACCAGGCAGATTCTTCCCGGAAAAGAACTCATTGGTAAGCCAATTGGTACGCCACTTGCGGTATCTTTTTCGAGAATGTATATCTATACTCACGCAAGCGAGCGATGGCTTCAAACTGCGACCTTTCGAATTTTTAGGCAAACTTGGCCTTATACTCTCGCACAATTGGTGCTCTAAAAGCCAACTGCCACGCAGAACGGCTCGGAGTACCTTACCATAGATGCTAGAGAAGTTGCTGGAAGTATGAGGAGAAGAGACAGCTCGTCATCTTCTCTGTAATTTTACGGCATTATTGCGGAGCAGATTGCGCTTTCTTCTTTAGTGACCTTGCCGATTTGGGATATGTATGTATACCTTCGCTACATGAAGAGTTTTGTCCAGATATCAAAATCGTTCAGCAAGCGGGACCGATAAAACTTTATGTCGTGGTATAACAACGGACCTTCAACTCGTGCCCTAAGTGTGTCGCTGTGAAGCGGTGGCAGCCACACCTACTTACCTATCTACGTGAGTTTTCTGCCGCTTTGGACATGAAAGTTATTCTTACAGACCTCCAAATCTTGGGGATCTTCTGCGTAATTAGCTCTCATAGATGGGAGTCAGCCAGCGAGGGGTTGCCAAACGCCCACAATTCTTCGAAGTTTTGCGGGCACAAAGGCAATACATTTTTCAACTCTTCATCTTCAACTCTGCCAATAATTCGTTTACTCCTAAATAACAACGCAAAAAAAAAAAAAAACAAACATCACACATATAACACATTCATCTAGAAAACAATCACTTAAGCCTATTTAGTGTGTTTTATTACAAGTAATTGTTGCGCATTGCGGTTTCCGGTACACTTGCAAGACAGCTTCCTCTACTTTACTACAACGTCAGCCAGTCGAATCGTCTCAACTTTCATTTCATGATTTCATAACCACCAAACTACGTGCACCTTTGTCCAATTAGAGTACTTTGTGTCAGATTAAAGCGTTTTTTATACGAATTACCCTCATCTCATACTCATGCACGGAACGACGCAACGACGACGACGATACATCACTATTCTGGGAAATTTTCTGCTAAGTGGCAGGCAATTCGCATGAAAATATGTTACGACTTGTTCATGTGCACATTTTTCGGATTGCTTTGGTATTGTTGTTGCTGTTGTTGTGGTAAAAAGCGTGTCGGTGCTCAAATTACACCTTTATCCTTTGCGCATATCCTTTTTTTTTGTGCGGTGCTTGTTGTTACTATTGAAATATAAATCATTGTACAGCAGCAGCAGCGACGGCGGTTGCTTATGGAGCGGAGCGTGTGGCAGCTCATTTAGTTTGATTCTCTGAAAATTAACTTTTTGTTATCTCATTTCAACCTAATTCAGCCGGTGTCAATCTGCTGTTTTGTGTTTTTTTAGCCTCGCTCGTGGGGATGATTTTGTGCTTTTCTTCCTGTTTTGCTTTCATGCCGTCGCGCTGCTCCGTTTCGTCAAGCTGGTATTTAATTTTTGACATATTGTTGCTTCCGTGTTGCCGCTGCTGGTTGTCCTTTTGTTAGTGGTTTATGCGTCCTGAACGTAGGCTGTTAAGTGCTAGTGTTCGATATTTTTACAATATTTCCCCCAGCTTGGGTGAAGTGTTTCATGGGAATTTGATTTTATTGTTAATTTGAGCATTTTTTGGCTGCGTATTTTTTATTATCGTTTTTTTTTTTCTTAAGATTTCTTTTTCTTTGTTTTGTGTTTAAAGTTCAATTTGTTGGGTTAAGTAAACTTCCTCGTTGAGTGGAGTTCAGCCATAAAACTACTTGAACTGCTGAGCGCGGCAAAAGCTCGCTTGGATGTGGTGAATGCGGACATGATTTAAGACTGTACATATGTGTGATTTTTTACTATGTGTAGGTCACGCAAAATTATTTGCAATATAACCAATTCCAAACAGTAAATTACCTAACATATTTATAGTGGCATTTTGCTGAGAGAGCTACATAAATTCTTATTTTAGACAGCCGGATGCAGCGCGAGGCAAAGTATGCTCCAAAGAACAACAACTTACATAAATGAACTTCAGGTTATTGGCTATCCTCGGTATGGTGGCGACAATCATGAAATCTAAATATCAGTTCCTACTATTGTCAAAATTCAGATCTAGATGCCAAAGCAGCTGCACTGCCAAGTGCGATTTCTATACGTTCCTTAATACTATTACCTATATGTATGTGTTGTATGTGCAGAAAACGCGTTATCAGTGCATAATTTTTATACCTTTCATGAGCATGAAATGGTATTATAACTTTGGTCCGTTGTTTGTAAGTACCAGAACAAAAAGAGATAGACCCATTAAAATGTATACTTATATGATCAGAACGTCGAGCTGAGTTGATTTAACCATGTCCGTCTGTCCGTCTGTCCGTCTGTCCGTCTGTTTGTATGCAATCTAGTCTCTCAGTTTTCGAGATATCCGTATCAAATTTGGTATGTGGGTGTATTTTTATAATGTATTAATCATTTGTCGGAACCGGAAGAATCGGACCACTATAACATATAGCTCCCATACAACTGATTGTTCAGATATGAGATTTTTCGTTATAACTTCTCCATTTATGCAGCTACGAACATGAAATTTTGCAGTACTTGCACCCATTATCAGCAGAATACTTACAGTGAAAATTACAAAGATCGGGTCACTATAACCTATAGCCCCCATACAACTGATTGTTCAGATATAAAATTTTTCGTTATAACTCCTCCATTTATATCGCTAGGAACACGAAATTCCGCACTGTTTTCAATAATTATCAACAGAAAACTTACAGTGAAAATTAAAAAGATCGGGTAACTATAACCTATAGCTCCCATACAACTGATTGTTCAGATATAAAATTTTGCGTTATAACTCCTCCATTTATATAGCTAGGACCATGAAATTTCGCGCTGTTTTCACTCATTATCAACAGAAGACTTACAGCGAAAATAACAAAGATCGGGTCACTATAACCTGCAGCCCCCATACAACTGATTGTTCAGATATGAGGTCTTTTATCATAACTCCTCCATTTATGCAGCTGGGAACATGAAATTTCGCACCATTTTCACTCATCATTAACAGAATACTTACAGTGAAAATAACAAGGATCGGATGACTACAACATATATCTTCCATACATCTGATTGTTCAGATATGGGATTTTACTGTAAAACTTCTTTATTTGAACAGCTAAAACCGATAAATTTCGTAAGCTATTTTATAAATAATAATACAAAGTCTACTGAGAAAATCATCAAAATATATGCTGTATAAGCTTTATCTCCTATAGCACTGATTGTTCAGATACCAGTTTTTGCCATATATCTCCTTTATGTAGGAAACTAAACCCAATAAATTGTGTTACCGGTTTACATACCGATCACATAGCAGTGAAAATCACTTAGATTGGTGCCATATAAAGTATATCTTCCATACCTCTGATTGTTTAGATGCGATTTTTTATATAAGTATGTAACTCCTCTATCGATGTATGCAGATGTATTCAAAAGCAGTAATCTGTCAAAGTAAAATTTGCAGATGTTCATGAAAGGTATGAAGCCTTCGGCATAGCCGAAGACAGCGCTGCTCTTACTTGTTTTAATTAACATGGGTTCCCCTTTGAGCACAACCAGTCAAAGGCAAAAAAAAAAAAACAATGTGTATGCCCTGGTGTAAGATTTTGTGTGAGTGAATTTGGGTCTGTGTAAAAAATGCTCACCTCTAAAAATTATTTTAGTGGTCAGTACTGGATAATCCTTACTGATATTAATTCGAATGGTTTGTTTGTTACGCTTTCACGCTTTAATTACTCAACCGATCATAGTTAAATTTCGCACACTGGTGTCATTTAGCCCAACTTAAAAGGCGGAATAGTTTTGATCTTGATTAGACAAAGGGGCGTGGCACATCCCATACAAATGGAATTTTTCATACTACATACCTCTGAAAGTATTTGTGGTAGAGTACTGGAACGTGGTATGGAGATATATGAAATCAATACTATACTCATGGAAAAAATGTGGGTTCTTGGAAAAGGGCCTGTGACACCTGCCATACAGACTGAATTTTTTGTACTACTACCTGTTAAAAAATTTAACTTAAATTCAAAGTATTTGATATGTTAAATGAATTATTACAAAATGGATGTCGATCGAGTCGTTGTATCTCAGAAATGGTGATTCTTAGGACGAAAAGTGTCATAACGGTTTTTAGAGGTAATAGCATGATCCACACTTGTGTCTAACCTATTTTGTTGATAAACCTTACGGTTTAGCTGAAAAATTATAAACATCAATTTATGTGACTTTTGACATTGAATAATTTTTTTTACAGATCTTGGACCGATTAGGACTTTTTACATTTAATTTATAGTGGTATTTGTAACTTTTCTACCAATTTTCAGCTTTATGCGAATTAATGCAACCTTGAAAATCTAACTTGACCGGGCTAATAGGAAACAATTTTTTAGATATGGTTTAAATAGAGTAACAAATAAAAAATATTAGTTACACGGGTTAAGATGTACTTCCATTAGGTTGACAAGTGATGAATTATGAAAAAAATGGTGCTACTATTTTGGAAAAAAATAAAAATTTTTTTAAATCTCCATCTCAAAAGATTTTCCCATATATGTACATATGTACATTAGGGCGGAGTAATTTGTTCGGAGTAAAATTTGCGAAGTAAGTGTATAGCAAATTCTAATTCTACGATTAATTCTATGCAAAAATGGCGAACAAACTCTATACCAAAAATTACGCTTGATCCTACCAACTTTCAAAAGAAAATGCAGTATATTGTAACTTCTCTTAACTTTCTTTTACAGAAATAATTTTCCATTTTCTCGGTTTTTTGAAGTAGTTTCTTAAATATGAAGAAAACACAACATTTTTAAATGAAAAATTATAGTACACTGATTTTTCTTTTAAAAATTTGGAGGATCAAACGTCATTTTTGGTATATAATTTTTTCACCATTTTTTCTTAGAATCGAACGTAGTACAATTTGAATATGCCATAAAATTTTTTCGAAATTAACTTACTCCGCCCTAATGCACGTACATTAATAAGTGTGTACAAAGATAGGTAGAAGTTTCAGTACGTTTGAAAGGCTCAGCTCTGTACCGTGAACACTTCAAGAGATATGCAGTATGAAAAATTTATATATCGTAATTTTTTGTTTAGCCCATAACCTTGCTGGGAAAGTCTGCAGTAGGTGCCTGGAATTAAAAAAAAAAAAACAATTGGTGCAGCCGTACTCGATACATTAATACTTAAACACTAAGTACAGTCTTAAACATACATACTTATTTATTATCTATATAATATGTATTATAATAAGCCGAGATAAGTATTTTCACAGCATCCTCGAAATCATCCTAATTGTATGAATCATTTAATTTTGTATTGTAGTCATATCTTAAGCAATTCATCGTTTGACATCGGAAAATGTTCAATATGCTACAATAAAATCGATAACAATACAAACTGTAGCCACATCAAATCTAAAGCTCTTACTCCATAATCCACGTTTCACAAGCTAATAAATACCAAGGAAATTGCTGAACATGTTAAGGATATCACCTTAAAATGGAACAGGACCACACAGCAGGTAAATGACAACCCTATCGTACGAACAGTTAATCAAGGACATAGCGAAAAAGTTCTGGCAGAAGTGTAAAAAATGTCTATGTAAAATTTATCCACAGTGAATAATATTGAGTTACATATGCTATGGTTACGGTGACCATCCGTTCTGTTTTTTGCAGGACCGTACTGTTTTTCAAAGGTCGGTCCTGCGTAGTTTTTCAAACCTGAAAAACCTGAAAATGTACTGATTTTTTCCAGGTGTCCTGCATTTGTCCCGCATTTTCATCGTTATTTTAAAATTATCGGACAATGGATGGATTTTTTCAAAAAAGTGTTTTTTGGTACTTTTCGTAGCTTTTCTTCAATATTGATGTGCCTCTTACAAAATATATAACTTGTGGCGACTTCAATGAAAATTATTAGTGCTACAGGCGACCATTTGCATTTTGTCGTCAAAGTCGAAAAAAGTGAGATTTGCAATCAAATACGCAGTTTTATTCGATAATTTTTTTCATTAGTTTAAAAAATCGATAAAGAAGATATATCATTACAGTAAATTTTGAGCCAAAGATAATGAAAATCGGATCAGAAATGTAGATGCTATGCAGCCTTTGTAACTCGTCGTTTACGTCGATTCATGACGTCGATTTTTGATAAATAACTGCGAAAAGTACCAAACAACAACAAAAACTGTATTGTTTTCATTTTAAACGACTCAAAATTTGCCTATAAAATAATCCTTTAAAGATTTTCACTTTTCGTGCTTTTGTTATTATAATATGTTTTACTATACTTTTATAAATATTCATGTAAAAGCAGATTAATATCGATGGAGAAAACGTGATTCATTTTTAAAGCTTAAAATGTATTAAGAATTTTGAATCATAAATACTCTTTTGATATTTTTATACACGTAAATATATGTAGGCATATTTTTGAAAAATTGTCCTTCATTTTGAATCCATATTTATGGTCACCGTAGCTATGGTACAACAAAAGAAAAAAAATAAAAAAAGTTTAAACTATCCTACTTGTTTTAACTGCTTACAAATTTCAGGTTACGTTCCCTTCAGTCCTTATTAGATTAAAGTCTGCAGGCGACAGTTGCAGCCCGGCACTTAAGCATCCATCCTAAAGGCCTTTTTGCTTTTAAACGATCATGACCGAAGCGAACAGATCCAGTTCGACGATGATAAGCGCTCTGACGCAAAAAAAAAGCACATAATCAAGTTCTGATATAGATACTTTCTTAAATATGGTTTTCTATCGAGATTTCATATTTTCCTAAATAAAGAAAACCCCAAATTGTCGTATTTTATTATTATTAATGAAACATTATTAAATAAATATTTTTTTTAATATAAATATGTGAGTAAATATTTAATCATTTAAGCGTCACTGAAATATTTGACCGCTAAATACTGTAACCTGTGTTACAATAAATACTGCATTGAAATCAATTCGATTTGCATTTAAGTAAAAAATGCGAGCATTTAATGAACCATCAGCGGCAATTATGCTGGAATGAAAGCAAAAAACAAAAAAAAAAAAACAGCAAACTCTTGCCTATAAGAACATACATGTATGTATAAAAGTGTACACATGCGTAAGGATAATGAAGCGCAATTAAATGGCATATTATGATATAATTATAGTAAAATATTTAAAAAAAAAAATGCAAAGAAAACAAATTAAAAATAGTTTGAATTTTTCAACGCTTTTCTCTGTGATTCATCAAAAAAAAAATGTGGAATCGGAAATTACGCAAATCTGCAAACGGATACATATACATTCTGTCCGTATAGTTAAACACCAGTGATGGAAAATTTTATTTTCAAATTGTACCCAAATTTTACTCAAAATCAAACGAAGCACCTAAAAAATTAATCAGCTTTATCACAAACAAATTCACCCAATAATTTTCCATGGTTGATTAACTTCAAAAATAATTTTTCAGATCATACATTTAATCTGCACTTAAATGGCCAATATTAGCCTATTTAAGTATAAGATATGCAACCCTGTGTTTATACCAAACAACCAAGACTGAAAAATAAATAGGTGATTTTATCAATCTTGCACAAACTGTAAACAAACAAACAAATGCAATAACAATTTCAAGGAAAGCAACTGTGTTGCCAGTTGTTTGGCATATTTAAATAAAGGTGATATCGGAAACCAAACAAAAGCTAAAAGGCATTTAAATAACAATCCAAAATTAAACTTAAGTGCCGCTTAAATATTAATCTCAAATTGGCCCTTAGTAAATACAAAATAAACGAAAAAAGAAAAAGTGAACTCTTTGGGGCGAAAATGAAAATCAGGATACCGCTAAATATATATACACATTACATTGGTCATTTTGAGTCTGATATTAAGGTAATGAAATGAAATCCAGGAAAACTTGCTCAAGCGCACCCAAGACTGTATTTTATAAAAACAAAAAAAAGGACAACGCGGATTCTTTGTCCGAGGCTGCAAATTTCTTTGCTGATTTCTTTTCGTCAAATTGTATATCCAATAATGACTTGTCAGAGTAGGAACGTTCAAAAATTCGTAAAAATATCACTAATAGCACGACTTCGAGCATGGATCTGGGTTCACTTGCTCTAACGGAAGATGATATTATTTGAGGGTATCAAGCATATTAAAAAGGCTTATCTCAGGCGGATGCAGATGGCTTTTCAGCTATCTTCTTCAAAAACTGTGTTTCCATAGTAAAGCCCTTACTACAAATCTTCCACAAATCTCTTTCAGAAGGTATGTATGTTTATTGATAAGTCGAAGCAAATGTCAATTACACACGCCAATCTTTAAAACTCGTGACAAATGCGATGTTGAGAATTATAGGCCGATTAGTTGCTAAAATATTCGAAGACATCATCAAAACTCAACTGTCCTAATCAGCACGGCTTTGTATCTGATCGAGCCACAATGACAAATCTCGCAGTTTTCATAACTGAAGAGCTGTCCAGGATATCCCATTTTGATTGGATATTGTTTCGAGAAAAATTGAGTGCCCGTCAGGGTTGCCACTGACAAAAAAATACTTACCATCCACTTGAAAAACATCTACCAAATCTGGAAAATATCTACTAATAATTTTTTTTTTTTTTTCAATTAAACAACTTTTCTTAGTTATTTTAATAAAAACTATAATTTTGTTATTTTTTTAGTTATTACAATAAGAATTAAAATTGTTTTTTAAGGAACTTTTTATTCAACTTATTATACGATATTAGAGATCATATTAATGGCATACTCTCAGTTTCATTCAACTAAAGCGAAAGTGGTGAAACTTCAACTGGAGTTATTATAGACAAATAGAGTGACTCAAAAAACAGCTTGGAAATTTTGTTTTAGTATTCACAATTTCTTCAAGTAAATTATTTTTGTTAGTTTTTTTTTTTGGTATGTGTGTTTGCACTACCAAAAACTTTCGTCTACTTTTTACTCTAAATTTTTTGAACAATTTAGTGTTTGGAATTTTATAGCCCATAATAATACTTCAGTGCTGCTAAAAATTCCTGTTGATTTTTTTAATATTTTTTTTTTGCCGCCAGTCTTTTGTGTTTTTTGTTTTCATTTAACGAATTGCGTTGATTAAAATTTTTTTGCTATTTCATATATTTAGGCAATCGACAGCTTCTCGGGATTTCATAAGTTTTGAATGAAGCACGATATGTTCGCCTTTTATTGATATACATATCTATATTAACACGTATGTTTATAAGACGTGTGCATTAAAGCGTTCGAAAATGAATGCAGTAAAGTAGACAACACTTTTGGAAAGAAATTCATAATAAAAAGAAAACTACGAAAAATAAAGCGAGAACGAAAAGTTTTTTTTTGACCAACCCAAATTTTTTCTACCAATTTCGGTAACAATTTACCAAAGTGGCAACCCTGGTTCCTGTCCCTACTTAAGAGAATCCATTTTTATGTTCCTAGTCGTTATTTGATGTCCTTGAAGTTAGCTTATAGAACAAGAGCTAGTGAACCGCAGACTGCAAGTGCTCTTCATAAAATATTGGTGTTGATAAGTAACTCATACGCCCTGGCATCCGCAAATTATAAGAGATACATACATATATGTATGTACATACATATATGTACATACATGTGGCGAACTAAAAAATAAAAGGGTTATGAAGAAACTCGATTTGGACTCAACAAGTCCTTGAAAAAAAATCCTGTCGTCAGAGTAAAAAATTAAAAACGCACATTTACTAATTTGGTCCATAGTTTCGTGAGTAGATATATCGAGTTTTTCGTGTGTTTTGAAATTTATTTTTGTTTTTTGTCGCATGGTGTAATCCATACTATGTTATTGAAAACAAAAAAAGAAAGCCCTTTTAGTCTCTATATACTAGATATAGTAATTTAGCACAAACCTATAATCCGGCTATAGGTTAGGTGTCGCTGTCTGACGGGATGTTATTAACGAACAGAATGTCTGTCCTGATAAATACAGGCTTCTAATACTGTAATAAGTAAAATATAAAATTTTCAGATTTGTTGAAATGCATTTGTATTTTTTTTTACATTTTCAAAGGAGTCTGCCTTGATGTCGAAACCGCCATAATTCTCTGTCGTTACTATTTTCGAATGGTAGTAAAATTGAGTGTTAACTACTTGAATGGCAGACTTATTAAAGTCCTTTCGAATTCGGTGTAAATTTTCTAACTTTGCTACCAGCGTGACGCCATATAGACCGCTGCCAGGCCTAGTTAGTCTACATATCTTGCAAGTGGAGGAGGTATTAAGGCTCGACTGAACAAAACTTGAACTTTGGTAAATTACATGCAGTCTGCTGGCTCTTAGACTCTCAAGCAGAACGGTTTATCGTGCCAAAGCTAAACATTATATTCAGTTTTAAGCTGATATGCAATTCATGATCAGCGTGTCTCAAAACTTTATCAGCGGAATTTTTTAAATGATTATCGTTTATTTTTTAGAGAAGTTGGCCATCCAAACTGCCGAAGTTTTAGCAATATTATTATGCTTTGCACCACCATTTGTTTGTTAGGAAAAATAGAAAAGGTTTTAGGTTGACATAAAATTCGTGGCATTTTCAAGAATATGCATTTTCTGACTTTTAAAGAACTTGGCAGTTGGTTCGACAGCTGTCAAATCTAAAACCATAAATTTTGTGGCACACTAAACCAGGAACAACTGGATTAACCTATTGTTGCTAATCCATTTCCTTATTCAACCTACTACTATCAAGTGCGGGGTGTGCATAGCTCAGTGGTTCGCGCTTCTGACTAGGCACATCAGAAAATAACTGTTATTTAAGGTGTAATTTAATAAAAGTAAAAAAATAACTGTTATTGAGCGATTTTTTTAATAAAAGTTGTAACTGTTACTGTTAGTGCTAGACACCGCGACTAATTCTCGTGCGTCATTCCTGTCTCAGTACAACACTCCCGCTCGATTAAAGCCTTTTTGACGATGCTCTTTAAGTATATGGCTGGCTATGCCCATACCTGCTATGAATATAAACCAGGCTCTCACATGCGTTTGGTGGCTTCGTATATAGGTTTCATAGCTTAGTCCATAGCTTGTGAAAATCAATCGATATATAGTCTTTAGTCGCAGTTGGAAATGTGTTTTCATTTCTTCGACGCCAAAATGCCATTAAATTTAACATTTTAGCAACAAAACGAGAATCCATGCTTACTGGAAGAGCACCGCACTTTTTTATTACCTCCTTTCTATTAGCTCGGGATATAACTATGTAATATTGATGCGCCTAAAAGATGCAGCGATTTCTATTCTCAATTTACATACCTAATGACAAGATGCATGGAAATTATAATAGCGCGGTTTTAGTTTTTTTTAAACTATAATTTTTTTTTTATTACGTCTTTACTTCGAAGTTCTATAGGACTTTACTTACTTAGGAGCCAGCATAAACCACTAAGTACTGTCAGCTTGGTATCAGCCGCAGCATAACTCTTGCCAACAGGCATTTTCGAGAGAATCTGGCCAAATGGCGATTGATTGATTCAAAAAGGAGGAAAAAATCCCTGAAAAATTCATTTGGGTACATTGCAAATGCACCGAAAATTCTATATTTGTACCGAATGTACTTTTAAATCAGGGCTGCAAACCACTCCAGAAATCGGTGTGGTTCGGTTCAGTGGTTCGAACCACATAGAAAAAGCTTGTATAGGTTCAAGAACCCGTTCACGAGTATCTCTGAACCATGGTTCGGTTCGATTCAAATGGTTCAATTTAAGCTAAAGGGTGTGTGAAGCAAGAAATCGAATTTCAACCCCTCCCCTACCTATCCCTAATATAGTGGTGGAAAAATAAATAGGGACACGACATTTTATCAAGTTTTGGCTATTTTTCTTTTGTTCATTTATGCTTATTTTTTAACCATATAAGTGCAAGTTTTAAACTTTGTGAAAAAATTATAAATATTCAGCACAGTTTCATCTAAATTGCAAATATTTTAATAAAAATTTCTAGGGAAAATTTTTAAGTTTTAAATTGATTTTTGACAATTTTAAAATTTTTTTTACATTTTTAAATTTTTTGTATGGAATGAAATGCATAATACCTACAACAAAAAAAATTATTTAAAATCAACGCGATTAAGGCGAAATTAGACAAATTTTAATAAACTTTTTAAGGTTAGGACAAATGTGAGCCTAGCTAGTCGGGTAGACAAAACAGCATAATCAGAATTTTGAATTGATCCTCAAAATCTTGGCTTAATATTGAAACCCTAATTTTCAATAGGTTGGAGTTTACACTATGTAGTCCCCAACTTCATATGTACAAGTATACCTATGGTCGAAATAATATGAGTGCGGCATTTGACTATTTTTCTTTTGTTGTTTTAATGTTCACAAATTTTTTATAAAAGTATAACTCGTTATATAATAACAAGCACATAAATCCAAATTTCAAACTTTGTATGAAAATTTGAAAAACTGCAAACTTCAACAACGTTGCATCAAAGCTCCAAACTTTTTAACCATGAAATAAAAAAAATCGAGTTTTTGAAATTTTGTTTTTGCTGGCGTTGTTAAGCATTTTTCCATATAAGAAAAAAAATCAAGCATTCTTTATATGGACGTAATTACAACTCGCGTAGTTGCCATTACACAAAAAAAACATGTCTGCAGTTTTACTATACCGGTTGCATTTTTAGACAAATTTGTGTATTACAAAATGTGAAAAATGCTGTAGTGGATTTTCATTTTGAACCTAACCGAACCATTTTTTCTTGGGATGGGTTTCGGTTCGGTTTTGGCATTTAAAAATAAAAACGGTTCAGTTCGAAGCCCGAAAAAAGCGACGGTTCGGTTCAAAAACCGGTTCGGTTCAAAACCGGTTTGCAGCCCTGTTTTAAATTACAAAAGCGCTGAAGATAGTAGGTACAATTTTACCTGCTTTTCCATCACTGTTACATACATTCTGGACACAAAACGCTTAAGGACTATGGCGTCGTGCCGAGCAGCGCAGCGGAGCTTCACTACGAATTCGTTCGTAGCTGGCAAGCAGCCGATGGCAGCCATTTTGCATCAATTTCACCATAATTAACGTTTCTGTTGCGTTGTCAATGCGTACATTAAATTCATTAGATGCCACAATTATTGTAATTAAATTATAATTGTGAATTAATGGCGACGATAGAGAAGTTACTATGTAGTAGAGGCCATATACATACATATGTACATAGTACGTAAATACATACATACATACATACATACATACATACACGCACATAAGTGTACACACGTAGTAGTATGCATTGGGATGTGAAAAAGGATAATGATGGCATGACATCTAAGGTTTCGGAGTTACGTATGTACATTACACAGTACCAGAAGAAGAGGTCATCGTACAACCCTGAGTCTAAAATATTTTTGCAAGGCAATTTCGATTATTTTTATTTTCATAATTGCTTACAGTCGCATTTGAAAGTATGATACATATATCGATCTTCTTGTGTCGAGGAGACAATCATTTTTGTTCGAAAATGCAATGACCTCAATTATCCTGTTCTATTGCTAACCCACCAAACCTCAGTTCCTACCACCCTTACGTAACACCCTAATGCCAGTAAATTAAAGCTCCCCAAAAATCCTTTTTCTTTTGTTGTGTCCTGTGGAGCTACAATTAAAAAATAATAATTATTGCCGAACGTAACTGTCAGCGAAAAATAAAAAAAGGCGATTCTTAGGTTCGGCCAAAATTTTTTTCCTAAATGCTTTGCCAAAATTATTTTGCCATAGGGTTGTACGGCGAACTTTTTTTGTTTGCTTCTACACAGAGAAAATGATTCAGGTAAAATCCACGTATACAAAACAAATTGTAAAACAAACATTTTTTAAATAATAATTTTACTTCATACAAAATTAAAAATACACTACTTGTATAACAGACTATAAAACGTAATCTTCGCAAAATAAGAACGAACATTATATCATATTTTGTCTTTTGACTGAGGAGAACATTTGAAATGAAAAAACTACTTCAAAAATGTGCCTTTTTAAAACTAAAATGAAACGTTTTAGAATATTGTTCCTACAAATTGTAGTGTAAAACGAAATACTTTTAAAATAAAAATGAAAATTTTCGTATCGGTCAATTAAACATGAGAATGGTTTAAAACGAAAACGTTTAGTATTAGAATTTTCAAAGCTACTTATAAAACTGAAAAAAAGAAAAGTTTTGGTAAAACTTGCTTACAAAAACAAATTCTAATCCGTTATTTAATAATAATTGTAAATATTTCTATGTATATTACAGGATCTAACCAGCGTTGATCAAGGCCCGTGAAGGAAAAGCCTGAATATGTACATATCCTTCCGTTATTAAGTTTTGTAACTAATTAATATATATGTAAGTATGTCTACATACATATGTACATATATCAATAAATGTATCATAATGTATAGTTTTAAATAGCAAATGACTTTGTCTTTTAATCAAACAAGAAATTCAAAATCATATTTGAAAACGCATATTTTGGAACATAAAATAAAAAATTTATGGCCTTATTCATAAAAAATAAAGTAGGTTTAAAGAGCTTTATAAAATGACGTTTTCATACATTTTTCAGTTTATAAACCTTTTTTAAAGGTACTTTATTTTGTTATGAATAAGGCCATTGGAATCTCATCTGAATATGAGAATTTCCAATTATCAAACGATCGTTTTAAAAAGCGATTTGAAAATGTTCATTTTAAAAACTAAAATATACATTTTAAAATTTGAATTGAGGATGTTTTTTTCTCAAAACTAAAATAAATATTGTCGGTGCAAAGCCGGGGTCAAAACGTTTTTAAAAATAAAACGTTCCATTAAAATTTTGAAAACGTAAATTTCTCTGTGTAAGTTTATCGGCTGACAATTTCTTCTTGAATAACCAGAAAAAATATAAATAAAAGCACAAAGCAAATCCAAATGTGGCAACATAAAAACTCTCATTTAAAACCCAAAGACACAACCAAAAAATTTGAAAATTTACTTAGTCTGGGCCACACTTCTAAAGCAAAACTTCCTTTGACTCATTTCTACCTCGTTTCATACATATTGCACAAGTTTATCGTTTGCTTAATATTAATATTTACTCTTTGTCTTCGTATTCGTTTATGTACTCGTATTCGTATTATTCTTCGCATTAGCTTTCGTATTCGTGATCATATTCGTATTTGCGTTCGTTCAGTATTCGCATTTGTATTGTATTCGTCCTCGGTTGGCCTTCGTACTCGTATTTGTATTTGTAGCAGTTTTTGTCTTCTGTTTCGTATTCGCATTGGCCTTGGTATTTATCATCGTTTTCTTATTCGTGTTCGTGTTTCTCCGAGAATTCATCTACGCCTTCATATGCGTCTTCGTGTTCATATTAATCTTTGCCTTCGCCTTCATATTCGTTTTCGTCTTCGTATTCGTATTAATGTTTGCTCTCATATTCGTGTTCGCCTCGTATTCGCCTTCGTCATCGTATGCGTATTTACCTTAGGCTTCGTATTAGTTTTTCTATCAGTATCAGTTTTTGTATTATTGTCTTTGTATAATTCCTCGTTTTCATATTCGTAGTCGTATTCGTCTTCATATTCGTCTTCGTCAACGTATTCGTATTCATCTTAGTCTTCGTATTCGTTTTTGTATTCGTATACTTCCTCTGGTTCTCGTCTTGTATTCGTCTACACATTCGTGTTCCACTTTGTATTCGCATGCGTATTGGTCATCGTTTTCGTCGTCTTCCTCGTCTTCATATTCCAATTCGGTTTCCTATTGGTGTTCGTGATCGTATTCGTTTATACCTTCGAAGCAAAACAGAATGCGAAAAACCAACCAATTTTAAATGCTTTAAAACTTCCGTCATCTACAAAACAATATTTTTCGTATGGTACTCTTAATTTCAAAATCTGACCAATAAGACCGCCAAACGAAGGCGGATAAAATTCATGTTAGCCTATTAATATATGTATGTATGTATGTATATGGAGTGCAATGGCGTATAGTCGTAGTTATGGGCATGCAGCTACGTCTTCGTTCGCGCAGTATGGGCAACGTGAGCAACGCATGCGGTAACCAATCCGAGTGGAGCCTTGGGTCACGGCGGAAAGAGAGGGAGCTTCAGTGGGGCCAATTCAATATATTCGGTTTAAGGGCCCACTGAAGTATGTAGCGTATGTTCACCAGTAGGTTCGGCTGCAATCGGGCGTCTGGCTTGGAGCAAGCGGCTCGCTATATACACGTTTTTTCGGTCAAGAAACCACCCTCTAACACCAATGGATTCTGCGTTGGGTTTGGGTCCCGCCACATAAAAACTATTTCCTATGAAAAATATACACAAAGCCTCGGAAGAGACCCCCCCTCTGATGACGACCGTGAAAAAGTGAGATTCTTTAACATCGTGCTCATCTGCGCCCATAACTACTCTGACGGGAGGGAGGGGCGAAGCGTTTAAGGATTTCTTCTATGAGCGCTTGGAGCGTCCCCGCCATGATTCAAAATCGCGCTAAGCGGCTTCAATGACAACGGACTGCGGTTGATCGACTTCGCCGGGCCCCAAACATGGTAGCATGCAGTACTTACTAGGTTCAAGCATACAAATATCCACCAAGCTAAGTGGCTGTCTCCAGATCGAAAATCGATCATGTTGTGATAGACGGAAGGCACGCTTCCACTATGAGTCCCAAACATCGACTCGGACCAGCAAAGAATGCGCGCCGAAATATGCAAGGAAAGCTTAACTTCGAAAAGCTGCAGTTACAACTGACGGCCAACATATTCGCTACTCGACTCTCACACCTGCTCTCAGACAGCATTCCTCAACAAACCGAGTGAAACAACATATCCCGCACATTAAGTACCGCCAACGTCGAAGTAGTCGGTTTTCACGAGTCCCAAAGAACAACTGATACGATGGGGATTGTCAAGAAGCTGCAAAAAAAAAAATATGCCACCTACAGGACCACGCAGCGATCGGGCGTAACGCGAGCTATGTGGGACCCTAATAGGGAACTCAAGAGGAAAGCGAAACGTATTTGCCGCAAAAAGAAGAGAGAGAAGCCGAAATACGCGAGTACGAAGAGTTTGAAATGCTGGCCGACAGGAAAAACACCCAAAAATTTTATCAGAGAGTTAAGCAACTTACCGAAGGTTTCAAGGCCAGGGCGAACTTCTGTAGGAACAACAATGCTTGTGACCGAGGTCCAGAACGGGCTTAAATTATGGAGGGAACACTTTTCCACCCTACTAAAAGGTAGCAGCACGGAAAGTTCTGGAGAAGACGAGCCCGAAACCCACAGTCGAAAATGACGGAGTCAATGTTCCATCGCCTGACTATGACAAGGTACGAATAGCAATTACGCGGTTGAAAAACAACAAAGCTGCTGGAGCTAACGGCCTGACAGCTAAACTATTCAAGTACGGCAGCGAGGAGCTGATAAGGTGCATGCATCAACTCTGATGCAGAATATGGTCAGATGAACGCTTGCCCGACGAATGGAATTCAAGTGTGCTCTGCTCAGGCCACAAGAAAGGCGACCCCGCCATTCGCGCGAACTATCGTAGGATCAGCCTTCTAAGCAAGGTCTTATCGAGCATATTGTGCGAAAGACTTAAGCCCACCGTCAACGAACTGATTGGCTTTATACAATACGCCAAATCTTGGAAAGGACCCTCGAGAAAATGATCGGCACTCACTATCTATTTGTCGACTTTAAAGCCGCTTTCGACAGCATGCAGTGCCTGAATTTGGTATATCCGTGAGGAATATCACCAGCTCCGCCAGAATTTGGTAGGATCTGTGCGAGCCGTTTGACACCAAACGAGATTTCAGACAGGGCGACCCCCTTTCATGTGATTTCTTTAATCTGATGTTGGAGAAGATAATAAGTGATGCAGAACTGAACCGCTCCAGCGTGATACTTTACAAAAGCATACAATTTGCTGGCGTATGCAGACCTTCTCGGAGATAGAGAAGCAAAGCGAATGGATATGAAGGTGAATGAGGAAAAAAAACGAAGTATCTCCTGTCATCACACAAACAGTCAAAGAATAAGCGGCTTGCCACCCTGACTGCTACGAGTTTGAAAAAGTATGCGATTTCGTTTATTTAGGAACCAGCCTTAAAATCCAACGGGGAATCACTCTTGCCAATAAAAGCTATTGCGGACTGAGAAGGCAATTCAGGAGTAATGTTCTCTCTCGACGTAGAAAAACCACACTCTATGGCACGGAAGCATGGACAATGAAAACATCTGATGAGGCGGCTCTGGCAATTTTCGAGAGAAAGATTCTGCCAGAGATTTATGGACCTTTAACGGTGATCTGTATGAGCATTACAACGATATAGACATAGCGAAGCGAATCAAAATACAGCAGCTACGCTAGCTTGGTCACATCTTACGACTGGTTAGAAATGATCTGCCAGCTCTGAAAGTATTCAACGCGGGTCGCGATGCCTCCTCGGCGTTGTAAAGATAAGGTGGAGAAGGACTTGACATTTCGAAATCGGCATCAGTTTGCACAGAAGAGAAACGACTGGCGTGCTTTGTTAGGCTCGGCCGAAATCGCTTAGACGGTTACCGCGCCAATAAAGATGAAAAAATACTTTAAACAAATTTTTTTTTTAAATCCACTAAGCTTTCCTTGTGTCACTTGCCAAACCCAGTTGCTATATAGGACTTTATTGTCTTTAGACGAATTCGTTTTCAATAATATCACTTACTAAAATTTTTGGTTATGTTAAGTCAAGGATAAGACGGCCCACCAAAAAACCCAAAAAAAGAGTACCAATGTCCTATGGTGAGACGACACTGCATAGATACCTATGTATCTACGTACATATATTTGTAATAGAGTTTATGAAGCGATACACATAAACACCCACACACGAATGTTGCAAAAAAAAATAATAATAGCCTAGTTAAGGCAACATTTTCTTGTTAATTTGAGAAAATTACTTGTAAACTCAATGGGGAAAATGCGGTGTAGCAATGCGACTAAATGAGGAAATCGAGTGGTGCAATGGCATGGCATGGCATGGCAATGTGCGAAAAGGATGCCAATAAAGGACAAATATACAATACATAGCATATGGTGCATGATGCTGTAGCAGCAGCTTCGCGACGAGTGGGTGTGTTCAAATCAGAGAGTGTTGAGCAAGCGGGGTAGATATCAATGATTTGGTGTGGCTGATGGTGGTGGCGCTGACAGCGTATTTGGCGAAAGGACGAGTAAGCGCTTTGAGGCTAAAATTAGCATTGCAATTTACTCGTAAAAGCACATAAGCGCAGCAAATGAAACAGCAACAACACACCAACAAAATGTGGCAGGCAGGCGCGGAAGGGTTGCTCCTTGCCGCCGTATTGCGAGGCTGCTTGTTAGCCACTGCTGCTGTTCCTGCCGATGTTGCAACGACGGTCATCTCAGCAATTTAGAGAGATTTACGGTTATTGTGCGGTGATTGAGCCAACAAATCGCTTTCAACTGTCGACAGTTGCAGAACGCGCAGCGCGCATTCCAATCCTACCCAAGGATGTTTTAAGGACTTGGTGCTGTGTTAAATGAATATATGTAATTATTAACATTTAAATAGCGATCCGCAACCACTTAGTAAAAACAGAAAAAAAAAACAAATATCTGTTAGGCAACAATGTCCATACAAGTGAGTGAACGCGTCACCAAATCGCCACATTCGCTGATGGCTGCATCCGCTGGTGGGAATAGTCTTGCCGTTAGCCATGGCAGTGCCGTTGGCGGTGGCGTTGGTAAGCAACAATCCGCTACAATTGTAACGGCAAAGACACCATTCTCAATTGAGCATATTTTGTGTCAAAATTTGAATAATAACAACAACAATAATAATAATAATATTGGCATCAAAGTGAAAACCTCTATCGGTAAATTTGCCAAAAATAATTGTGATAGTGTAAAATTTAAAAGTGTTGCACAACACCAACAGCAACACCAACAACAACAGCACCACCAACAACAGCATCAAAAGCATTCGCCATTAAGTCCGTTGCATGAGAGCGAAGGATACACCCAACTTGTGGCACAGCAACGGTAAAGCTCGAAATTACAATTAACTAAGTGATAATGCTGGTATCAGGAATGGTGTTTCACAAAAAAAAAAAATAAAAATAAATAAATCACATGCTTATGTAAACACACGTGTGGCTTATATTTTGAAACCAATTAACGTTGTTTAATGGCAGTTGATATTGCTTGTGTATTACCGACGCACAATGGTACAGCTCCATATATTTTTTGAAAAAAAAAAAAACAAAAAAAAAAATTAAAAACAGTCAGTGCAGAACCCCAAATGAAACATTTAGGGTCATAAATCGAGAAAAAATTAAAAGTTTGCATGATCGATTTATTTTAAAGCATACCTCCCATATAAACTTAACCTCAAAGATGCCTTAAAACAACATAAATAGCGCACAAATGAATAAATGAGTCATATTAGAATTATCACTCAAAATATCAGATAGTAAGAAAAAATTAACCCAAATTCTCTCTCATGTAGAGAAACTTGCAATTTTCTGTACGAACGCAAATTTGCAAGTTTTTCTGCCAGCTAGTGTCCACAGTTGCATATCAAACAAAAAAAATTTGTAAAGAATTTTTAAAATTCTTTTAAAAGGGGAAAAACAGGATCTACGTGTATATATGTTGTCAGTCTGACTTTCTTCAACATACGTTTCAATTTCTTTGTCGGGTTTACTTTATCGACTCTGGTTGAGATTGCATTCCGATTAAGAATACAGTTTTTTTTTTTGCCGAGTACCTTTCAAATTATTGGAATTAACTAAATAAATTAAGTAAACAAGTATTAACTTACATTTTTCATTTTAAAATCGCTCCAGTTTCTAAATTTTTAAATTTAACGAACTTGTTTATTCAAATTATCGTCGACAAAAAATCCAACCATGTACCACAATCATATGTTTTTCCTAATTGCAAATTCTTGCTGGCAAAATTTTTTCCGGCTCGAATTTGTAACTTCTCTCCAAGAAATAGTGTTTTTACTCGTGATTTATTTAAATAAAACATGTGAAATTTAGTTGAAACATTTTAGCCGTTTTTAGCCAGTTTTATTTGCCAATTTAGCCGGTTCGTCCAAAAAGTTCTGTTTTGTTTTTTTAATCATCTTATATGTGAACCCTCAAAAATTTGGCGTAATCAGTTTATTTCAAAGCACACCTCCCATACAAACCTAGCCCTAAAAACGACTTAAACGGGTCATAAAAAGTGAACCGATGAAAATATCATTTCGAAATTTACCCCATATCAAATCAACCAAATATGCTTAATAAAATACATAAAAATATGCACTATAGAATTCCTTAAATTTGATTTAAAAAAATAATATTATTTACTACAATTCCTATCTCGTTGCAGTATTCAGTTTTTTAATTATTATTATTAAATTTTAAATTTTAGTCTAGTAAGGTGCAAGTTTCAAGTCTCTAAAAATTACCGTTGATTACGTTGAAAGAAATCGAGTTGAAAATTTGAATATTTTTATGAACTTTTCTTGGTTTTTCTTGAATTTTTCCAAGTTCTATTTGAAAATAATAAAAAGTGATCTTGCTGGATTTTGCTGCTGAATGAACTATATTTTTATAAAAAAAAAAAAAAAATTTGGTATGAAAATTATAAAGAAATAAAACCGTCAAAAAGTTAGTGTATTCGTATTTTTGATCGTCACTACACACGAATAAGTGTTTTGACTTCGAAAAATGACTCGTAAAAAAAAAATTATGAAAAAAGACGCGAAACCTAGTAATTTAATATCTGGCCAAGCACTGTCTCTTCAGCTCACTCCCCAAAAACTCTTTGGGGAATTTTCATACTGTTACGCCAGCAAGCATAGTCGACCGCGAAAATAAGTTTACACGTCTTTCTTCGCCGTCAACTATGCTAAGAGTTTTTCTTCGCTGAAGTTTTTTTTATGCGTCTTTTTGCGCGGTCAACTTTTGAGCTCCGGCCTTCTTTGTTCGTGTCTAGTGACGATATGCCTTTTTCAGTGCCACTTATGAAAATTCCGTATACAGCGACTTGTTCAAGTAATCACATGTTGATTTTCTTAATGTGTACAATGTTTTCTAAGATAAATTTTATTTTTTTTTTATTGTTTTATTCAAATATCATTCATGCTCTAACCAAACCCATATATGTAAATAAATAAATTTCCAACTTTATACTTTTATGTAACATATCGCTAGCTTAGAGTGCAAAGTTGCTAAGTCCATTTTTTTCAATTGTACAGGAGACACAAAAAACGTTGCTAAGTAATTTACTTTAAGTATTTTGCAAAACTTTGAATGCAACGTTTCGCGTTTTTCATTAGCCCTTTATTACAAAAAAATAATAACAAAGTCTGCTTTTTTACAAATTTTGTAGATAATTTTGTGACTTAGCACATTTTCTCTTTTTTCTTAAAATTTTTTTGTTGGACTTAGCAAATTATCCATGAATTTTTCCAATATGTACTATACGCAAAAATCCATTTTAAGAAATACATTTTAAGAAACGATTTGTTAGAACAAACAGTGATTTTGTTGCATCAAATGTTAAAGCTGTTTTTGATAGACTTTTTTATGCTGATTACTATAAGTGACCATCGATTCAACGTGCAGGGATGGTATTTTCAGAGATAGCAGTCGAGACTTCTAGCTTTAATTTAAGCCTAATATCACCTTTAGGTTCTTTGCTATGGCTTCTAAAATATTGCAAAAAACGCGATTTTTTGACACTTTGACCTCGTTTTTTCCAAATCTAGAGCTGATGGAGACTTTATACTTATGGATTCGTAATCAGCACAAAAAAGTCTATCCGAAACAGCTTTAACATTTGATGCAACGAAATTGTTCCCCTTTTTTGTTCCCTTGTGTAATAGATTGGCGCTTACACATATGTTAGTGTAGTAGAGCTTCTCCTCCGATTTGTGGCGTGCGCCTTGATGTTGTCACACAAAGGGAAGGGACTTACAGTTTTACGCTGTTTTTCTTGGCAGAAATACACTCGGAGGTTTGCCATTGCCCGTCGAGGGGCGACCGCTGCTAAGGATAAACCTTCTCTTCACTGAACAGGCACATCTTCTTGAAACACTAGTTTACTTATGTTTAAGCATACAATACAAAAATTGCAAATACAGGAAAATGACAAAAAATTTTGTTAAACATTTTTTTTTATTTTAAAATAATTTGTTTATAATCTGAATTATTTTGATGAATGACCAAAGTTATATCGAGAAACTTAAGTGGATCTCCAGTTTTTTTCTAAAAAAAAAATCTCTTCAATTTTATAAATAATCTTTAAATGAAAGAACCGGATTACAGAAAAGTATGCCAGGGAGTGACTTTTTTCGTTCAAGCTGAATGCAAAGCAATATCGTCCAATTCGAGAGTCGTCAAAAGGATTTTCCAGGATATGTTAAAGACTATTGCATTTACCTACCTACAGTTACTTTTTCACATAATGGAATTAACTAAAATATTGATGTAAACACTTGTTGCACGTCCCCTACTTTGACGGCAAATTTAGAAACCAAGAAAAATGGACTTAAAATTGGCCCTAATTGTATTATGTTAATGTATGCAAATACTTATATTTATGCTTGCAACTACTATTAACTTAACTCTTGAAAACTGACCAAATCGGCGTGACCAAGTCCATGGTCCTTTTAATATTATATAATCATCCGAAAGCTTTAAAACGTTTGAAATAAATCTCGTCTCACAATTTTGTATTTTTCACTTGGTTGCTGAAGTAATAAAGAATTGAAAATTCATAAGGGAAAATTATAGTTTTCTTATTTTGTATTTTAATGTCTTAGACTTATTGAAAAACGCTAAATGAACTTGAGGTACTAAATTTAATAACCTTTAATTTGATATATCTTCCTGTTTATAACAATTAACGCATTCCATAGATATTACAAGCCAAAGTTTTATTTTCAAAATTCATACACTTTGATTCAATTGCGCGGGCTAAAGATAAGTTTTAAATTAATCTTTCTTGGCCAATAACAATTGGCTTAGACCTAAGACATCATAATATTACTATTACAATATGGTCAAATGCCTTTTATTTTCCCCCATACAAAATCGACCCAGCCTAATATACATACATACATACATATGTACATAAATATTCAAAAATAATATTGTTTTAGAAACCCTCAATACAAATCGAATTCGATAGCGTAAAAAGAAATATTCATATTTTTTTGGACTTATCAAATTTTCTGTGACTACTTTGGACTTAGCAATTTTGCACATCACGGAATAAAACGGGTAAAAATAAAACAAGTAGTTAGATCCTTTCAGAAACGGTGCATTTCCAAAATATTCCTTGCTTCTTGCATCAAAAACTATTTGTTCATAAAAAGTGGACTTAGCAACATTTCACTCTACGCTAGCGATATATACTTTTTTAAAACAGAGAACCTGGAGGCTGGTGTGCTGAAAAAGGCTTGTGAATAAACTAACCGTTGTCAGAGATTTCATGGTAAGACTTGGGGAATTTCACTAAAACTAACCTATTGGTCTTTCAATACGGTAGTAAGACCCGCTGTCACATATGTGGACTGGGCCTGATGGCTAAAATCTAAGCAAGTAAAGGCGGGTGCCCCCTTGAGCAAGCTGCGCCGACTGATCCGCGTGCTCATCACAGGAGATATGGGCACGTGTCCAACGGATGCCCTTTATGTCATTGCAGGCATTCCTCCTTTGTCCATTCTGTTTGAAAAGGAGGCTTGCTGAAGCGCCCTACGACTGGCCAATATAAACAGCAAGGAAGTTGGACATCTTCTGGGTCATTCTAAAGGCATGTTCTAAGGGCATTCCAGCATAATCCCGAGTTATCCTTCTACAAACCATACAAGTTAGAATTCCCGAAAAGGACTGCTGAGAAATGATAACAACTGTGATTTACGAAGGGTCCTAAGTATGGTATACCGACGGATATTAAGTGGACGACGAGAAATAAATAAATAAATTAAATAAATAAGTATAACCTCGGATAGTCAGGCATGTCAAAGGTCTAAGACTCTATTAAAATGGCATCAGGCTTTTAGACAGCTGTAAAACTCGTTTGAACCACTTGGAGGCCCACAATAGCGTAATGCTGTGGTGGGTTCCGGTACATGAATGGTTTGAAGGCAACGTAAGGGCTGACTGTCAACAAAGCCAGGAGCTCAAATGCGCTTGCATGGACTTTTGTAAGCTGGTGGAGGAAACCCCAGAACATATTCAATGTGACTGCCCACGTATCATAAATAGCAGACTGATACACCTTAAGGAACGATTGTCTTCTTATCCAAAATTTTAAACATGGCGCCCTCAAAAGTCCATAACTTTTTAAATAGCCTAAGGTTGGAGTGATTACAAACAGGGTTAAGCACAATAGATCTTCTTAGGTCACAGCGCGTGTATCCCCGACGTAATAATAATAATAAAAATCTGTATGAGTAAGGAGACAAACACGTGTGTAAATCTGTATAGTATAATTAATTGTTATACGTAGTTAGTTTGTTTTTGTTGTACTAGCTGTGTTTTCGTTTTACTAAGTGTTATGTTATCTACGTTTTTAATAAACTTTGCATTGGATAAACCATTTAAAAACCTCAAATATTTTTGATAGGATTTTGTTGGTCTTGGTAGGAAATTTTCGTAGGAAAAAATATTTGTTCGTGGCAACACTGACCAAATTCTACTTTACATTCTAATTTTCAACAAAATTTGGCGTAACATTTACTGAAATATTTACCGCAGCTTTCGCATTTCTCGAAAATACCATTATATGGGAAGTAGGCATGGTTAGAGTCCGATTTCGCCCATTTTCAATACCAACCCACGTACCAAATTTCGTTGAGATATCTCAATTTTTGCTCGAGTTATCGTATACACGGATGGACGGACGGACGGAAGGAGGGGCAGACAAACATGGCTTAATCGACTTTTATTTTCATTCTGATCATTTACGTATGTATTTATTTGTCTATATCTATCTCCATTCGTTTTGGCTGTTACAAACAACCGTTATGCGAACAAAGTTATATTTATTACCCTTGTGCGCGAGGATATAAAAAAACCGCATGGAAGGTACTGGCTGCATTTAGGCTTATATCGCAGCTTTTACAAAACAAAACACTACCGTCGCCTCGTAGGTCGTCTTTGTGTTCATTTACCATTCTCGTAAAGAATGCACGGAAGTTTTCTTTGTCACTTGGCATCTATATATAGTATAAAGAAAAGTCGAGATTCTTTTTACGCGCTAATCTCGAGAACTCCTTAATTTTAATAGGGTTGCCACCTGTCTAAAAAAAACTGTAAGATCCGCACTGTTCGTTGGATTACAAAATATGAGGTGTCAAAAATGAAAGGAATTGGCCTATAGAAAATCACTCATGGTTTACTTTTTGCATAGGGTTGCCACCTGTTAATAAAATTACTATATTCAACATAACAAACGTAGGCATCAGTTCTGCACCGTCACTGTTGCCGTTCGTTACATTTACAAAATGAGATACCTAATCATATTTTGATTAGCCCTGCCACCTATTTGAAAATTACTATCTTCTATACATAGTATTAAAGAAAGTCGAGATATTTTGACCCCGCTAAACCAAAAAGCAATCAACGGATTTAGACGAGATTTTTTAAGTATAATCTGTACTGATAGGAATATTATCTTCACTACTCTTTAAATTCCTATAGGATTGCCACGTGTCTAAAAAAAATATAACATACGTAATTTTCGTTGGATTACAAGAAATGAGGTGTCAAATAAAAGGGCTCGTTCACTTCGTTCTCTAATGAATTACTTATTGAGTAGGGTTGCCATCTATTTAAAAATTACTATTTTATCCGAACATGCTATGAAGCAAAAGCAAAATTGTTTGACCATGCCAATCTCTAATCTGCGGCCGCTGTGAGATAGTGGTTAGCAGTGCAAGCTACCATTCCGCAGGGCCCGGTTCACCCCAACATCAAAAAATAAAAAGCAAAACGTTTTTTTTCTTATAGCGGTCGCCACTCGCAGGCAATGGCAAACCACTGAAGATTTTTTGTTAATGAAATCGGATTTGCATAGTTCATTCAATTAAAAAAAGAGGTCTTCAGATGTCTTTGTTTTGTGTTTTTTTTTTTTTTTTGTTAGGAGGGTCGCCACCTGTAGGAAAAATTACAAAATGAGGGCTGTTCGTTGGAATAAGAAAATTGAGGTGTCAAAATGAAGGGCTTGACCTCTAGATGTTCAGTAATGTGTTATTTTTTGAGTAGGGTTGCCACTTTTTTTATAAATTACAAGATCTTCACTATTCGTTGGACTAAAATATGAGGTATCAACATGTGCAATAAGCTTTTATTTTTTTAGTGGGGCTGCAACATTTTTTAAAATTTGCTACCACACATACATATACACATCGTCACCTGAAATGCAAAAAGACGTAATAACATCGTAACTGAAATGGAAAAAGTCGTGACTAAATTTTTTTATTTTTTTTCCTTAAATGATGTGGGAGTTGTAATTCGATAAAATCTATCATATCAATCAAAAACTGAATTTTTAATTTTTTATTAGTTACGAATTTTTAAATTTCAGCGACTATGTTTGTTACGTCGTTTTGTATTTCAGGTGACGATATGTATGTAATGCGTAAAGGAATTTTTGTTAATGACATCAGATTTGAGCAGTTCATTCAATTATGAAAAATGAGGTGTCCATTGATCGAAGAGGGTTGCCGCCTATACAAAAAATTATAAGATTTGGGCTCAACCTTAAAAAAAATATGTAGCTCTTCATTTTAGCTACTAAGTATTAGTATTAATTAGGTTTTTTTTCGACCGTTTTAGCTCTAAACGAAATTTTCTCTGGCAACACTGTATTTGATACATAATTTCGCTGCTTGCTACCCATGCATGCTACCACTTTGCAATGAGGTGCTCTCGTAGTCTTCGAAATTTGGAATAGTATTTTTGCATTTCGTGCAATCCGTGCATAATGGGTGGAAATATTGCAAAACTTTATGTCCCTAGCTGCATAGATGGAGGAGTTATAATGAAAAATATCTTATCTGAGCAATCAGTTGTATGGAAGCTATATACTATAGTGATTCGATTCTTCCGGTTCCAACCAATGATTAATACATTATAAAAATACATCCACCTACCAAATTTCATCCAGATATCTCGAAAACTGAGAGACTAGATCGCATACAAACAGACGGACAGACGGACATGGCTACATCGGCTCACCTCGACGTTCTGATCATCTAAGTATACATTTTAATGGGTTTATCTCGTCTTATTCTGGTACTTACAAACATCGGACCAAAGTTATAATACCATTTCATGCTCATGAAAGGTATACAGAATTATAAATAAAAAGTTTAAAATTTTCAGGCGCAAATGTTAAAGTTTGTTGAATTTTTATAATTTTTTTACGAAGTTTGAAATGTGGTTTTATGTGTCACTAGTTAGGCAAAGTGCTAAACATTTATAAAAAAATATTAACCTTAAATAAACAAAAGAAAAATAACAAAAACTAGTCAAAATGTCACTTGACTTAAGCAGCTGACCTTAAGTGTATGTATATTGAAGGCATTTATTGGGTGGTTAAGCCCTTCCTGATTAAATTTGAGTTCAGCAGCCTGATGGCCGCTTGACTAACGAAGTATGTAGATTATTACCTCCTTTATTGACGTTTCATCCTTGAGGAGCAGTGGGCCTGTTGCTTCCTTAATGGCGTCCAATTCTGCCTTAAAACTTATAGAACAGCCTGGAAGCCTAAATGTGGTAATGCTGAAGAGATCCGGCATTAAACAGCAGTTCTGTCTGCAATATGTATCAAAAGGCATTATGTTCTGCATAACCTTAAGCACATGAATTTAGGAGTAGGAGGGGTCCACCAGGCACCACTAATATTACTAATTGCTTCCCTCAAAAAGTATTAGTCACTAAGAAACTATATATCTAAAGAGAAAATTTTAATTAATAAATTTCATACATAAAAATACTACATACATATTTAATTTTCCTTATTCATCAACAGCCTCAAAACGAGCGAGCGTCCCAATTTGTCCGTCGCTTTAACTGCACCCTCTTCAATATCATCAACTTCGTCCGCCTCACTGCCATCGCCAACATCCGTGCATCCAGCTGCCGTCACACATGCCAGCAACAATAACAACAGGTCACACCACTCATCTTCACCAACAATATGCAGCTATTTATCACAATCAGCCGCAGCACCACGACCACCACCACCGCCACCACTTACGCTACCACCACCTGCGCCACAACATCCACATCCAGCCTCAGTGCTGTATCCAAGTGCGGCCTACAGTGACCATGGCTTCTTGCAAATGACACTCGGCTACTTGTCACCGTCCACGGGTGCCTACAAATCAGTGGACCCTTATTTTCTTTCACAGGGTAAGTTTGCGTGCACACCAATTATGCAATTAACACCACAGGAGTGTATACAAACATACGAGTATGTATGTATGTATGTAGTTAGTTATTGGAAAAAAATACTATATTTAATTACAAATTAAAAACACCAAACTTTTACGGTTGCCTTTTTTGCAAACAATATTCAATTAGGCGTCAATATCGAAAATTTATTAGATGTTAGTTATTTAATGAAACCTTTTTTTTTTATGTATTTTCAGCAAGCTTGTTTGGTGGTGGTCACCTTTTTGGTGGCGCCGGTTGTGTGCCCGAATTGGCTTTAGGTCTGGGTATGGGTGTGAATGCATTGCGACACTGTCGCCGACGTAAAGCGCGCACTGTCTTCAGTGATCCCCAACTGTCGGGTTTGGAGAAACGTTTTGAGGCGCAAAGGTATCTATCAACGCCCGAACGTGTAGAGCTGGCCAACGCATTGGGTTTGAGTGAGACACAGGTGAAGACGTGGTTTCAGAATCGACGCATGAAACATAAGAAGCAGTTGCGACGGCGAGACAATACAAATGGTGAGTCTACTTAAGACAACTTTTCAATAAGCCAAAATATTCTACAACGTACATTACGTTACTTTGCCATGCGACAATAGGAAAATCTATAGGCAAGTTTAGAACTATCTTCTGTTGCGTTGCAAAAATAATATAGAGACTTCGCAGAGACCGTTATTTTAAAAGAGCCTTAAATCGTAATTATGACTGACTCAGTGAAATTTCGTGCATTGAACTTAAAGCACCTTTACTATACATAACTCAGTGATGCGACCATAGGCTCCGGTAGCTTTATTGGTTTTGAGCCATGTTTTACTACTCGAATTTTTTTATGATCGGATATGGGGACAATCACTGCACCATCATCAAGTAAAGCATCCGAATCAGTGCGGAAAATGAACTTTTGTTAGAATAAAATCTAATATCTCGAGAACTCGAACAACTGGGGAAATATATTTAACTATTTGTTCGTTTTAAATCAATGTAAACACCATGTAATGTAATAAATTTGTAAAACCATTGCGACCGTGCGGGGTGGGGTTTTGTGTAGTAGGGTACCAAACTCCTTTTTGTGCAGCGCTAGCAAATGCGCCACGGTAACCCATGTTGGTTTCGTTGCTTGCGCTTTAACTAGCCGACGATCGGAACAAAGCCAAGTAATAAAATGAGAAAGTTTTTTACAAGGTGTATTTAACAGGATGGTGTTGGGGCGACAGCTGAGTTTTTCGCCGTGGAGGCCATTACGTCAAAACGATGTGTTTGTTGTAACTCATACCAATGACAGTATGGACATGTATAATTTGTTAGTGTTATTTTTTACTTATATACGGCTAACACCACCTTGTTAAATACGCCTTGGTTTCTTATAAAAGACATACAGCGTTTATTAATTAAAAAGCAAGGAACAGTGTTTGTATTTGACCAAGCCGTTAGAGGAGATGCGCACACAATATTATTTTGGGCAGCACTCCTAGCACTTCAAATGCACTACACTCTACGCTCGTCGAAGCATCCAACTACTTCAGTGGTCCTCAACCTGGTGCCACAACCAGCAGCGACAAACCCGTGTACTTTAGTGCCCACCAACCTGATGCCACAACCACCGACAGATCGTACTTTTATGTAAATTTAATTTTTAAACAGTTGACAATCCTATTCAAAAACCTACATAAATATTCCAAATGTTTCTTCTAAGTCCATCCAGCTATTTCTGATATCGTTTTTCATTTCATTAAATTTCAAATCAAACTCTACCAATAAAAAAGTTCGGAAATAAGGTCAATTGGCACTATTTCGTGTACTGGTGCGAAATAAAGTCACTTGACATTATTACCTTTTCAACAAAAATTTGGAAATAAAGTAAATGATGCTACTTCCTCATTCAAATGAAAATAGCGCCAACAATGCTTAAAGTATGTCGATTCAAAGAAAAAAAATGCTGTTCTTGCATCGTACGTGAGATATTCGGACAAACTAGAACACTTAATCAGATTTTCTTTTTAATTGGATTAACGATTAATGATAAAAACTAATTAATCGTAATCACAACCGAGTGTATTTCTGCTATGTAAGACAGCTTCACATAAATATACAATCACTGTTCGGAGTTGGCGTAAAACTTTAGGTTCCTCCCCCAATCTTTTATTATTATTAAAGGAGAGAAAATGTTACTCTCTTTGTTTCTTTCGCGCCATTTTAGTTTCAGATTTTATTCACGGTCTTAGCCATGTAAAGAAAATCGAAATTTTTCTCCCAACTACACGGCGTATACATAATCATGGAATAAGAACTATGTACAAGCACGAAGGTAAACTCCTAGCTTTCCAATTATGTTCCACTACATGGTCCATGGCCTTGAGGAGCGCAAAAATCGACAAATTCCTCAAGAGAGAAGTGAAAAAATTGTCGCCACAACTTTCGTTATAGACACCGGATCCTGAACCTGCGTCTGTTTTAGGGTAATCATGCCCATAATATGTTGGACTCCTTTATATGTATGTATATATTAGTGTTGGGCAGTATCGATACCAAAAGCACTCAGAACTTGATTCACAAAAGGATCAGGACAGAAACCAATTTCTAAATGTATCGATACTGAGAACTCAAAAGTACTCAGTACTCATAAAATAACTCGAAAGTACTCAGTACTTAAAAGAACTCGAAAGTACTAAGTACTTAAAAATACTCTGCTCCAATCATCACTTTGATGCAAGCACTCAGGATCGATTCAAAGTACTCAGTAGTAAGTGACGAATAGATACTTAAAAGTACTGAGTTTTATTTATATGTACCTGTATTCAGAAATGATTGTACTCAATTTGAAGTTCTAACAGTTTTACTTGAACCCAGTAAAGTTAGCCATTTATTTGACGTAATTTTGGATTGATATTTTAATCTGAATAAAGTGCTGAGATTTCTTACTCATTTCTACTGAGACTTTTTACTATTTGAAATTTTTCCTGTAACGTTTTAGACATAGTTTTTTTTTTTAAATTCTTTCAATTTCAACCTTAACTATATATATATTTTCAAGTTTATTTTTATTTTTTTTTTTTTTTGGAAAAATAATAACAGATTGCCAAAAAAAGTATATTTTCAAATTATTTTTTATTTTGTAAGGTTTTAACTAAAATATTTTAAATGTCCCCTATGTATTTTTTTTATTTTTTATTTTTTTTTCGGGAAAATTAATAATAGCCAAAAAAGTATACTTTCAAATTATTTTTTATTTTGTAAGGGTTTAACAAAAAAAAAATTTTTAATTTTGTCTGCTATGTATTTTTCGCGAAATTCTTGATTTTATTTCTGTAATTATGCAATTATAAAAATTAGTCCATGCATAGTACCTCGCAACAAATGCTGAACAATCTATTTGTATGTAAAAGTATACGCATCTCAAGCAAACCCAAAGGAAGCTTGCAACTCCCATCTTCATTTCCATCGCCACGTCAGCAATAACTTGCTACTAAAGTAAGAGTGAACTCTTTAGTGGCGGCGGGCGATATCTCTCAAAGAACTTTACAAAACTTGCTACTCCATTAGCACCACTTTCTTGAGACTATTTCAGTTCAGAGCACTTCATGTAATTAAATTCCCCAAAACATTCCAAACTTTGTAGTCAAGTGAAAACTTTTTTTAACAAAATTGCTTTATTAACAACTTTTGTGAATTTCCATTTGCAGAACCCGTTGACTTTTCACGTTCGGACGGCAGCGCCAGTGGCAGCAGCAGCAGTCACAGTGCTAAGAGCAGTAGCAATAATATTGTCATGGCCTCCGCCGGTGGCACCACCACCGCCGCCACCATAGCCGCCAGCAACAATCAGAGTGGCAATTCGAATGCCAATAATAATCATGGTGGAGTGGAAAATACAAATGGCGCTGAAAAGAGTTTCGCTGCGCAGGCCTATGCGCGTGAACAACAACAGCAACAGCAGCAGCAGCAGCAGCAACACGCTACACATCAGCAACACACACTTTTACACTCGCACTCACATCCGCACGCCCATCAAACACACTTACAGTTACGTGGCAATAGCAGCAATGGTGGAGTTGGTGATTCTTTGGGGGCTGGCCACCATCATCCGCCATTAGTGCACGGCAACCTTCCCGTATCGCCACCCCATCAACAACATTTGCAAATGTTGCGCAACATTTCGAGTGGTAATCTGGATAACGCTGTAGGTTTTCTGCAACATGACTACTCTACCGATGATTATTCGGATGTGGATGACGATGAGGAAGATGTCGACGACGATGATGAGGGTAGTGATGTGGATATTGTGGGCGATTCCAAACTTTTTCACTTGACGTAGTGTGTGAAATGCAAGCGCATGAAATTATTGTATTTATGTATTTGGAACAAGTTGCAAATGCATGTATCTAAATATTAAGAGTATTTTAAATGGGAAAAATTTTTAACAATTTTTCTGTGTCCTGCAGTTATGTAAATAAATTTGATGTTTAGAATAAAATAAGGTATGTATGATATTAAATTTGTGATATATTTGTTTTTCTCTTTATTTTGTATGTTAAAAAGCGCCACCGCTGTGGTGTAGTGGTAAGCAGTGCGCGCTTCCACTCCGCAGTGTCTGGGTTCAAGCCCTGGTCAAAGCTGCATCGCAAAAAATATAGAGAAAAGGTTTTTTTCTTAACAGCGGTCGCCCCTCGGCAGGCAATGTCAAACCTCCGAGTGTATTTTGCCACGAAAACAGCTTCTCATAAAACTACAATCGCTGTTCGGAGTCGTGAGCCTATAGAGCAGAGACTGTATCGAACATCCATTATAGAAAAAAAGTGAAAATTAGTAAATTACAAACTTTGAAATGTAGATTGAGGAAAAGATAATTGTTTTTTTTTTGTAATTGATAACCCTTTTAATACACTGGTTTTTTAATTTAAATTTGTTCAAAACTTTTTGTTTCTTTTCTTAAAATAAACAAACTGTTTTTATTATTTTGAAACTGTTTACATTTTTTTAATGAGAATCTTTCCTTAATTTTTATTTTTTTCAGAACCTTTTTAACTTTTGATTTTTTTCTTGTAATTCTTTTTAGGGCAAATTTTATTCAATATTTTTTAACAGAATTAATATTTGATTTATATACGCACATATTTTTTGGGCATGTTGAAGAATGCCATAAAATGGATATGTTTAACTTTTTACCCCCCTGACGACCAAGGGATGTCGTTGGCTTAAAAAGTTAAACCATTTCTATTCTGCCGAAATATGTTGCCATCCCAGTGCCCTCTATGCACAAATACTAAGGAGAGGGCATTTAAAAGGCAACAGTTTTTGTAGAAAATAAATCGCCATTAGAATAAGCCGGTGCGAAACTTTTGAGCTGAGACTGTATTGATTGCCCCTTTATTACTAAAAAGCCGAAAATTTATTTAACTGCATTAACATTATGATTTATAAAGCGCTAACTTTTTAAATTCCTTATAAAAATAGAAAATATGTATTTTATTTTTAACCGATTCCACAAAAAGGAGAAGGGCTATCAATTCCTTGGGATTTTTTTATGTATGTTACCGCATAACTTTGGACCACGTTAACCGATTTCTATAGTTCTTTTTTAAAGGAAATGTGTTACCTCACAGGTGGTCGCATACTAATTTGGTTTAAATCCGATCATTGGATCATGAAGAAATTAACGATAATCTTAAACTTTTATATGAGAATTGAAGTCGGTCTAGTTTTTGCTTAAAAATTAGTTGTTCTCTTATATTTTCGCGATCAACTATGATTATGAGTAAATGAGTTCCCGAAAGACTTTCCCGGAACGATGTTGAATCCACGTTTACGCGTCCTTTAGAAAATTTTTTTCACGCGTCCTTTTTCGCCTTTATTCGTGTCAGTGACGATATTATTATTACTAGAGTGCCAGTTACTGTCGAAATTCGACAGTTTTTCTAGTTTTAGAAGCCTTGGAGAGGTTTTCTAACTTAACACGTAGCAAAACTTATACGGTACAAATTAACTAACCGGAAAATCTTCTGTTGGTCTTTGGAGGACCTCGGCAGGACTTGGAATTGACCCGATACATTCAAGTTTATCGATAAATTTCAATGATTTGATACATATCGATAGTTCGATGAATTTCAAGAACACTAAAATTCGATAACTCAACAAAATTCGCTAACTCGACCAATTTCGATAAATGTGAAATTCGATGGCTCGATAAATTTCGATAACTCAAAAATGTAAAAACTTTGGATACCTTTATAAATTTTTACTTTTGACATCTCCACATTTTTCGAAAGCTATCGAAAAATTTTGATATCTCATTACACTCTGTTAGCACGATAAAATTCGATAAGCAGTGATAAATCGATAAGCTTATATAATCTTGAAATTTCGATAAATCGATATATATTGAAAATTCCATAAACTTCGCTTCGTTGAACCAACCAATTTCAGTAGATCAATAATTATCGATAACTCTGTAAGTTGAAAGAACTCCATGTATTACGTCACCTCGATATATTTCGTTAAGTCTATAAATAATGATCATTCAATAAATATCGATAACTTGATACATTTCTTTAACTTGACAAATTTCGCTAATCCCACATGTTTTTATAGCTCGATAACTATCCGTAAATTTGGACAACTTAGTTTCTGTGTCTATAAATTTCGACAACTCAGTAAACATTGATCGGTTTGAATAATTCGATACGGTGCGATAACTTAATAAGCATGGATAAATTTCGATAATTATAAACATCGATGTTTCGATAAATTTCAGTAACCTTTATGGCTGATTTTATTTCGATTCCTATCGGAAAATTTCAGCTCTGTTAACCTTATGTATTTCTCATTGTCTCCATTTTCGCCTTTATCTCAATTTTGGACTTTATCTTCACTTTTGCCTTTTTTGTCTTCATCGTTATCACTTGTTTCTTCATCTTCATATTTATCTTTATCTCAAAGTTTAATTTCAAATACGAAGTAAAACAAAATGCGAAACGCTTGAATTGAACAGGTTGCAAAAACAACCGTTAACAAATATGGAAATTTTTAAGCGACGATTTTCAACCAATTTCGAAACTATAAAAACTCTCCTCATCTACAGAAAACTACTTTTCCAACGGTGTTTTTGGATTTGAAATCGGTAACTTTACCTTGGTCTTCATCTTTGTTTTTATCTTTCACATCTTTGCTTATATCCTTTTCTTTTTATTCTCACGTAGATGAGATGAGGTGCGATGACGTGATAAGATGTGACGTGATTTTATGTGATGTGATAGGATGTCATGTCATGTGTTGTCATATCCTGTGATGTCAAGTCATATGATGTCATACCATACCATGTCATATCATGTGATGTCAAGTCATGTGATGTCATGCCATATAATGTGATGTCACGTGATATCGTGTGAAGTGATATCATATTATGTGATGTAATATCATGTTATGTCTCTTTATATAATCTGATAAAATGTGATGTGATGTCATGTAATGTGATCACATTCCATGTTCCGATTAGTATATCGATAACCCTGTTGGTAACTGTGTCGATAAAAATACCGATAACAATATCCATAAACACATAGAAAAATACAACGATTGTAAGATCGATTAATTCATCGATAAATATAACAATCATCAGTATCGATTATTGTACATATCGTTAAAAATATAAATGACTAAATCGATAACAAAATCAATTATTTAATCGATTATTATACCTATAACAATATCCATTATTGTATCGATAACAATATCGATTATTATTATTGATTGTTATATCGATTACAATAGCGGTTATTTAATCAATAACAGTATCGATAACAATATAGATTATTTTATCGATAGCAATATCGATTATTATATCGATAAAAATATCGAGCACCCCCTGCCCCTACCTGGCTACGCCGATGGGTCCGGACATTCCAGGTGCATACCCTTTGCCGTGGTCGTCACCAAAAAAAGGTGGTATCATCCGAGGCTTTCTGTTCTTTTTCATTTAACGTTTTTTTTAACGTTTCGGGACCCAAACCCAGCGCACTCGAAGTTTTACGCCTTTTCACTTTAGCTCGCTCCCAAACGGGTGTTTGGTTGCTACCCAGGGAATAATAATAATAATAGATTGGCGCTTACACATACATATGTAGTGTTTGACCGAGCTTCTCCTCCGATTTGTGGCGTGCGCCTTGATGTTGTCACACAAAGCGGAGGGACCTACAGTTTTACGCCGACTCCGAACGGCGATTGTATTTTTATGAGAAACTATTTTTCATGGCAGAAATACACTCGGAGGTTTGCCATTGCCTGCCGAGGGACGACCGCTGTTAAGAAAAAACCTTTTTTCTATATTTTTTTTTATGGTGCAACGGAGTACAGACGCGCACTGCTTACCACTACACCACAGCGGCCGACAGCCAGGCGATGGCCAGGGGATACGTGGATATAAATATCCGGACGTAGTGAGCTGCGATTTGAACCGTAAGTGCGCGAATCACTTCTGGCCACTCTAGGGTTGCCAGATTTTTTTATGCGCGAAATCAGTACATTCGACTTTTTCATGCTAAAAAAATCAGTACTTTTCAGTGCATTTTTATTCATAGCAAAATTATGAATGTAAGTATCAAATAATACTTCAAAACGCCAGAGTAGTTCTTTTTAACAGTATTTTGGTATATAAATAAAATATAGTTCATAAGAAAAGGTTTATTCATTTTAGCATGAGTGTACACATCATTTTATTTACAGCATTTTTCAATAGCAATAATGACATCATTTCCATCTTCAGTGTTTAAATAGTCAAAGAATTCTACATTTTTCAATTTAAAATTACTTTTAATATGCAGTTCACTTAAAAATTTTTAATTAGAAGCCGGTTTCTTCCTTTGCACCAGGAAGAAAACTTTATACTTAAGATCCTCTCAGTTGCTTCGTTTGAGTGTGGTATTGAAAAAAAATATATATTTTTTTTCAAACCGTGGAAAAGTACCACCATTTGAGGACTTCATCTATATGTAATTCCTCATGGCTTAAATTCATTTTTTCAACTACGCAAAAAGTTTGAAAGCCTAAGAACTCGCTAATAAGAGTATCTAACTCTATATATTGTATGCAAAACTCTTTTACAATGTGAGTAAATTGTGAAAAAAGAATTGTAAGTTATAGGCAAAAGCCATTCGAATATTTGAATTTGTTGTTATTAAACTGAAAGTTATTTTCGAAACATCTAGCAACACACGCCAAAAAAAACGTCAGCCTTCTTTTTAAACAATTAACCCTCCAAGATATCGAGGGCTTATATTCAATACCCTCTATCTGAATTTTTCATAAAAATCAGATTCTAATATAAAAATCTACCTAAGACCTAACTGTCATCGGTGATGTTAATTCCTTGTATCCTTGTATCACGCTTGACAGAAGAATTTACTTTTACAAAGATGTTTTGTGAAAATTGCAGATAGAGGCTATTGAATATAAGCTTATTCCACAAGCTATGTACTTGTAGAAAAACTCGAGCAAAGTTCAAGCTGTGAGCGTATATCAAAGAAACTCTAAAACTTACTTTTGGAACACGTATGTGTAACTCGAAGTTACTTCGAATAGCTTGTGGAACAAACCTATTATCGAGGGCTTATATTCAATAGCCGCTATCTGCAATTTTCACAAAAACAATTTTGTGATGTTCGAACCCATCTGTGTCTTATTTGTCATCGCTGGGGTTAATTCCGACTTTGCAATGTAAAAGTAAATTCTTCTGTCAAGCGTGATACAAGGTCAGAATTAACATCACCGATGACAGTTAAATCTTAGGTGAATTTTTATATTAAAATCTGGTATGTAACGACCCGGCGATATGCCCATAAAGAATTGCTATTTTTTTTGTATTAATATCTTAGGCATATCAAACATTATATGAAGCATGTCAACTATAATTAAATTATCATCTTACTTTTTACAGTACAGTTTAAATACTTCCCTAAAAATGGAACTGCAGGATTTTAAAAATCCTATGAATCTAACATACATGCCCACATAACAGCGCTGTCTGCTGTTAATTCATATTTTTCATACCTCATATCTCCATATCCTCATATATCCATCGAATACTCTCGGAGAAAAATTGGAGCTATCGGAAAAGGGGGCGTGGCACCTCCCATACAAACCGAATATTCATACTGCATATATTTATCTGGAAGTGTTCATGGTAGAGTGATGGAACTTGGTATTGGCGCATATGAAATCGATCGTATAATCTTGGAGAAAAATTAGACCTATTGGAAAACGGGGCGTAGCACCTCCCTTTTAAACCAGATTTTTCATACTGCACATCTCTGGAAGTAATTATGGTAGAGTATTGGAACTTGGTATGGAGAAATATGAAATCAATCCCATGCTCTTGGGTAAAAATTTGAGGTATTTGAAAAGGGTGCGTGGCACCTCCCATACAAACCGAATTTTTCATAATAAGTTTCTCTGGGAGTGTTCATGGTAGAGTACTGGAACTTTATACGGGCGTAGCATCTCCCATACAAGTCGAATTTTTCTTATTGTTCTTGGTAGAGCGCTGGAAGTTAGTGTAGTGATACATGAAATTAATCGCATAGTAATGGAGAAAATATGGAGCTATTGGAAAAAGGGGCGTGGCACCTACCATACAAGCCGAATTTCATACGGCATATCTCTGGAAGTGTTCATGGTACAGGAACACTTCGTATAGAGGTGTATGAAATGAAACCCATACTCATTGAGAAAAATTTAGCGAGTGTCTAGATAGTTTAGCTTTATATTTTAATCCGCCAGTTGGCGCTGGAGTTGAGTTATTACTAAAAGTCTTGTTTATGATCCGATTTTGCGAATATTCAAAACATGTAGTGGAAATGGTAAAGGCAGTCCAATTGCAAAAGAGAGCTGCCAGGTGGTGCTGAGGTCGAGTTATTACTAAAAATCGACAAATGAGAAAAGGTGCCGTAAATGTCAGACTAAGGGCCGTTTTCTAATGTAAACAGTAAATGTGCCTTTACTAAAAGGGAAGATAAATTGCTGCTCACTTTAAAGTGTTTTCGTTTTCTTATCTTACCGGTAAAAATAAATTTGTTATTCCGTAGCGTAAAACTTCACTACATTTCCGAGATTAAAATTTCACTACATTCGTCATAAAATTGCAAAGGTTGGCAATGCAACGTAAGTAATGACAGACCAAGAGCAACTGTTAGCAAAAACCAAAACCTTGGTTGAAATATCTAACTCATGAACCAAAACCGAACCAAAATTTAAAGTTGGGTACAAATTTTTAAAGGTTGCATCGGGTGAGCAAGAATTTATCGATTCGAGAAATTAATGCGCTGATGAGAAAACGAAACTCGTATATCGAGACGATAAAGTGGCTGGTAAACTAAAGGTTAGACGAGAAAACGGCCCTAAATCGACCTGTTGCACCATTGAGTATATTGAACTCTCGTGTGTTACGATTGGCCCAGTGGATGTGATTTGCCAATATTATGGCAGTGGTAAACTCAAATCACCACCTGCCGAAATACCTTAAAACCCAGTCTCATGAAGGCAATTTAATGAAAGTATATTTTTTTTGACGTAGAATACGTCTTACCTTAAGGTATGGGGGCTATGTTCAAATGTTGTAGTTGTAATTTTTAGAGCTTCACAAAAACGCTTATTGCACGAGAACTAATAAAGCGATTTCAAAGAAAAGTGTGGCGTTTCAAAGATAAAATTCCAAACCTGTCGACAGATTTTTGTAAGTAACCAATTCGGTTTCTGTCGTAAAAACAACGGTAAACATTGCCTTATTTTGGGGTCAATTTTGAGCCTTTAAAGTGCTCTAGCAACTTATTGTTGGCATATATAACTTTCATTTTCGGGATATAGGTTCTTTGGAGCAGTAGAAATATTATCGGGTACAAATTTTATATAAATTTAATAAATATTGAGCATTTTAAGGCAAAAAATTGTTGAAAAAATTTGCAAATTTTTTTCATTATCAAAATGCTCGAAAACCGCTCGAATGATTTTGTTTTTGTTTTCTTTAATCAAAAATTCAAGAGTTTTCCTTTCGTTTGGTATATGGGAAGTATTGGTTGATATCTTCTATATATGTTTATTTTATTCAAATATATGGGCATAAATGATTTTCCATACAAAATCACCTCGTCATCATTTTGCAAACACGTGCATATGTTGGAAGTGTGGGAAGGAGACAAAAAGTATGTATGCGTATGTAATGCGGCTTTTGATCGTAGCGTATGTACATATGTAAATGCATATATACGTACATATGAAAGTTTCAGTTAATGTGGATCTGTTTGGTTTTGTTATCGATATTTTTATCGATTTTGTTGCCGATATTTTAATCGATTTTGCCATCGATATTTTTATCGGTTTTGTTACCGATATTTTCACCGATTTTGTTATCGAAATTTGTATCGATGTTGTTATTGATTTTGCTATCGATATTTTCGGAACTTATCGATATAATGATCGATATTTTTATCGATTTTGTTATCAATTTTGTAATCGATTCTGTTATTGATTTTATTATTGATTATTTATCGGTTTTGTTATCGATATTTTTCTTGATTGTTTTAACAATTTTGCTATCGATATTGTTATCGCTTTTGTTATCGATATTTTTGTCGCTTTTGTCATCAATATTTTTGTCGATTTTTCTCTAGATATTGTTATCGCTTTTGTTGTCGGTATTTTTATCGGTTTTTTTACCGATTTTGCTATCGATATTGCCATCGCTTTTGTTATCGATAGTTTTATCGATTTTTTTATCGAATTTATTGCCGATTTTGTAATGGATTTTTTGATAGATTTTGTTATCAATTTTGTTATTGACTTTGGAATCGATTTTGTTATCGATTTTGTAATCGATTTTTCGATAGATTTTGTAATCGATTTTTTATCGATTTTGTAATCGATTTAGTTAACGATTTTGTTATCGATATTTTTATCGATTTTGTTATCGATTTTATTATCGCTTTTGTTATCGATATTTTTTTCTTAGTTTGTGCTTTCGTTTTTGACTTGGATATGCTCTTAACCATACCACGTATTCTACGTTTAAATTTAGCGGGTGTATCTCCGATACAGCCTGCAGACCAAGACGAAGGCGCTGGACTGTTCCTTTTAATTGAATTTGTTATCGAATCTGACAGAAAAAAAATCATTTTTCACTTAAATTGCTTTCGTGAAACTGGCTTTTAAGGTATTTCATCTCAGTTTATGTATGTATATTGTATTTCTGTTGATACGCATTCATTTTGAAATTGCCACCAACTATAAGATAACGTTTCTAGGGCACATTCACTATAGATCCGCATCATTGTTGCCACCAGGGAGCTTCTCATGGACATAACGCTTTCGTTCGGTTATTTAAGGCGGCAAACGACCACCAAACCATAGTCTTAGCCGATGAATGTGCCGTACAAATCGTAAATGTGGATTGTTCGAGAAACTGTTAAACCAAAGTGTTTAAATTAAAAATCGAATTTTGGGCGGGACGAAGTTCGCCGGGTCTGCTAGTTTTTATATATTAGATGTACTATAACCGTTCTAAAAAAAAACTATTATGAACAAAAATCGCAAAATAAGGCACTTACCTGCCGCTTTTCGATCTATGTTGACACAACTGTTATTGATTATAAAGAATAAAATAACAAGCGGAATTTTGTTATCGCCACGTAAAAAAAAAACAATAATAACTGAATGTACAACGAACAGTACGAAGTGCAGAAAGGCCTGCCTACACCTACATACATACATACATATATGTATGTAATTCAAATAGTCTGCGGAAGCAAATGTGTTTCTGGTCTCAATAAACGATTGTAGAGCCAAATAGAATATACGTAAATAACCCAGACGAAAGCTGTTATGCTATTAAGCTTTCGTTGTAAATATTTGTATATTTCTTTGTTTTTTGTTGTATAAAAATACAAAAAATATTGTTCTAAAAAAAAGTTTTAAAAACAAAGTAAAGAACGAAATCGATCACAGTAATCATATATATTATTTGTTTTTATTTATTGAAGACAGTGGTATTAGTAATTAAGAAGCAACTTTTGAGGCAGAGAAATTCCGAAGAAATCAAGCTGATGTGTCCTACAATTCCAATATCAATACATACTCGTAAAGTACACAAATACATTAAGAGGTTTCCAACATATTTTATTATTATAGGTATTTAACTTAACCAGCTATAGTTTTCTAAGGGCTTTTAGAAAAAAGGAATACTTCAATAAATAATACAACATATGCACATATTTGCATACGCTTGATTTATTACTTTTCTAAAAATTAATCAACTACTCGCTAAATTGCATTCTACTTTAATTTGAGCTGTGCAAAAAGTTTCGAAAGTAAATCAAATTGCGAATTGTCGACTGATGCTTCAGAACAATTGGATTTTTTGATGTCAACGGAACCGCCTTGGGAGGAATAAGAATAGAACAATAATGCGATTATATTCTCTGACTTACAACAAGGACTGCCTTCCTTAGGGCATTTGCCACAAGGTTTAACTGTAGTACTTTCGGGAAGTGTTGTGTTATCCTGTGGCAAAGAGGTTGTCGTTAACTCGGGAAGGTCTGAGCTCTCGTCAGCGGTGGTACTGTCAACCTCTGGTTCCGCGGTGGTAGATACTTCCGGAAGCTCTGAGCTCTCGTCAGCGGTGGTACTGTCAACCTCTGGTTCAGCGGTGGCAGATACTTCAGGAAGCTCTGAGCTCTCGTCAGCGGTGGTACTGTCAACCTCTGGTTC
>NW_023458557.1:91417800-91430088 GCF_013731165.1 Rhagoletis pomonella | reverse complement strand
CTCTCGTCAGCGGTGGTACTTTCAACCTCTGGTTCTGCGGTGGTAGATACTTCAGGAAGCTCTGAGCTCTCGTCTGCGGTGGTACTGTCAACCTCTGGTTCTGCGGTGGTAGATACTTCAGGAAGCTCTGAGCTCTCGTCAGCGGTGGTACTGTCAACCTCTGGCTCAGCGGTGGTAGATACTTCAGGAAGCTCTGAGCTCTCGTTAGCGGTGGTACTGTCAACCTCTGGTTCTGCGGTAGTAGATACTTCAGGAAGCTCTGAACTCTCGTCAGCGGTGGTACTTTCAATCTCTGGTTCAGCGGTGGTAGGCACTTCAGGAACCTCTGAGCTCTCGTCAGCGGTGGTACCGTTTACCTCTGGCGCAAGTGTGGTGGGTACTTCAGGAGGCTCCGAGCTGACATCAGCTGTGCTACTTTGGACAGGTTCTGGCGAGGTTACTTCTGAAGTTAAAGGATCAACTTCGGGTTGCGGGGTAGTTGATATGTCTACTTCGTCTGCCCTAGTGCCTGCAGTGCTATTTGTTACTTGTGCAGCAGTGCTTGTTTCTGGAGCTGCAGTGGTTGTTTGTGGGGCCGTAGTAGTTGTTTCTTGAGCAGCAGTCGTGGTATTATTTTGCGGTGCAAGTGTAGTTGGCTCATCATCGTCATAATCGCAGGGTGGTTCTGTTGTTGTTGTTGTTGTTGTTCTGCGACATCTTTGGCATGGTTTCTTTGTTGTCGTTGTTGTTGTTGTTGTTGTAGTCGTCGTTTTCTTGTGAGGCCAATGCCAATTCCATGGTAACAAAGATGAAATACTCTTATGTTTCTTTTGCCCACGGCCAAACGGATCATAAAAAACTTTATTTTCCGACGATCCTACGAGCTCCGGTTTTGTAGTCTCGGGTGTGATAAGGGTAGCAACGTGAGGGTTTTCATCTGGACTTGTTCGACTTTGCGTCCAGCTAGATTTATGACGGGCTATGGATGTAAGTGCAAAAATTAACACATAAATCACAAATTTTGTTAAAACCAACTTCGTTTTGCAACTCACCGTCGCTGGCAGCTATTAAGCAGACCAAAAATGAGATGATTACTAAAACATTCATGGTTTCACAAGTAGTTCCTTTCTTTCTGAGGGTTTAAAAGCCACTTAAGCTTTAGAAGAAATCTACCAAATTTATATGGAATATATGTTGCCTGTTTTGTTTATTTAAAATTTATATTTACTTAAAAAAAACCGTTGGCAAAACACTTGGGCTAATTTGTTCTAGCTAGCGTGGTTGTTTTTTTGTGCGATTCTTCGAACAACTATTTGGCAAATGGTCTATAGAAAGACGCAATATCATTTGATTCGCCAGTTAAAGAATTGCGTTAATTTATCTACATGCGACAATAAAATGGAAGCAGCAGCTCTCTTTCGTATTTCATATTAACCTCAGTATTTGGTAGACGTCTGTTTGTAGTACTGAATTATTGAACCAATACGTTTGGAGCAATGTTGGGTCCACATGTTTAACAAGCACGCTTTAAAAGTTAGAAATAACGTAGAATTCAAATAAATATTTGCAAAACTGTATTTATTTTCCAGCGTGTGTTTCTATTTTCTTTTATATCTTGGGCATCGTGCGTACTTTGTAGTAGGGAAGCCCAAGACGGGGTTCGGGGATTTACTCGAGCGCGTTAGATGAACATATGGTTGGTTAATTACATGCTTAAGAGTGTGCATTTCAATAATCTGACGATTTAAGCGTGACGCAAGGGATTGGGATAGTCGCAAACTTGCAACAAAAAAAAACATTACCTTGACATTCTCGAGCGCGGACAATTTTTTTTTGACGTAGAATACGTCTTACGTTCGATATGGAGGCTATGCTGAAATGTTGTAGTTGTAATTTTTAGAGCTTCACGAAAACGCTTATTGCACGAGAACAAACGAAGCGATTTCAAAGGAAAGTAGGGCGTTTCAAAGAGAATGTTCCACACCTATCGACAGATTCATTTTTGTAAGTAACCTATTCGGCTTCTGTCGTAAAAATAACGGTAAACTTTGGCTTATTTTGGGGTCAATTTTGAGCCTTTAAAGTGCTCCAGCAGCTTATGATTTGCAGATATAACTTTCATTTTCGGGATATAGGTCCTTTGGAGCAGTAAAAATATTATCGTGTACAGATTTTATATAAATTCAACAAATATTGATCAAATTTTTTTATTACCAAAATGCTCGAAAACCACTCGAATGATTTTGTTTTTGTTTTCTTAATTCAAAAATTCAAGAGTTTTGCTTTCGTTTGGTATATAGGAAGTATTGGTTGATATCTTCTAAGTATGTTTATTTGATTTCAATATATGGACATAAATGATTTCCCATACAAAATCACTGTGTCATCGTTTTGCAAACACGTGCATGCGTTGGGAAGGAGACAAAAATTGCGTATGAGTGCGTAAGTACATATTTCGGCTTGTGATAAACAGATGGCGCAATATTTATAACCTAATCGCAGCGTATGTACATATGTAAATACATACATACATGATTGCAGTTAATGTGGATCTGTTTCTATTTTTTAGTAGTCTATGTATGTATGTCTATACATATTAAGTATATATGTATGTACATACATATATGTATGTATGAACACATTTATGCCTAATACGCGAAAACTTTTTGAAGTGAAACAACCCTTAGAAAAGACCAATCCAAGAATAAAAGTAAAGTACGTACATAGATAAATAAAAGGATAAAGACAAAGGTAAAAATAAAAACAAAAACAAAGTGGCGTAAAGATAAAAGCAAAAATGAAGACCAAGGTACATTTAAACACTTTACTTATATAAGGGCAAAGGTGAAGGGGAATATGTGTATTAGGAACATGGTAAACATAAAAATAAAAACAAAGATAAATATAAATATAAAGAAAAAGATGAGGATGAGGATACCGATAAAAGTATAGATGAAGATAGAGGAAGAAAGATTAAAATAAAGGTAGTTTTAGAGAAAAGGATATAGACAGAGGCACAGAGACTCAGTCTGGGAACTATTTCGGGATTTTAGACATATTCGGGATTCTCGGGACTTATCGATATAATAATCGATATTTTATCGGTTTTGTTATCGATATTTTTATCGATTTTGTTTTCGAAATTTTTATCGATAATTTTATTGATTTTGCTATCGATATATTCGGAATTTATCGGTATAATGATCGATGTTTTTATCGATTTTTTCATCGATATTTTTTACCAATTTTTTATCGATATTTTTATTGATATTGTTATCGATTTTGCAATCGATTTTGTTATCGATTTTGTTATCGATTTAATTATCGATTATTTATCGCTTTCGTTATCGAAATTTTTATCGGTTTCGTTATCGATATTTTTATCGGATTTGTTATCGATTTTTCTATCGATATTATTATCGATTTTGATATCGATATTATCATCGGTGTTTTTATCGATTTTGCTATCGAAATTATTATCGCTTTTGACTTGAATATGCTCTTAACCATACCACGTATTCTACGTTTAAATTTAGCGTCTGTATCTCCGATATCCGAGTAGATACACTGTGTAAACTTTGTTGCATAATTCCAAATACTTTTTTTTATCAAGAATTGAAAATTCTAGCAGTGATTAGGAAATTTTTGATTTTCTTTGAAAGTAAGTGTCCGAAGGAAATAATTTTTTGAGTGCGGACTAAAAACAGTAAATTATACAAGAAAATTAATATAAATTCATTCCGACCAAACTATATCGAAATGCATGTTTAGCTTTGTCTAATTACAAGCAAAATACAGCGAAGTTGAAGTCAGTTAATGAGTGAGGAAGTACAATTTTATGTTTAATTAAATATGTATGTATGTATGTACATACCGATTTTTAAGTAAGATCTAAATACCTACATACATACATATGTATGTATGAAAACTGACTTTTTATTTTCTGTTTTCAATTAAATATACATAATTATGTACTTATCTAGGCATTCTACATTAGTTTCTCTGTAAGGCATTCTTTGTTTGCTTCTCTGAATTCTTTTTATCCATGCGTTCTCCGTTCGCGCGAAAGTAATGCTGCGGGTAAGGCCTTATGGCTAATGACATGCCCATATTAAATTAATGCCTTCTTGAAGCGAAAGGGTAAGCGATTCCCATCGCCTAATTCGATTCCATTTTAACTTCTGTGGTAATCGTGTTTTTTGCTGGGCGATGGCAATGCAATTTAAAATCTAAATGAATTCCCTATATGGTCCCGGGGGTATTGATACAACGGCGGTCAAAACATAGTAAAATTTATGGCTAACAGAGCGTAATTTGCCAAAGAACGTAAAACCACTATAAATTTGTTAAAGTTGGCCGACGGTAGTAAATAAGAAGTATGCAGGCGCTAGTGAGAGAAATACTTCTCAGAGTTGCCAACTGTACTTAGCTATGAAGTGCCATGTTGAGGATAAACAGTGCCAAAATGTGCCAAATATAGAAAAATAAAAGTGCCAACAAAGCTATCATTCTGTTTAGTTCTTCTCATTTAGCATTAAAATTACAAACACATTCCTAAAACAAAAGTCCAATGCAAAGTAATATAAACCAGTTGTATACACTATAGAAATTAGAAAATTTTAGTTGACAAAAATAATAATTTTCGAAAGTGCAAATTTGGCAGTTTGTACCAAATTGTAAAATAAAATGCCATTTGTAGTAAAATATGGCACGGTTTGAGCCAAGTTGGCAGCCCTGAGTACGATGTCTTTCTTCTGAATACTGTTAAGGTAAGGTAACCAGAATGTTTTTGAACATTCTAGGAAGACAAATTCTCCATATTGAAAATACAAAAACTTAACGGTTCAAAATGTATAACATTTTTAATGAAAACAAACTTTTTTACATGTTACTTAGGGCGTGTGTGAATCGGTAACAAAGTTCTATGGGGAAAGCTGGTGAATAATATTTTTATTATGGTGAGTCAGTTTTGCCAATCTGCTGTGTGAAATGAAAACTTTTTTAACAGCAGTAAATTTTTTATAGCCGCAGATTTATGCGGAATAAAATATTACAAATTGAAGTGAAATTAATATTTTAAGAAAACATTCACCATCGTTGATCGCAATTCATCAATTTACGCTTTTGTTTAACGAAAAATTACGCACATCAACAATCTTTGCGATTGTTAACATTTTCTATGCATTTGTCAAAAATTTCACCAGCTACATGTAAACAACTTTTCTATTTAATGCAACAAAATAAAATACTTATACTTAGGAGCTGTTTTCATTATGAAGGCTTGCTCAAGCAGCAGCGGTATGGTAACGGGCGGTATACCTCCGTATGGCATGTATGCTCATGTATGGATATACGCCCTGCAAAAATTTGAGGACTAGGTGGTCCATTGGGGCATGGTTTTAAAGTATGTGCAAAAGTACCAGGTTCCATACTAGTAACTTGTTATGCTGACCTGGACCACTTCAAACGTAAAAAACTGATATATGTGTTGAACACCACCTCTTCGTGGCCGATCGGAAATATGATTCGGTTGCCGAATGTGCCATGTTCCAAAAGGAGTAGTTGTCTAGGTGGTCCCATGTTATGCAGTGGTGGACCAGAAGTGGTCGCATGTTATGCAGCGTTGGACCAGAGGTGGTCAGGTCCAATGACATCGCAATGTTAATGGTTACTAGTGTTGATTACTAGGTAGCGTGGTCCTGTACTAGTATTTAACCTAGTCCCACTTTTTGCAGGGCGTACATGCATACATTTGTATGTAGTTAACTTACATACATACTTCGTTCGAAAGCAAACATAAAACCTAAATGTATGCTATGCAATTATATTAGCTTTAATTTTTAACGTTTTCGCAGCTCCCTATGTTTGTCTTCATCTTAAGCAGGGATCACTAAATTTTTACATTTTGGCAGGTACAGAGTGGTATTGTTCGGAAATTCTTTTATTGAGATGAACTCAAATTTCTAAATAACACCACTCTGTGACTGCCAATATGTGCAAATCCGTACAAATGTACAAATCGTGTGATCGTCGCTTGACAGAATTTTGACATCGTTTTCACTACTGCTAGTGACAGCAGAGCGTAATTTGCCGGCGCAAGTAAGTATGTAGTCTTGTTTTAGGCACTGGTATGATAGATTCTATTGTGAATTTTTTGGTAAGATAAAATACCGGAAATTGGTTTGAATGAATCAGCTGTTAACCTTGTAATATTTCTATAGAAATATCTGTAGAGCACCTACCTGGTGTTTGGTTTGTACTTGAACTGAATGCTTAAATTAAATAAGACACCGATTCGTTTCTGATAATGCTCCTAATTCGTGACACATTGGGTGCGTCCTCAAAACGCACAGTTGAGTAGTTCCGCTCAGTTCAACAGTTCGCAACTTTCCGTCATTTTTTCTATCGTACAATTTTGTCGCTACCTGAGCTCAACGTGTTTTGCTCGGCCTAAACAGATGATCGAAAAGATTTACGCCGCTTATATTAAATGTATTATACTCAGCCCTTAATATTTAAAAATAGTATGTTCAAAATAATTTTTTAAAAACAAGCTTTTGTTTCACATGTACAATCAAAGGAATAAAATAAAGTAGTGTAACAAAAGATTTTTTAGCAAGAAAATTTTTTTAAAACTGCAATAAAATGAATAAAATAAAATAAGTTAAGCTTTTGTTAAAGTTACTAAAAACCAAATAGTGAAAGGAGTTAATTAAACTCGAATGAAAATTACTAACAAGTTATACATATGCATGTATGTATGCAGATATGTAAATGGCGGTTCGCTATTCGCACGACAAACTTTTTTAAAAACGAAGTAAATCAGTACAAATTGTTAGTAATTTTCATTAGAGTTTGAGTAACTCCTTTCACTATTTGGCTTTTAGTAACTTTAACGAAAGCTTAACTTATTTTATTTTACATATAGCAACCCTCTTAAATAAAGTGCGGAAAAATGATTTTTAACCCATGTCAATTTATACCAATACTTTAATAGTTCATTTGAGTTTAAATTTTGCACAGGTAGAAACATTCTTTAATGTTATTATAAATGCTCAAACTAGATATTTCTCAATTCTCCTTTGTTTGGCGCCAATTTTTCAATATTTCTCCCAATTTAATTTAATTCGATTCTTGATATTTTTGTATAGACAATTTGTTTGATTGATTTTCCTACTGTTGAAGAAAAGTATCTGTACTCTTCGAAACTTTTTTTATAACTCTAGCTTCTATAAAAATGTCAAAAATCTTAAAAAATGGGGGTAATCATCTATATATTATAACCATTCTACAAACAACTACAGATATGTATTATAAACAAAAATCGCAAAATAAAGTACAGTGAAACCCGCTTAATGACTTTTTAAAGAATGTAATTCTTGTAAAAATGGAAACGCTTGGGGCAACGTCGCTCGTAGTTGCACCAAGGGTTTAATTTTGAAATGAAATAACCAAAAATAAACACCACGGATTAGTTCAATATGAAACAAAGTGGCTTTATTAGTCAAATTGGTGAAATGTGTATTGTGATTTTGGTGTACAATATTACCTTGAGAAATACGCAGGAGTAGTGGCTGGATCGCTTCCGGTGTGGTCGAAGTGCTCGATAGAAGTGGCCGAGCTCTTTTTTAATAGAAATAAGTTTACCCGCAAAGCAGCCAACTGTTTGGAGGGGAAATTTAACGAAAATTTATTCAACGGAAAGGGACATTCATATGTATTTACTAACGGCGTATCAGTTATTTGGTCCTATATAAATATACATATTTATGTGAGTGTGTGGATATGCTCGGTTGCCTGAAAGTGCATTTTCACATTTGGGTAGTTCACCCATTTAGTTACTTGGTTTAGCGTGGAGGCCTAAACATGCCGGCCCCCTTGCTATACGCAACAGCAGTAGAGCGATTCAGCCATTACTCCTCCATGTGGAAAAAAAAACTATTCTAAACTTATTAGCTTTATTGCTTTCCATTAAGCTGGATCCGCAGCTGCCACTTTTCGGTTGTAGAAGAAAAAATTAAATAAACAGGACATGGCTTGAGATTTCAGTGCACAAATTTCGTATATATTTATTCAAAATTCAATAAATAGTTTGTTTCCATAATTCATTTGGGAATAAAAGTAAAAAAATGATATCGTATAAAAACGGAGACTACATATCAGTCATACGTAGTTTAAAATCGGCAAGCCCCTGACAATAGCCAGCCGAATATGCTATTTTGAGCCACGAGAGGGCCGAAGGACGTGGGCAGGGTGCCCGGCAGAACGATCTCCGGGTAGGCGTCTGCTCCTAGCACTAAGCGGATTGGAGTCGACATGCTATCGGGTAACGATGAGCGTGGCGTTCCGATTTCTTTCTCAACGTAGAGAAACGAGTCATTGTTATCCGAAATAAGTAATATGTTGTTTCGATCGCGAATTTATTGTTACCAATATCTGCTATTATTGATGTATAATATTATTGATATCTGTCATTGTTATTGATATTCATTTTTTATGGTGCTTATAGTTGGGTGGCGAGAATTACATGGTTTGGTGTTGGTTTATGATTGACGTGTTCAATTGGTCGTGTATGGGGTGCATAATATTACTATATTACCGGAGCATTTGAATATTGTGTTTGCTCCTTTATATTATCTAGCGATAAAATTGTATCGATTTTTGAAATTTACGCTCATCCGTGAGCTGTCATTATTAATTTGTATAATGTTTGCGTTGCATGGCCTGCCACCCAATGTAAAAAAAAAAAGTTGGCGTTCATTAGCGAAAAAATGAGATTTTGCAACAAAAGAAGCAGGACACAGTCATCACCCGCCCATCAGTTCTGAAGGCCTCTCGGAAAAACGGAAGGTGTTAAATTCGGTAGGATTAGCTTCATCGGTTTCGTTGTGAAGCTTCTTCATTATGGGCTCACAAATGTCCAGAAAATGCATCGGCTGGATTTGTTCAACATTTACTAGGATTATTTACCACCCTCAATCTTTGTTTGTGTAAAACCATTGCTATTGTGTTTAGTGTAGGTGCATTTAAAGTTAGGGATGGTGGTTTGAATAACTCAGTGAGAGGGGAGACCAGTATGTCTGCATGTATGTATATAAAAAATATTTATTGGTTAAAAAATTGTGGGTAGGCACTGTGGCCAATGGTAAAGTTCGTTTACCACCTCTGCACGATTCTAAGCCATGCAGAGTCTGCAAAATGCTCCGGACGCAGTGTCCGGAGGATGCATCAGACTAGGCCGAGCTACTTTGAAGTGCCATCTTATTGAAACTTAAGAAAGTTCAATTGCTAGGCAGTTGAGAAGTGCATGTGCAAAAATTTCATAAATTGCATAAAGGAAATTTTTGCACATGCAGCAGTACATAGCACGAATTTAGGCGCCCGGTGTTAGCAGTCGCGCCTAAACACATACCTTTGCTTTATCTATTTTTTTACAATTTTGTTTATCTGTTTAGATAATGCTACGATTTTGGTATTAAACCCGCCTAAGTACCTCAAAAAGCTGACATTTTTCGTGAAGTACTTAAGCGGGTTTTACTGTATTTACCTGGTGCCTCTCTAACTATGTTGACCCAACTGTTATTTATTATTAAAAATACAATGACAAGCGAAATTATTATGCAAATAAGATACCAGAGAAAAAAAACCTAAAAAAAATTAATTCCGCTGGTTTTTGCTGTTCAATTAACTAAATTTTGATAAAAAAAAGTAATTTTTAAGAAATAAATAAATAAATAAAGACAACAATGGAAAATTTCAAGAAAACGGACATTTAGGAAACATTTGCTGATGAGTTTACATGGATAAATACATAACGAGAAAAAAAGGGGCGGTAAGATTTATAAAACAACGTCCATGTAAAAATATCAATAAAAAATCTAATTAAAAAGCTCAAAATTGTTATGGAACTTTGTGTTATGGTTCTTAACATAATAAGGGCTTTTTACAGCCGTAAAGACAATATGGAATTTTGTGTTTCTTTTTAGGTATTTTTAAACGAAGATTTTTTCGGATCGAAAAGATTTTTTAGGGTTAAAATCTTATTTTGAAGATTTTTTTTTGGAAAACATTGAGATTTTTAGGGTACTTTCTCTGGCAACACTGCCCGCCAAACACTTTCCTGGGAAATGAAGTATATTCGGCTTTTCATATGTACACAATCGGCTCCTTAAACGTATACAAACCGAACGTCAACAGGGACAGTAGAAGAGCAACAAATTTTATTTAGTTGCATTCAAAAACATTAGACGAAGGCGGTTGATGTCGCATTATTGTTGAATAAAGTAGGTACACTGAGAAAATTATGTAATTAGTAGTAGTAATTTTATTTTCAGCAGGTCCTGATTTAAAAACAGCTTTGAGAAATTCAAACAAAATTGAAAATTAAAATAAATAAAAGATTATAGACAATAACAACAAATCGTCACTAGACACGAATAAAGGCGCGCTAGTGTTTCGACGGCGAAAAAAGACGAATACAAAAATTTTAGGAAAAAAGGCGCTTAAGAAAAACTTCGGCGAAGAAAGATGCCTAACCTAGTTGACGGCGAAGACGCGGTCAACTTTTGAGCTCGCGCCTCATTCGTGTCTAGTGACGAAATGTTGTTAAAAAAAATATTGCTTAGGTCTAATTGCTAGGCAGACACACAACATTTATTGCTATTGTCTATAATCGTTTATTTATTTTGATTGTAAATTTAAAGTTTGTTAGAATCAGGGACGTGAACCGGGCGAAATATTTGGACGGTTCGGTTCAGCGGTTCGGACCATTTTTGCACTTTTGGATTGGTTCGTCAAAGCGGTTTTTTTGCTCTTTGAATCGGGGTTTAGGTTCGGTTCAATGGTTCGGAAATAAAAAAAAATAGCGCGTATCGAGGAAAGGTTTTTGTTACTAGCGGATCTAAGCAACGTGGGTAGTTGGTGTAATGCAAACTATATACCACTAAACCTTAAAAAATTTAAGATTATTTGTTTCTCTCGAAGGGCAGTTCAACCAACTGTTAATTTAATATCAAATTATAATCTGGAGCAGGTATCCAATTTTGTCGATCTTGGTATCACAATGGATTCCAAACTCAATTTTAACCTTCATATTAATGTTACAGTCAATAAAGCCAAAGGCGTTTTTGCATTTGTGAAGCGATAGTCAAAATAGTTCAAAGATCCTTATGTTACAAAATCTAAATTTTAATATTTCCTGTCAAGTGTCAAGACACTTTTGACCTCTGTTTTTGAAGCCACGCAAAACTAATTTTGGACTCGATTTTTACTATAAAGAAAACTATCATTTCCACTCTCAATAATTGAAATACTCAGCCCTATTCTGCATTTCGATTTGAATCGAAATATTCTCCGTTTGGCAACTTTGGTATTCTGCGTTCCGTTTCCTTTCGATCAATCTTTGAAATGTACGATTATACCTATTCTACATTTCGATCGGAGTTCCGTTTTTCTAAGTTGCAAATTTGCTGACGGAGAACGTTTCGATTGTTATTTTGGTGGGTTTAAAGAATACAATTTTATTAAAAAAATTAAGTAAAATATACTGTGCATGATTGTAAAAGCCATCATAAATGAATTTTCTCGATTTTTGTGTTTTCGCGACCATGGCAACCAAAAGGGATATTGCGCGAGGTTTTAAAAGAGGAAGTCCAGGCGTTTTTGTTTTCATTATCTATAAATAAGACTGTGAGATACACTGAATACAATTTATTCTTTTTGTATAAAATTTATAGATGTACATACATACATAAAATTTGAAGTTACATTAAAAAGATGTTTTTATTATTGCACTCCTTTACTAACTTGTATGTTGTCTTGAATTCGATTTGCTATGGAAGGATAAGCTTTGTTCTTCCCCTGCTCCTGGCGGCTTTCAAAATGGAATTCATTTGCGTTCAAATCTTCCACTCTGTAGTAAATGCAAATGTTGTGCTCAAACAACGTTTATAATTTCACTGGATTTGAGCGATGAGTAATACAGTTCAAGATGAATTTCTTATTACTCTTCACTCATCTGAAAAGGATCAAACATGTCCCTAAACCTCCGCCTCTCAACTTCCGCATCAGCAATCTGGGACTCGTCCTCCTCTTCAAGCAATAACGCCGCGGCTATGGATTTCATTCTTATAATTATGTTTCCACTTAAATTAAGAGCAAACGAAATTTTATTTTTAAATTACAGTGATGCTAGATGCATTTAGTTATTTTAAAATATTTACAAACTCAAACTTCATAAGCTGCTATTGTTTGGTGGCCAATATTTCTTTGTTTTGTTTCGATTTCACACATTCCTAGGCAAACAGCTGA
>NW_023458557.1:91393571-91417790 GCF_013731165.1 Rhagoletis pomonella | reverse complement strand
ATAACATAAACCAAATAAGTTTAAGTTTAATGGCCTTATTCATAAAAAATAAAGTAGGTTTAAAGAGCTTAAATAAAATGACACTTTCATACATTTTTCAGTTTATAAACCTTTTTTATTTTTGTGAATAAGGCCATAAAACTTTACTTTAAACTTTACTTTTAAGTTCACGAAAATACAGAATTTTTAGAAACTTTTAGGGTATGCAGTTTTGTAACCTATTCAACTTTCCGTGTAGCCTACTACCGTTGACTTTTAATTAAAACTTGCACAATATTAAAGCTGAAGCACAACACCGGCGAACGGCAAATTTTTCGTCGCGAATGTTCGCCGAAATAATTAAAACACACTGATTTATATGAGAACTCGCACAATCAAAGCAAACGACGAAGTTTGCTAGACGACTGTTCGCGACGATAGATTTATTTCTATCGCCGCGGTCGAGGGCAACGACAAAAAAAAAGGCCATGATGACCATACTTTAAAAGTTATCGTAATTTTTGTTTAAAAGTAAAATAATATACCTTATATTATTCTATCAGAGATTAATCTAGTAAAACGTAAGTTTACTAGTAGTTATATTTAAAGACTATTTCTATATTTTAAACTTCTTCTTGCTGGTATTTTCCCTCTTCGTTGTAAAAGCTTACTTCTTGAAACATGGTCAAATTATCAGCTGACAGCATTCGAACCGCTCGATACCGCTCTATTTGTGTTTCAGTAAGCGAATTAGCCGGGCGAAAGTTGGTCGTCGGCATCGCTCTGCTGGGCGAAATTTGCCGTTCGCCGGGTATTGTGTTTCAAGCATTATACAAAATTGAATAGGCCACAAAGTTTCCAAAAATTCTTAATAAAATTTAAAATTCGTGAAAGTAAATATGTGTGTATTTATGTATGTACATTTAACGTTTAAATTACTTCTAACGTGGAAGTAAGTTCTGCAATGAAATAAAAATCAAATATTTTAAATGTCTATTGTTTTAATTTCAGGAAATATATATAGATATACGATTGAAGAGCAAAATAATTTTAGTATCCCAAAAAACGTATTTTAATGAATCCGATACTGAGTAGTATCGATACTTTTTCCCTGATACTTTTAGAGTATCGATACCATGAGCTCGATGCCAGAATGAGTACTCAGTATCGACACCAAAGTCAGAAATTTCGAACCCTATGGACTCCAATGGCAAGCTTGCTTGAGATTGTCATCAAAAACCGACTGGAGACACATGTTAACAGACACCTGTAAAGCAACCAGTTCGACCGAGTCTAGGAAAAAGCGATCTACCACAGACAAGAATGCGTTCAATAATGCGAACTGGATGAAATACTTCACACTCTCCGCATGTTGCATGTGCCCAGCTATTTGTCCGATACAGTGCTGCGCTACGACATTGAAGCCGTGGACTACGAAGTCACAACTGGTGTGCCATAAGGATCCGTGCTAGAGCACATTTTTGTGGAACATCATGCACGATGGCAGATTGAGATTCAAGGAGAGCACAATTCATTGGTTTTAAGGACGATGTATCAATCCTTGTGTCCGCAAACGTTCACGGAGATGGTGGCCATTGCGGAACATGCTAAGTATAGTAACGGCTTTGGAATAGCTAGCTGCGAAGCATCTAAGGCTGGCTACCCATAAGACGGAAGCCGTATTTACCAGCAGCCGTAAGAATGGTGGTGCTGATAATTGGTGACAGCATCATAGAGTCTAGGCCATACATGAACTACTTAGTGGATCATTGACTTAGCGTGCGTGACCCAATGGGATACGATATTGAAAAAGCTGGGATTGCAAAGGTAGCCCTTGCTATAAAAATGACTGACTTCGGTACACCAAGGCAGCAAGCATATCAGGTTTTGGCTGGGGTGTGAAGTCTATTATTCTCCATGATGCGAAAGCTTGGTGTGACACATTGAGGCGCATCTCATATACACGAATTACAAACTACACGTAGCGCTTGTGAGCTCTTAGAGTCTTATTCCTTACTCAAATTCTCAGTGGTCACATGGCTGTTTTGAAATGAACCCGAACTAGTCTCAAAATTGTCCTGAAGTGGTTCTGAAAAAATCGTGAACTTACCCCGAAAGGATCTCGAACAAGTCCCGAAATGGTCCCTTACTAGCCAAAATTATCAAGAACTAGTCCCGAAATGTCCCTAAAATTTTCCTGTACTGTTCCAAAACATTCCTAAACCAATCCCGAAATAGCCCTGAACTATCTGAAATGGTCTTTCCTCAATTGAATGCAGGCAGTAGCGTCCACCTAATCTAGATGACTTCTTAAATTCTTCCGTGACTTCAAACAATGAAAGCTAATGGCTCTCGACTGGTCCCAACTATAGCCCTTCAAATGGAGAGTAGTGAATTGCAAGCAGCTGTGAGTCGCGCACAAGCCAGCACCTTGCAAGCTATTCTGATGCTAAGCAACAAAATAGCAAAATTTGTATGTGTCGCGTATAGAGCAGCATTACCACTAACTAGTTAAGTGGAAGTTACCTATCGCGCAAAAACGGCAGGTTCACCACTCCAGAATGACAAATGTGGACTGCCCGTTCTCCAATTTAGGGAAAGAGGTTGCTTTAATAAGGGACCACAAACTTCTTAGGCTGATGGCGCCTCCAGTTTATGAAACTCACTACTTACCATCCAAAAAGAATAAACGCTAGGGTGCAAATATGTACATAACTCCAAAGGAAGCATATTTATTTTAAAAAGCCAAATTACTTAAAAACTTAATTTGACAATGCCATTCCTGAGAGTTATGCCACCAAATCATCACATACATCAGTCAAAGCCTGTTCGAAACACCATTGTACGAGGTCGGCATGGTCCAGAGAAGAGGGTGAGACAGTTGTGGTTGAGACGTCGGTCGATGAAGCAGTTGTATCTGAAGAAACTGTGGTCGAAGCAACGGTAGTTGAGGCGGTTGTGCTTGTAGAGTCTACAGATGAAACAGTTGTATTTGAAGAAATTGTGGTCGAAGCAACTTTAGTTGAGGGTTTTGTTTTTTTATGTTTTACAATCCGGGCTAGAAGGAAGATATTTAATATTTTATATTATTCGAAAGGGGTTTGGGAATGTAAGTCTATTTAAGACAAAAAATCCTGAGTACCAAGTACTCATGAAACTTGGTGTGTTAACATCTGTATACGACTTGGCAAAGCAAATTAAACATAATTTTTCATTTTATTTTACTAACTTTGGCAGGATCCGTACACGACTTTTTCATAACTCCTAAGTCTCAAAATTTGCCTGAAGTAGGCCTAAAATGGTTCTGAAAAAATCGTGTACTTGCCTGGAAATAATTTCAAACAGGTCTTCAAAGGGTCCCGGAACGGTCGAAACTGTGGTACTTGCGCCAAAATTTTCCTAAACTAGTCACGAAATATTTCGAAAATAGTCCTATGTCAAATGGTGCAGAACTAGTCGCAAAATGTTCCTGAAATAGTTCTAAACAGTACCCGAAATGATACAGAAATAGGAAATGATCTGCACCACGCCCAGAAACGATCGAAAAAGTCGTGAACTTGTCCCAAAAAAGTCCAAAACTGGTTCTAAAATAGTGCTGAGCTTGGCCCGAAATGGTCCCGAACTAGACGCAATATGATGCCGCACCAGCCAAGAAATATTCCTGAAATAGTCCCTAAATGGTCCTCAAATGCTCGTGAATTAGTCCATAACATATTGATCCTGGAAAGGTGCCGAAACCATCCCGAAATTAACCCAGTCTAGTCCGCAAATAGTCCTGTCCAAGTCCTGAAATGGTCCTGCACAAGTCCTGAAATGGTCCTGCAGAAATTTCGAAACAGTTGCGAATTAGGCCCGAAGCGGATCCGCACTAGGCTCCAACTAGTCCCGAAATAGCACTGAACTACATAGATCAGATATGTTCACAAAACATAGTTACAGATTTTATGCTCAGTTAGGGCAAATTTAAACGATACCGAGAGATAAGATGTTTATACATCAAGTAACACTCACAATCCACGAGGACCACAGCGAAGGCAGCCACAACTAGTATCAGCAACAATTTCATCTTTACCACGCGAAGATATTCTACAAAATACGCATTTATATTTAATTTGATGTCTCTTTTATAGCATAATTTTATCTAAGGAGGAATCGGGAAATAAATAAAATAGAATTCATTTTTTTTTATACATCCGGACTCAACATATATTTACCCAGACAATATAAATAACAGCCCGAAAAAGTACCCAAACAATAACATATATTTTCAATACATAGTTATGTGGGGCTACTATTTATTTGGCAAACATATGAAATTGTCTTACCCACACGCTTAAATTAAAAATTTAAATATTTACATACATCTTGGGGTGGTCCTTAAAAATATCAATTTGGGGTTCGCTAGCAGGGTTTGAAATAAGTGAATTTTTCTAGTCGCAAAAATTTGACAAAATGGAAAAAAAAACAAGTAAGAAAGTCTAAGTTCGGACGGAGCCGAACATAAAATACCCGGCGCAAGTATTAAATATATGTTTTCCACCTTTCCGAAAGCTACCGCTACATGGTAAGCCGGGGCGTATCAATTTTGAGTAAATTAGAGTCCTTAAATTTCGAAATTTTGAAGTTTCAAGCATTTCTGAAATTTACCGTTATATGAAAAGCGGCCTCAATTTTAGTCCGATTTCAATAATTTTCAACGTTTTGCTTTTATGTGGCAAGCACAATAACCATACCGTGTTTGGTACAAATTGGTAGAACGGTTACCGAGATACATACATATATGTGATCATAAGTGGGCGGTGCCACGCCCATTTTCCGAAATTTTATCACAAACGTATTTCTTGGTAAAGAATTGTTGCAATCATCTATTTTGAATAAATTAGCTTTAATATTTACCTTGGATAAATGGAAACCTACATACCAAATTTTGTTGAGATATCTCAATTTTTGCTCGAGTTATCGTGTACACGGACGGACGGACAGACAGACATGGCTTAATCGACTTCTCTATTCATTGTGAGCATTTATGTATACATTTGTCTATATCTATCTGGATTCATTTTGGCTGTTACAAACAATCGTTATGTGAACAAAATTAATATACCCTTGTGCACAAGTTCGCTCGGGTATAAAAATACACACATAATAGGGTGGTCCTTAAAAATATCAATTAAGGGTTCGCTAGCACGGTTTAAAAAAAATGTGTTTTAATGACAACAATTCGACAAAATGCAAAATAAAAAATACATTTGTACATATTAGGGTGGTCCTTAATAATATCAATTTATGGGCCGCAAGCAGGGTTTAAAATAAGTGATTTTTTCAAATCGCAAAAATCGACAAAATTTTGATGATTGAAAAAATTTTAAATTTAGCATGTAAAATTTTAATGTTTTCAAGTCAAAAATTTTGCGACTTTTTTCAATTTAACAAAAAAAAAATATTTTTTCAAGCGTTGGTGCGATACTTCACTTTTTTTAATTTTAAAATTCTCGTAGATGTGTACATTTTGCACGTAGAACCAAATAGAGACGTGCTAATAAAAAATTTAGATGTTAATATTTTTAAGGACCACCCTTGTTCATATGTCTCTATGTATACTCTCCCAGAGAAAACTGCAGGAGGACAGAGGTATCCCCAGTTACTCCATATCCGGTGATTCACGGATGCCTTTCTTTGCCAAGCCACGCTATTTCCCGGAAACAAAATTAGCGTGAATAGAAAATATTTCGACGCGGTTGATAGGAAGGTCAGACATTAATTAAGAAATTTTTAGTACAGGCGGACACCCCCGATATCACATCGGGGATCTTATACTTCGTAGTAAACAAGACCTGTTCGATCTTGCTGGGATTGACTGCGAGGTCGCAGTTAGCCGACCACCTAAGTAGTTACCAAGTTCCGGTAACTTTGAGTCTGGGTATGCAAAAATCGTCGCCTAACCATAAGTGCCACATCACCTGCATAGGCATACCCGCCAGACAGTTAGAGAACACCAGTTGGCGAGGTGACCATATTGACTCTGCGCTGTATGCAGGTGCTCTCCCACCCCGTCATTTTGACGAAAATCTTAAATTCGCGCGAAAAAATTGTAAACGCAAGTAGTTACACAGGGTTTTTGAATTTTCTAAAAAAAAAAAAACAAAACATTTAAGTATGTCGCCTAAATTGCTGTTTCTTAGTTATGCATGTACATTAGAGTAGTCCGAAAATGCATATGAAAAAAGTAAGGTCCGAATTTTAAAGCGCTCACCCCTAGGATTGTTCGATATAGATAAAATGTAGGCCTGTTTTTTTAATTCAACCTCATAAAGTATTTATAGGTCAGTCAAAGTGCTCAAAGTTTCTCATGTATTTTATATGGAAAAAAAAAACAATTTCTCTTATAAATGGTATAGAACTCTTGAAAACTAATATTTTTTGATCGGAAAACTTTTTTTTCACTTCAGTGGACTTCAAATAATAATACCCAATTGTTTATAGTCAATATTGAAAAATGGCTAAATAAAAAGGTGGATAATATCTGAAGTATCCTGAAGAGAAACAGAGTTTTCCGACTGAAAAATATTGTTCTTCAGAATCCAATACCATTTCCATTTTCCTTTTTTCATATAAAATACACGGAAAATGTTGAGCGCTTTAAGCGACTCTAATTTTATTTTTTTTTGCCTTTTTTGATTTCAAAATAAAAAACAATGGGTGTAATCTTTTTCGATATAGAAAATCGTATGGTGTGTGAGCATTTAATTCTGACTTCACTCCTTTTGGACCATCCTAACTTCAAACAAATTTTGCACGTGATCTCCAATGCCTCCAAAGGTAAATATGTTTATGTCAAATTGTAAACATTGTACGGTTTTGAAGTAGTTTACTTTTACGCAAAATATTGTGTCTTCTTTCTACCTTCCGTTTAAACAATGCTCGTATAAATTTATTTTCGCAAACGTGCGCCTCGAGGCATACACAACTCGTGTTTATTTCCCTATATAGTTTCGACAAGTCGCTTTAATTCTTTAAGTAGAAATTTTCTAATGACAAGCAAGAATAATTGAGTTCTTCCATCCAGTAGAGGAAAATGTCCTTTTGGCCGGAAATTCAAAGGAAGTGAAATCACTGTCCAACACTGGTTGATCAACACGAGCAAATGCTATATGTTATGAAAAATGATATCTCTCTGACCAACTTTGCCGAAGACAGTGCTAGTCCAGAGGGTTAAAATGTGTACCTTTTCACCGAAAGTGGAATTAATATATAGAAAATATATGTATATAAAAAATTTTATGAGGTCAGCGTTCTTCAGTAAAATTTGGAAAACTTTTTAACCCTGTCACTTATACCATAACAGGTTTTTAGTCCCTTATTTGACCTTAGGAGTTACTTAATCTGAGAATTAAGAAAAAATTTGATTCAAAAAATAAAAAATAAAAAGATATATATGTATCTAAAAATATATTGAAATAGAATACGTCTTGCGCTTCGGTATATGTATGTAGATGACATGCTCAATTGTTGTAGTTGTAATTTTTAGAGCTTCACAAAAACGCTTATTACAGCAGAACTATTGAAGCGATCTCAAAGAAAAAAGGGGTGTTTCAAAGATGAAATTCCATATATACCGACAGATTCATTATTTTCAAACTATATTTGGGAGGGTTGCCATCTGTTAGAAAAATTTAATTCAACTTGAATTGCGTATTCTACGTATAAGATTAGGGTGTGTGGCTTCGACACAGCCCGCAGGTCACGACCAAGGCGCTGGCCTGATCCTTTTTTTAACAATATCTACAATGCAGAAAAAAAAATTTTCCTAAAAATTAAAACAAACAATTTTTCTTCTTAACACAATAAAATCTAAGAATCAAGAGTAAAGCAAGTTAAGAAAAAGAAAAAAAGTTATTCAAGAAAGAAGAAAAATGTGTTTCCAAAAATTTAACGAAATAAAAGAATAATATTATTTTAAACAACTAAAACTACGAATAAAAATATGAAAATAAAAATGTGTGTGAAAATTTAAAAAAAATTAAATAAATTCATATATATGTACGTATGTACATATACATATACATATATGTATGTATTTCCCTTTTTAAAACCATCTACATTAATAAAAATGTTGTGTTCGTATGTCACGGTCGTCAAAACTCGAGAACGGCTGAACCGATTTGAATAATTTTTTTTTTGTATTGTTCGGTGTAATACCAGAACCAATGATATCGCAAAAAATTTGAGGGTTGCCACATATTTGAAAATTTTTAAACCCAATTATATTGATAAAATAAATAAATCATTACAAATGGGTCCCAAATTAAAGTGGTTTAAGAAAGATAACTGCTGGAAATATTGTTGATGATAGTTGCCACCTATTTGAAAATTTTAACTCAGTCAAAATGATAAAATAAATGAAATATTGCCAAGTGAGTGTCAAACTAAAGAATTTTAAGAAGGCTTACAGCCGAAAGTATGTTTTTTGAGGGTTGCCACCTGTTTGAAAATTTAACTAAAGTACATCGACAAAATAAATTAAATATTACAATATGGCAATCAATTCAAAGAGGTTTAAGAAAGATAACTTTTGGAAATATTTTTGAGAAGGGTTGCCACGAATTTTCAAATTTTTACTCAGTTAAATTGACAAAGTAAATGAAATATTGCTATGTGGGTATCAAACTAATGACTTTTAAGAAGGCTTACAGTCGAAAATATTTTAAAGGAGTGTTGCCACCTGTTTAAAAATTTAGCGTAATTTAATTGATAAACTAAATGATATATGACTATATAGATTTTAAATTTAAGAGGTTTAAAAAAGATAACTGCTGGAAAAATTTTTGAGTAAAGTTACCACATCTTTTAAAATTTAAACTCAGTTATTTTGATAAAATAAATGAAATACGGTAATTTGGGTATCAAACTTTAACTAAATTTAATTGATAAAATAAATAACTTATTATATATGTAGGTGTCAAATTAAATAGGTTTCTGAAAGACAACTGTTGAAGGGTTTCAACCTATTTGAAAATTTTATTTCAATTAAATTGATAAAATAAATGAAGTATTGCCATGTGGGTGTCGAAACTAAAGAGTTTTAAAAAGGCTTACAGTAGAAAATATGTTTGAGGAGGGTTACCACCTGGTTGAAAATCTAACTAAATTTAATTGATAAAACAAATGGTATATTACAATATAGGTACCAAATTAAAGAGGTTTAAGAAAGTTGACAGTAGGAAATATTTTTGAAGAGGTCTGCCACCTATTTGAAAATTTTAACTCTGTTAAATTGACTAAATAAATGAAATATTGCAATATCGGTAACAAGCTTTAGATTTCTAGGAAGGTGTACAGCCGAAAATATATTTGAGGAGGGTTGCCACCGGTTTGAAAATTTAACTCAGTTTGCATAATTGATAAAATTAATGACCCTATTAAAATAAAGGTATTAAATTAAAGAGGTTTAAGGTAGATGACTGTTGGAAATATTTTTGAGGAGAGTTGCCACCTTTTTGAAAATATGAACTCGATAGCTTAGTATGTTGCACCAATATAAAGCGATAAAATAAATAAACCAACGAAAAATTAGTCCTTTGTCAAATACGTTTTACTAACATTATTTATGTATGGATATGTACAAATGTAAAGCGGATACGGGCGATAGGTGGCGGCTGACGGTCGTTCCTGGTTGAATAGGGGAAAATAAGTATCCGCGCTCTTTTCAATAGAATTGAGTTCAACCTCAAAGCAGTAAAACTGTTAGGAGGGGAAGTTAAAAGATTGTTAATTTGGCGGGAAAAGTTTATAACAGTTTCTAATAAATACATGTGTACATGTGTGCGTACATACATATGTATATTATTAAACTTTAAGGTGGACCGTCTTGGATTGATTAAATAAATGAAATATTGCAATGTGGGTATCAAACTAAAGGGTTTTAAGAAGACTTGCAATCGAAAATATATTTGAGGTACAATATGGGTGCCAAACGAAAGGTATATGAAAAATCTTGATTTGGAAATATTTTTAATAGGATTATTACCTACCTAAAAGGAAAGACTGAAAATATTGAAATTAAATTAAATATTACATAAATGGTTCCAAACGAAAAGTGTTTGGGAAAGCTATACTAGATACATTTTTTAAATATTTCCACTTATCCACAATCTGAAAAGTTTAAATAAATATAGAATTTACAACATCTTATCAAACCAAGTGATCATATTATCAACGAAGAGCTGGTACACAAATTATTTAATGTAAAAAATTAATAAACAAGTAATTTGTAAGCACAAAACACAACCGACTTCAATTCTCGTATAAAAATTTAATAGTACCGGTAATTTTTTCATGATCCAATGATCGGATCTAAACCATATTAGTATGGGATCATCTGGGAATCGGTGACGTGGTCCAAAGTTACGCGGTAACATACACAAAAAAAAAAATATTCCGACGAATTGATACCTTCTCCTTTTTTTGAAGTCGGTTAAAAACTACTGAAACAAATAACAAAATGATAAAGGAGTAACGAAAACAAAAAACTATACCATGAAAAAATACTTAATGAAAACTTAAAATTGTTGGCACCGTTCCCTGGCAATATAAATCAGTTTACTTTTAATCGTAAACAATTTCGGTTGGGGTCGCCATAGCCTACTACGTACGTGCGAGTAACAAAGAAATTTTGAATAACATGAGAAAATATTATTGTGATTATGACTGTCACTACTATTGTGAACTCCTATTCCCCATCAAAGATTCCTAAATTGTTGCAAATGTTAAGATAATAAGAGCTGCGGAACTGAACCATACAGGAACATTTTTTAAAAGAGCGTGTTATTTCTGGCGTGTGCCGATGACATCGACATCATCGGTAACAGAAATCGCATCTGTTCTGCCTTTTCCAAGCTGGATAAGGAAGCAAAGGTAATGGACCTGGTGGCAAACGAGGACAAGACGAAGTAGTATCTCCTGTCATAAAATAATGGGAAAGTGGAGAATTTCGTTTACTAGGGAACGCATTATCACCGATAAAAATATCAGCATGGAAATCCCACGCAGAATCACTCTTGCCAACATGTGATTCTTTAGACTGAGTAGGCAATTCGGGAGTAAAGTCCTCTCTCGACGGAGAAAAACCACATCATGCCCGAGCTGTTATATGGCGCAGAAGCTTAGACAATGATAACATTCGATGTGGCGGCTCTGGAGTATTCGTGAGAAAGATCTCTAGGAAGATTTACTGGCCTCTACACGTTGGCGACGGGGAGTACCGTAGATTATGGAACGATGAGTTGTATGAGCTTTACAACGAAATGTACATAGTGCAGCAAATGAAAATAGAGCGGCTCAGCTGGCTTGGGCATGTCGTTCGAATAGGAACTGATGTTCCAGGTGGGAAAGTATTCAACTCGCAATCCGCTGATGGTAGCAGAAAAAGAGAGAGACCCCAATGCAATGGCGAGACTAAGTGGAAAAGGACTTGGCTTCACGTGGCATTTCCAACTGGCGTGCTTTGTCGAACTACCAGTCAATGAGAGATTAAGACGAATTTTATTGCTTGATAATTTTTTCAACTTATAAATATAGAAAGGAGAACTGATCGAAAAAATGTTTTTTTATTAAGAAAATTAATTATAGGAACTGGCTTAGTGAACGAGCTATTCTTGCTGCGAAGAACAGGGATGTCTTTCAAATAAATAATAGTGGCATTGACAGCAGTCGTTGCTTGAGCTGGTCTGCTCTTTCACCAGGACTTAATAATGCTCAAGACCAACCTTTGGAAAAGTATGGTTTAGACTTAGATGCGGATTGCTTCTCGGATGTTGCGTGTACCTATGTCGGCAAACCAAATATCCTTGATATGATGTGTGCACACAATTACTTATTACAAAATCAAACTCATATGAAACGTATGCTTTGTTTCGTTATTAAATTATCGTCCATATAACAGGAATATGCCACAGCAAAGCGTGGCAGGGTACAGCTAGTAAAATATAAAAATTAATAGAAAATTTAATTAAAAGACGACAACAAAACTAATATAAAAATAAGTGAAGAAGTATTTATATGTTCGGCACGTATTAAATAAACTTTTTTCACTAAATCTAAAATCTGGGGTTTTCCCCCTTTTTTAACATTTTCGATGCTATCGTCGCTACCATGTCAAACAATCGCATGTGAAAATATATAATTTTTGGGGAGTGCAAAAAAACTGTTGTTGTCATTAGGAAAAAGTTGATAATACAAATAAAATCTGCCTACAAGACATCGTGTTAAAATAAAAGATTCTCATGAGATTAATACAGCTATGTAGCTACGTTCGACCCCAAAAACTGTTAGATACGAAGTCTAATGTAGTTTGGAAAATCCCAATGTAATATTCTTTTGACTGATTCAAAATGGCGGTTGTTAAGGGTTTGTTTTTCACCTTAGAAACCATAAATGACTTGATCTAGAAAAACGGCCAAATACAGGTACTTTGTTTTTGCCTCTGTTCGGTGCGCTTCCTCCATCGGCGATTGTATATTTATGAGAAGCTGTTTTTCATGACAGATATACAACGGTGGGCCATTGACTGCCGAGGGGCGACCGCTGTTAAGAAAAAACTTTTTTATATATTGTTTGCGATGTGGTTTTACCAGGGCTTTGAACCCAGCGCGCACTGCTTACCACTACAGCGGCCGCCACGCTTTTAATCCTACATTTTTTCCCTCAGATGAATCTTGCTATTAGCAGCAGAACTTCTTGCTTCTCAATACGCAAAAGGGTAGGCTTAGAAGCTCCTAGCGGTTGGTGTTGTTCTGGTCGCACCATCGATGCCTCCGCAAACTGACTTGGACTTCACTTCTGTCTTTATTCATTAGGCGGATGATTTTGGAAATCGTAGCATGCACCCAAAATGGATGCTTTGGCCTTTCGGATTGTTTTATCTAGATGCGGATTCATTGTGGGTTTGTCATTAAGAATAGCTATCAGATATTTGCCATTTTTACTTCTCTGCAGAAATCGGCTATGTAAGTCTTCTAAACGTCAGCGTTCAAGCCTTCATTACATTAGGCTGATGGGTCCGTCTGATTTTAGCTGCTCTGCTATTTTCTCCCATCTTGGTGATGCATCCCATCGCCATTTCTTGCCATTGTAGCGGTCGACAAGCATAGCACACCCGAGCAGCGATATTAAAAAGGGCTGAATATGGACAAGAGATGAACTGGGAAGATGCCATCTACTTCCGGTGATTTGATTAGATAAACATAGCCCAACTGGGGATGGGGAAAGGATCATCGAAGGTGCTTCAAACGATTGCCCAATCGCCTGCGTAGCATCGCCCAGTCCACGTGTAAATGGTTCAGTGGCAAGTAAGTAAGGAAAAAGCGTCGCGACCTGCAAGTGGACTTGGGGGACACGGGCTTTGTTATTTTTGTGCTGCAATATTGCCGCTATATCCTTGTCTTGTCGAGTGGCAGAGCGTAGGCTATGTAGCTATACAAATTCTTCATGAAAAGCGCGTTTCGATTCAAAGGCTTTGGTAGTGGATCCATTTTTCCTAGCTGCATCTTTGCTGTACAACATATCAAGCTTCCTGCGCTCATCTCTTTCTTTATATGTAAAAAATCCTCCCGTCCATATTATTTTCCCGGTAACGGTATTCATAGATTTTTTTTTCGAAAAATTATATGTAAGTATTTATTTTTATATTCAATTTTCAAACATTTAATCAGAAAGCACCGCAAAGTAATGAAAACATTACTTTTAATCCTCGCGAAGGAAATATCTCTATACAACAGTAGCGTTTGATACTACTCAAGAGGAAGTTGAAGAAGAAACAGCAGCTTCTGTGGTAGAGTTACTTGGTGGAGGTGGTGGCGGAAGTGGATGGCGGCCACAACCGGGTCGACCACCAGGTCCACCGAATCCACCTAGGGGTCCTCCCAAACCAACTCTTAAAGGTCCTCCAAATCCTAAAAGTCCAAAAAATGCACGTCCTGTAAGAATGTTATTAATTATTTATCTATTAATAAAATCTTAATTTGCTGTCAGTCAACTTACCTTCAACAAGGGCAACAGCGAAGGCGATAAGGAAAAGTGCGTTGAATACTTTCATTTTTCTACTTTGCGTGAAGCTTTGCTAAATGCTAACTTAAAAATAATTTCATTGGCCTTTTATAGCATTAGTTCTCTAACGGAAGAGCTGTATAAACAATAATATACTCGTATTTATTTGAATAATTTGCTATCAATTCATAAAACAAATAGATTTGCTATTGCGCAGGTTTATATTAAAAAATAAGTATAATTAGGGATGAAACGACACGAGTAAATACAAGTAAAAGTACTCGATACTTTTCGATCGATACCAAGAAACTGAAACTAAATTTCTTTAAATTTAATTTTTGTACATAATAGTACATTTCCACTGTCCTAAAATCTTTGGAAAAACTTCTATTTCTAGGAAGTACAACAAAAGAACACTTTTTCTCAGAAAAATTATATGAGCAAATTTTTTTCTAGTGAATTTTCTGTGTTAATTACCATTCATCATTATACATTAAGTTTGGAGTTTAGGATTCCCATATAGTTAACTTATGACATAAAAAAAAATTTAACTTATTTAGTTCATAAGGAATACCTTCATAGCCAAAGGTATCAATATCAGTAGGTATCGATACTTTAGATCCGATATTTTTCAGGTATCGATACTTTCTATCGTTACTACTTCCAAGTAAAAGTATCGGTTCCTGCACGGTATCGCTTCATCCCCAAATAGAATGCAAACTGAAAAAAATACTCACAAAAGCACTGTATCAACAGCAAAACTTGAATTGAAAAAAGCAACAAAGTCTTAGCAGTATCCATTGAAGTTTTAGCTGCTACTTCGTATGTCACCACTTCCGCTCGCCAGACTCTTTCTAGATTTTAATGATTAATTTTTTAATTGAACCCACGTCACTTGTTGAGCTAAGAGCCAGCACCCACAGCTGAGCTAAGCGCAAATCGGAGCTTAGTATCTTATGTTTTATATTTATTAACAAACACTTGATATGTTTAAATTAAATGCGTCACCTTTTCCATTGGGTATGATGAAATATGTACATTAAAGTGGTCGAAAAATGTATGTAAAAAAAATAAGGTCGGATTTTTAATGCCGCCACCCCCTAGGATTGTTATATACTGAAAAACAATATACCCATATTTTTTTTATTTTGAAATAAAAAATAATTTAGGTAGTGCTCAAAGCGCTCAAAGTTTTCCATGTATTTTATATGGAGAAAAAACAACTTTTCGTAGAAATAGTGTAGAATTCTTGAAAATCAATATTTTTCGGTCGGAAAACTTTACTTATCTTCAGGAGATTCCCAGTAATAATACTCAATTGTTTCTTTAACAATTTTTTCATGATAACTATATTTTATAGGTCCTCCAAAGCCCTTAGAAAATGCAATGGGGGGACCAATAAAAAATCTTGAATCATAAAAAATGGTTAAATAAACAATTGGATATTAATACTGGAAGTCTCCTGAAGAGAACCACAGTTTTCCGGTCGAAAAATATTGATTTTCAAGAGTTTTATACCATTTCTACGAAAAAATTGTTTTTTTCTCCATATAAAATACATGGAAAACTTTGAGCGCTTTGAGCACTCCCTAAATATTTTTTGATTTCAAAATAAAAAGTAGGGGTATATTTTTTTCGATATAGATCAATCCTAGGGTGTGTCGGCATAAAAACTCCGACTTTATTTTTTTGGACCACTCTAATGTACATACATACTTACATATACTGGAAATTTGGTGCAGTTTATGTTCCTGCCGCTGTTGTGTAGTGGTAAGCAGTGCGCGCTTCCACTCCACAATGCCTGGGTTCAAACCCTGATCAAAGCAACATCGCCAAAAAAAAAAAAAAAAAAAAAGGTTTTCTCTTAACAGCGGTCGTCCCTCGGCAGGCAATGGTAAACCTCCAAGTGTATTTCTGCCATGAAAAACAGCTTCTCATAAAAATACAATCGCCGTTCGGAGTCGGCGTAAAACTGTAGGTCCCTCCGCTTCGTGTGACAACATCAACGCGCACGCCACAAATCGGAGGAGAAGCTCGGCCAAACACTAACATATGTGTAAGCGCCAATCTATTATTATTATTATTATGTTCCTGCACGTATCTTACTTGAGCCAGTCTCGATATTTCCCTTTCCTGGGAATTCTAGGATACAAATTATATCTGAGGAATTGGAAAACGTTTCCGGCAAATTTTAACTTAATTTACGTTTTATTTAACATAAACAGAAAAAGTAGGCTTACATAAATTTTTGAAATATGCCAACTCTTTTATAAAAGGGTTTCAAAATAATTTCGTTTAACACAATTAAAATTAATTCAATCATGGTGTTTTCGTTTCTACCAAAGAATGTGGCCTTTTGATTGCCCCTCCTTCTTCTCTTTTCGTGTTCGTTTCTTAAAATTTCACACTCTTGTAAGTCAAAAAAGCTTTTTGAAGCTTTTCGAGGGAAGAAGGTTGCCCTGAAAACCAGCTGGTAGCTTAAAAGAACAATATTATGAAATTCGTGCATCATACAAGGATAAGAGGGCAAACACATGCCCTTTTACAGGGTTGAGTGTAACGCATTTTGCACCGTAGCTACGCGTAGGAGGGCAACATTTTTTGGAAGAAACGAAATCAACATAAGTAAAACTTGACTTAAAAAAAATTGCATAAAAAGCTCCCTTTCACTTCTTTAGCTTAATTGTAATGTTTCATTAAATGTAACTGTAACTTTAAACTAGTGGCAACCCTTTTTAAAAACATTTGATAAATAATGCTTACTTCCTCTCGTTCAACACCCAATATTATGATGTTTCTTTTAACTTGCCAATTACATTCATTGAGAGTTAATCAGCCGGTGGCAACTCTCTTTAATTATATAAATCAAGAAACCAAGGCCACGTAAATTCTTTCCGATTGGCATCTATCAATGCACAAATAAATATTAAAAGATTTTAATTAATTTATTGATTAAATTACTTTAATTTTTTTAGTTGGTGGCAACGCTATACAGAATTTTTTAGAAATAAAGCCTTTTAAACCCTTTCCCCATTGCTACCATTATTACACTATTGCATTTAATTTAAAATTAAATTGATTTTTAATTACTAAGTAGGTGGCAATCCTTTTTAAAAATAACTTCGAAATAGATACGGCTTTACTTAAGCCACTCTCTTTTGACTCCAATAATGAAATACATTCATCTTGTTACTGAAATTGATTCTGAGTTTCTAAACAGTTGGCAACCCTCTTCAAAAAATATTTTTGAAATAGAGCGTATTTGAACCCATTTCATTTGCTATCCTCATTATTATTAAACTTGTTAATTTAACTTATTTAGAATTTTTGTACAGCTGGCAACTCTTTTCACAAATTTAAATTAAAAAAAGCTCTCTTAAACCCATTCAGATAGACATATTTCTACAAATACTAAAAGCTTTCAATCCACTTGATATTAATAATAAAATTTACTTAATTGATTTGGAATTTAAAAATAGGTGATAATCCTCCTCAAACAATAGTTGCCCAATTGTACCGCTTGGATATTTAATCGGCACCACTCTCTTCAGAGATTAAACCAAGGAATGAAACCGAAACCCAAACCGAAACCGTAACCGTTTAAAACCGTTTCGTTTTTCAAAACCGAAACCGAAACCGTAACCGTTATCTTAACCTGAAAAGGAACGATACCGAAACCATTTCAATCACAGGTTTCAATCGGTTTCCAGAAATTTACAAAAATAATAAATCAAAATTTCTTTGAAATAAATGATTTATTTAACCAAAATCAGCAATATTTTGCTAAAATTCTTGTTAAGTAGTAAATAAGTATGTCAAAGTAACTTTTCGCAAAAAGCTACTAAAATGGTGCCTAATAAATTAAATCTCGGATCTGGCATCGGTTATTTGGAAGAAGTCATTTTGATTTTCATTTTCACGTGTATAGTTGTAAAGGACACAGAAATGAAGGGGTTTCATAATTATGTAGTAAATATATGACGAAAATAACAATTATATTTTAGTTTTCATACACCTTTAGTTTTACAGCAAAACGGAAACATTTAAGTGAATCTGGTGATGACGTTGTTGCTGTGTATCTGTGTAGTTTTCAGCGAAAACTGGTTTTCGTTTGACAGATTTTACATGGACGAAAACACAAGTTTTAGGTCGAAAACCAGTTTTAGCAACGAAAACATGTTTCCGATGTCGGTCAGAACATGGTATAAGTGACAAAAACAAGAAAAACGTGAATCAGCTGTTTCTCGACTTGTGGGCACGAAATGTGGTTTTTGCGTTCCCGTACTTCTGGACTTTGTTCCATTTTTGAAAGAAAATGTTTCTCTTATTCTCTAATTACCAAATCCGGTCCGGTTTGTTAGGGAAAGAACCTAGTGTTGATATTATCAGTGAACTGTAATTTTCAATTTTCTTTCCTCAACCTTTAAGACATTGTGATTTAAATAATATCAACAAAATTTCTGTGAAAAACCGAAACCGGAACGAAACCGAAACCAAAACCGAAATAAATTTTGAAGAACGAAACCAAAACCGAAACCGAAACACTTGGCAAAACCGAAACCCAAACCGGAACGTTATTTTGAATCGGTTTCATTCCTTGGATTAAACACACAATTGGTTGCAGGATAGTTAAGTACTAGTAAATCGAGTAGGATTCGTTGCATACTCTCAGGCTATGAAAAATGCGCAATTCGCATCACATTCAGCACAATAGTTAGAGTAGAATTCCACAGCAAGCTTTTCAGGCTTTGAGCGCTCTATTCAGCTATAAGAAAATAGTTAGTTGCATACCCTCCAGCTTAAACGTCCAGCCAGCGTTGCCGTTTTGGTCCAATTGGACCAAAATTTGGTAGCTTCATTCTGCGTTGGTAGCTTGGTTGGTTTGATGAAGCTTTTGGTAGGCAAAAATGTTTTGAAAATACAACCAAATTGAACATTAAAATTTGTTCGCTTAATTTAAGTTTATATGTACATTCAAAACACTGCCTACACGTATAAGATTTCTTTATTTTTTTTCTATATTTTATTAAGCAGACAATTTTATGCAAACAGAAACTCACTTCCCAAAGCTATGACCGATTAGCTGTTGAAATTAACGAGAAGTTACCTATCGTCTTGAAAGAAAAATTGGTGATAGTCAATTTGCAAAGTGTGAGTGTATTGGTAAAAAAGGGTGAGTGCATGCAAATTGAATCAAATTTGGATTTTTTTTAAAGAAATGCATAAAATGTCAACTTTTGTTTTTTCCACACAAAAAAAAATTGTTTGATATGAATTGAGCTAATCTCAAAGATATTAACATATTTTACAAAAGCTTTTTATACAATAACTTAATTATTTTATTTAAAGGCCCGAATTTATTTTGTTTAATCTTAAAGATTAGTGTGAATAATTAACCAATACTGTAAACAATATTATGTGTAGTTTTAATTTTTACTGCTAATTTGTGTAGCTAAAAACCCCGCAAACTCGAGAAATCTCGTTTTAATGATGAAAAAAATTTGGTAGTTTGGAAACTGATTTGGTAGGCGTTTTGGAACCTAAAAATATTTTTAAGTGGCAACACTGCGTCCAGCATGCCCTCCTATATACAGAGTATATCCGAATGGAGGCGGACTTTGACATAGCATCAATGTAATGCCGGCACCTATATACGATGGTGCGCCAAAATGGAGTTTAACATTAACACAACCAAAACTGCAATCATTCTTTTCAACAGGAGGAAGGCCAGTCGGCCATGAGCAATATAACCCCAAGTGGAGTTGCATTTATGTAGTGTTATCAGCGATGTGAAATATTTAGGACCGGTTTTGAACAACAAAATTCTATGGGAAAATCAGACGAGCAATTGTTAAGGGCTGTGATGGAAACGCCAGGCACCCAGTCTGGGTTAGCACAATAGAGAACGAGCGGTATTAATCTGTTCTAAACACCACCTTAGTTATTTGCAATACTGATAAGCGACTAACTTTTGTACACTGAGGGGAAAAAATATTAAAATCAAATAGAAACGTAATTGATCTTACTATAAACGTCAACGAAAGTACTGTATATTGGTAAATATTCAATTCAATTACGCGCATATTAAAATGACCGCGTTCGTACTGAAAAAGCATCCGTGAATTGAATAACCAAGCCGAAAACTAAAAAAAAAAATATTTAACTTGCATGTTGCCTGCAGTGGAAGTCGAACCCTGAACATCTCTGGATATCAACAAATTGTGGCATGCATCTTTGCGCACTCAGCTACACCCAGGCATATAAATTTGCTGCTAAAAAAGCATTGTCCATGAAACGGAATATGCGGCAGTTGTTGCTGAGATAGCAGCGTGGAAAAAAAGCTTTCGGGAAATACATGATAAAGTAGTAAGCGAATTCATCTGGTGTTATAATAGGCGATATGCGGAAATTGTTAAGCGGGTCAAAAGTGTTTGTTTAGAATAAAAGCGAGAAATGCACTAGAATAGGGCTATCATGTAAATTTTAAAATTTATGTGGTAATATGGGCCTTAGGTTGGATCCATAATCACTGCCCAAGCTTCAACGCATGGTTTGCATTATGGCAGCTGGAGGTAATTTTGGAGCCGGATCCTCTGTACATAATGATAGAGAAGCCGATAAAAAGAACTATTTTGAACTACGCAAGCGAGTGGTTTGGCTGAGGAAAGGTCATATCAGCCAGAAACATGAAGAAATCCGGCATCCAGCCTGACTTCTCATCGATGAGATACCGCGAAAAAGATTATTTGAGAAAAGTTTCTGCATTGAATTATACAGCAGCTACATTTTGTAAAGGCGTCGAGAGTTGTGTAAACTGCACTGGTACACGGGCGGCTCGAAAACTCCTTGGGGCGGAACATAGGAGCAGGCGGCTGTGGGCGCAGAGCTAGGATATTGCTTTGCTGCGAATGGAAGTTAACCGATCATTTTTTGGGCAGAAGTTTACGTCATCAGTTCAGAAACATCAGAAGCGACTTGCAAGGCTGCGGAACTGACATGACCTGGTATAAGAGCTTCCGAAACTATACTAGTACAAAAGGTATATCTTGTGAATAGTACTTTCATAGCTACTAGCAAGCGTGCTACCTGTTAAGCCTGAGGAGGTTCCAAACCGCCCTTATCAATTGTGTTCAAAGACAGGCTTGCCTATCGACTATTCTGTGGTAAGCTGACGAGACGAGTATTTAGATGAAAGCGTATTTTCCTAAAATAATAGCTCTTTAATCATTTAGAAAACCTAAGACCCATGGAAATCAGCGCTTTCTGAAATTTCTGCAAAACCGAAACTGCAGAGATCAAATTTATGTTTTTTCACGATTAATTTTTGTACACAAAATCGTTGGAACGCAAAATACTTAGTTAGGCATGTCATATTTAAAAAGAAAATTTTTCTATCAAAAATTTTGTATCTTATTCGACAGCTGGCACTTTAGTAATAAAAGTTGAGAATATTGCTTATACAAATCCGTCCGTAATAAACGTGCGCTCCATAAGGTTCTATGTACACAAGGTAGAGTCTTCGCTGGAAAATAAACAATAAATATACGTTGGCGGCCTTCCTGGTAAACTGGATCTCTATCATGCTTCGTACAAGGATTGTTAACGCTAAGCTAGGTAACATCAAAATCATCAGATAACCGAAATTGGGGACTCCGCAAGGCGGAGTACTGTAGCGGCTGCTGTGGCGTACTAAACAGCATTCGTCAAAGGCTCAACAGGGAAGGAGTCAAAGTTGTCGCGTATGCAGACGATGTAGTGATAACGGTATCCTAATTGTGCAAAAATGTGATAAGCAGAATGCTTCAAAGAGCACTAGGGTAATTGGGTTCTTGGACAGATAGCTAAGGGATCAACTTCAATCCCTCAAAGAACGAATTACTATTATACACTACAAGGAAACAAATTTCTAATTTTAATCTACCTTGCTTAAATGGGCCTGCTCTTTCTCTTTCCCCTTTCGCTAAGTATTTGGGAGTCATTCTCATTTCGAAATTAAACTGGAAAATGAACACAGAGCACCGAGTAAAAATGCATGGGGCCTACGACCTTATCTTATGCGGAAGCATTGAACGGCATCTGTCATCTGCCAACGATGTATCTCTTTATTATGAAGTGTGTGAAAAGAGCCTACGTACGGACATGGACCTATCTTGTACTCTTTCAACCTCCCAAGCATTCGCAAAAAATCTGAATAGAAATATTCTATTCTTGATGAACGCTTCGAAGTATCCGTTTATACGGACGGCTCAAAAATGGATAGTGGTATGGTGGCGGGTCCGACCCCCAAATCGATGGGTCCATTCGATTACCAAATTCTGCCAGTGCTTTTCAGGCAGAGGTCTTTACAATCAAAGAGGCATGCAAAATAAGCTAGCGATGCTAGTTTCTCGGATAGTCAGGCAGCGATCAAGGCACTTGGCTGTGTAAGCATCATCTCCAGTATTATAAAAAAAAAAGTGCGAGAACTTTATGACTTTAGCTGATAGGCTAATCTGGGTACCGGGGCACAGCAGAGTTCTCGGCAACGAGATAGCTAACGAGGTAGCCAGTAATGGGTCGGCTCTGGATGTATCCGACACAGAGTAGGTGCTTGTGCTACCTAGCTATGTATATCAAGAGCCGAATTTTACAGCATTGGAAAAAGGTGGATAATAGTAGGTGGAAAAAACTACAAACCTGTAGGGTCCGCAGGAGTCTCTGGTCTATCTATTGCGCAAAACGTATTGAATTTCTTATCAAACTATCGTTTGCCCGTTTTCGTGGGGAACTGTGCCGTGGGGATCCATGCTGAAACACTAGGACTGGAACACAACACTTCTTGTCTTAGCTGTAATTCACCAGATCCAGAAGAAACGGCGGAGAATCTGCTCTGTAATTGCCTAGCATTATGTATGACTAGAATAAGAGTTCAAGGCAAAACCTGTGGTTTTACACACATAAATGATATTAACCAACTGCAACTTCTTAAATTCTTTAACTACACATGCTTGATTTAAGAAAAATAACTAACTTCTGCTGCTTTCATTCAGGTTAAATTGCGATTAGTGGTTCTAAACCGGCATGCATAAGTGCTAATTGGAGTTATTAAATTCGCCACTTCAACCAAACAACCAACCAATAAATATATTAAAATATTTCATATGACATGGAGAAAAATACTTGCATATTCCCACAAGGGGACCAAACTAATACTATAGTTTATTTAAAATACTCCACACACTTTAAAAGCTAATAAAGCGCTCCTACACTTAACTTCGAAAGAATTATCCGACCAAATACCTGCACAAATCAGTCAAAGCCTGTTCGTAACACCATTGCGCGAGTGCGGAAAAGGCAACTGTAGGTTCTGCAGTTGAGCTGGAACCGGCTGATGGTGAGCCCGTAGTAGTAATTGCGAGTGTGGCAGTTGACGGTGCGGCAGTTGACGATGAAGCAGCTGGTTTTCTTGGTGACAGTGGATGTCCGCCATGTTCTGGAGCGTCTTGCACTTGGCGAACTTTATTATTACCTCCAAAGTGTTTTGAAGTTCCACCCACTGGAAGTTTTCCGAATCCATTCGGTTTTTTAAAATCATATCCTACAAACTTTTTTGGCGCCTGCAGATTTCGTGCTGTAATAGATATATTGCACATTTTATTTATATACGTATTTTGTCAAGTAACCTCGGCAACTCACCTTCCACGAAGACCACGGCGAATGCAATAAGCAAAACGATTGTGAATAATTTCATCTTTACACCTAGCGGAGTTTTCACCATATGCGCAATTAAATTTATTTTGATGACCTTTTTATAGCTTGACTTTACTTAATGAGGAATTTAAATGCAAACAGAACATTTGCTTTATTTTCAAATACATGAGAATATACGTATTCAAATATACGCAATATACAAAGTAAATATCATATTGAGAAATTACCGAAGTTATTTATTTTCATATATGTAATACTTCTATATTGCTAATACATTCAAAGTACATTCCCCAACATCAGAGTGCCGACATATTTAAAAAAAGAAAGAGAGATCCGATCAGAGAATATACTCAAAAAGAATTCATATGAAAAATTAACAAAAATAAAATTTTTGTAAATCATGGAAATCGTTGCGGCCGCTGGTGGTGGCAGAGAATAAAAATACCAGGTGGCATTTCCAATTGGCGTCAATTAGCATAGATGGGAATCGAATAGCGTGCTTTATTG